>NC_062266.1:25343142-25673231 GCF_916048215.2 Malus sylvestris
CAAAAAAAAAACATTCAGAGATCAAGTAACCGAACAAATCTTTTTGATGGGTATAAAACGAAAAATCATGATTTAACGGTTATTTTAACTCCGATTTTGATTATTTTTTATATCTACACTCCTTAATCCTATATGAATACAATGAATGAATTTGATCTTCAATTTAAAATATTTACAATAGTGGATACCACAAAATCTTATGTTATACTTAATGAAAGTATAAATAAACTCTAAGTGGTAGTGAATCTACCGTTTTAATGGGATACGCATCCTACGAAACTAGTTTCAACGATTCAACCATCAAACTTGTTTTTATATGCTTTGAGATTGCATACGTCAAAATTTGAAAAAAAACAAACATTCAGTGATCAAGTAACGAGACAAAACCTTTCGACAGTTATAAAAAGAAAAATCACGATTTAACGGTTATTTTAACTCCGATTTTGATGATTTTTTACAGCTACACTCCTTGACCCTGTATGAATATAATGATTGAATTCGATCTTCAATTTAAAATATTTACACTAGTGGATACCACAAAATCTTATGTTATACTTAATGAAAGTATGAATAAACTCTTAAGTGTTAGTGAATCTATTGTTTTGATGGGATACGCATTCTACAAAACTTGTTTCAATGATCCAACCGTCAAACATGTTTGTATATACTTCGAGATCGCAGACGCCAAAAATTGAAAAAAAACAAACATTCAAAGATCAAGTAACGGGACAAAACTTTTCGACGGTTATAAAAAGAAAAATCATGATTTAATAGTTATTTTAACTCTGATTTTGATGATTTTTTACAGCTACACTCCTTGACCCTATATGAATACAATGATTGAATTCGATCTTCAATTTAAAAAATCTACACTAGTGGATATCACAAAATCTTATGTTATACTCAATGAAAGTATGAATAAACTCTTAAGTATTAGTGAATTTATTGTTTTGATGAGATACACAGTCTACGAAACTAGTTTCAATGGTCCAACCGTCAAACATGTTTGTATATACTTCGAGATCGCATACACCAAAAATTACAAAAAACAAACATTCAGAGATCAAGTAACGGGACGAAACTTTTCGATGGTTATAAAATGAAAAATCATGATTTAACGGTTATTTTAACTCCGATTTTGATTATTTTTTACAGCTACACTCCTTGACCTTATATGAATACAATGATTGAATTTGATCTTCAATTTAAAATATCTACACTAGTGTATGTTATACTTAATGTAAGTATGAATAAACTCTTAAGTGTTAGTGAATCTATTGTTTTGATGAGATACGCATTCTACGAAACTAGTTACAACAATCCAACCGTCAAACATGTTTGTATATACTTCGAGATCGCATACGCCAAAAATTGCAAAAAACAAACATTCAAAGATCAAGTAACAGGATGAAACTTTTCGGCGGTTATAAAACGAAAAATCACGATTTAACAGTTATTTTAACTCCGATTTTGATGATTTTTTACAGTTGCACTCTTTGACCCTATTGAATACAATGAATAAATTTGATCTTCAATTTAAAATATTTACACTAGTGGATACCACAAAATCTTATGCTATACTTAATAAAAGTATGAATAAACTATAATAATGGGAAGTGTTATTAGCACTCTAAAAATCTCATTTTACACTCCTCACAACTGTATTTTTCTTTCCCAATATAGAAAGTTTGGAGTGTAGAATGAAATTTTTGGAGTGCTAATAACAATTCCCATAATAATTATACATCCTTGAAGGCCAAAGTTGCAATACAATTTCCTCATGATGATCGATGTAAATTGAGGATTTTGTAAAGGAATAACATGCAAGCTTTGAGTTCCATTGGTAAGGTTTAAACTTTTGATAAAGGCTTCACAACCTTGAAAACAAAAACTCTTTCATTTTGCATATCCTTGCACATTTAATATTTGTAATAGATTAGTAGTGTATGTATTATTTTTTTATTAGGCTCTTATTTTCGAGTGTAAATATAGTACTTAAACGACAAATGTGTTTTAATGTTTTGAAGTAATATTTATGTGGCAATGTGTGGTATGTGCAAATTTAAGAAAAGAAATATATTTTTCTTAACGGGTCATAATGGGTTGGGTCACTTTACCCATGTTAAGGACCCGTTAAGATAAAGGGTGTGACATGACACGACCCAATAAGATAATAGGTGTTACACGAAAACGACACGAACACGACAGACATGACCCGTTTGCTAGGCCTATGGAAGCTCATCACAGTGGTCCACTCAAAATGTCCTTTTTCTTCTTGACCTTCTTTGACCTTATGATGTATGTTAGATGCTACCCAATTATATATATAAGGATACGATCAAGGGACAAACATTTTGACAAATATTTTTATACTTTTTTAAATCTTTAGATTACAAAACATCCAAATGTCCATATTCATTCATTAAATGACATGAATGCTTAAGTGGATTTTAACTAATATTAAACATAAAAATAAAATTCAAAAAGCATAAAATATGAAAGGTAATTAAAAATAAAATTAAAAAGGAGAGAGGAAAATAAATCACACTTTAGAAAAGGACAAAAAAAAAGAATTTTTTAATGGATTCCTTTAAACCTACGGATGACTTTTAACATGAAAGATGGTTAATCCATCCAAACCCATCATCTGCAGTATTGCCTTCGGTGTTGCTTCTACAATTGTAGACTGAAAGTAGTTCTTTTCTCAGATTTTTTTTAATAGATTTGGTGTTTTACTCGAGAGTATAGGTCTAGTTGAAGGGGAATCACCATAAGTAGTGGAAACAAATGCATTAATTAACTCATGGCTTTGTTGAATTATTTCTTGGCAATCAATCTTTTGCTCATTCCTTTTTTGTTATTTATTAGGGTTCATTTTTTATAAAATGAAAGAGGAGAATTCATCCAAGGCATTGCAGGGAGGGAGATGGAGGCTACAGTATTTTCATGTTTTTGTTTTTCTTATTTTTTTGATTTTTTTATGCTAGGTTCAAAGTTTGATTATTGGTTTTTTCAATTTTATCCTATTAGATGGAGGCTACAGTGTTTTATTTATTTGTTACAATCCACATCATCATCCAAGTCATTTAATTTTAAAACTTTCCACATCACTCTTAATCTAGACCGTTGAATGTTATAAAATCTAAAGGCTACAAGGAAGTGTAAAAATGTTTGTCAAATATTTGTCCCTTGAATGGAGATTAGTTGTGGCGCTTACTCCATGTCGTACTTTAACGATTTGATTATTTTTTAAATATTGATTTATAAATTATTTTTGAAAAAATTCAATCCAATTTGAAATCATTTGTGCAATTAATTATCACGATGAAATATGTCAATTTCTCAATTGGATGCCTCATTATCTGGTTAGTGTTTTGCAAAGATGATCTATGAGATACAACTTGAAAAATAAACGGTTCAAATCGTTGAAGTTCGATGTGGTGTGAACCCCATAACTATTCCCTTTTTAAAAGTAAATTAAAACCCATCCCACTTAAGGCTATATATATCCACGAGAGAGAGAGGGGAGGAGGAGAGATAGGTGGTCCAGTCACCAGTGATTGTAGTATGTATGAGATTCCCAGATTCCCAGCTAATAGCATTATGATAATCCTCCCCGCTGCAGAAAACACTCTTGCTTTTCCTGTATCCTACATGCATACATTTCTTTCTTCAAGCCCCGATCAGTCGTACAATGTTTGTGTCTTGTGTGACTCTTTGGGTTTACAACTTTTGAGAGAGAGAGAGAGAGAGAGAGAGTGAGATAGAGAGAGTAGCTAGATACATACAAGGCAGATGAGCCTAAACTTATATTCTCTTAACTTCTCCTCTATACATTCGTTCATTGTATAGCGCAGATGGGAAAATGAGCTCACTGATCCACTAGCTAACTGTGCGCATGCAGGACAAGGGATATTATTATTCTGATCATATGGTCTAGGAATTAGGAAAATCTTATGTATATAATCGGAAAATCTAGAGTACTCCACATTAATTATTGAAGAAACAGCCACTTAAGAGTCTTTAGATCCAATTTAATAACTATCAAAGAAAATTTATCACGTATCTATTTTTTTAAGAAGAAGATTACGATATTTCATTCGTTGATAAAATGGCATTACAAAAACATATCATGAAGAACTGGATTCCGAAAGGGTCCTTGCAAACTATATCTAAAATTATTACAATAAAGCATCACTAATCGCAAAGCAATGAGTAAACTTCAAGCACTTATCCGAACTCATCAAGAACCGCACAATTCCACAGATCAATAAAATTGTTAAACTTCATGTTACAAGGAGATCATGTGAGAACAAAATCTCCAACCATAAATTAGGATAGGAAGTACGATATCTATGGGTCGATCGCATCACCTAATAACCGCCATGATCTCAGAACACCAAATGAAGCAAATCCAGCAAGTCAAACAGCTCCACTATTCACACAGAGATCCAAAAGAGGTAGCTAGCACACCAAAATGAAAAAGAAAATCAAGGTCATGCACTCTCTCGTAGAAGCAATCAAACTAGCAAACTCTTGTACAGAGAAAAATCAAACCAAACTCTAAGACAATTCCTGAAAATTATTAAACAGAAACAAAATAAAAAGATTAAATTATGTCGCCACTCCACATCCTTTGGGCATCAGAAAGTCATATTACTAAACCGGTTAAACCCAAAGTGTAGTACTGACTAAACTCGATCCCGATGCAATTGAACAACTTTTATGGCTTCCTGCTTCAACCCTATATCGAAGGTGTTAACTGAATCCAAAACCTTGTGTTAACTGTATGTGTGGGCCAAAAGACGACGACGACTATCACAGTGACTACAACGTTTCACGATGACAATTCAATACCAAATAAAGTAAACAGAAAGTGAAAGGGAAGAGAGAAAGAATGATTTTCAAGAAGACGGCCGACGATCCCAAAGCCAAAGACAGAACCAACGGCAAAGAATATTTCCTTTGTTTTTTCGCTAATGGTTAGGGTTAAAAAAAACAATCACATATCTATTTAGTTATATTATTTTTAGTTTTTTGGTTTCTTCAAAGTTTTTTCTATTTTTTGGTTTCTTTTTTTCTTTTTTTTTTGGGTATCTTTTCCTTAATCTTAACTCATTTGATTTGTCGTCTTAAAGAATCAAAGAAATAAAATCTCTAATTGTCTTGAAACTGTATGTTTTTTCTTTGTCGAAAAAGAGAATTGATAATGGATAACGTTATACAATCAAATCGCCAAGACCACAACTAAAAAGTTAGGAAACCCTAAATTTGTGTTAGATTTATGAACCAACGGTCTAAATTAAAATGTAATTTTGTCCGAATGGTTAGACAAACCGTATGATCTATTCAACAGAAGCTAGCTAGATTGGAATAATGGGATTTATCTGCAGGATTAAATAAATAAATAAAAAAGTTTCTTGTTGTTTAAAGAATGTTTAAGCTTAGAAATTAGAAAATAATCATGTAACTTCATGAATCTCTTGTGATAACAAAACGTAAGCGAATTTAAAGACAAAACACAGAGAAAACAAATTAAAAAAAAAACAAATTATTATAGCTCCTTTTGGGGTTATTAACCAGAGATTATGAGAAATATCCATGAGACAAGCGTGGAACAAGATGGATGGATTTTGGTGTCATGTGTCACGACTCATGAGAGTAACTCTGATCTGATCTGACGGGCAACATTGTAACTAAGTAATTGTAACTTCCATGTTGTGTCAGGCTTCGACCTTCTTTTTAACCGGATCCAGCTTCTAATTTTACCGTAATTTGGGCCAAAGCTTTTGCCACAGTTTGTTTTTTTCCAGTGCCCCTCGTTATATGTGTTATGGTGAAATTATTAAAGTCTCATGGAAAATAATACATGTGACAACCAGTAAAATGACAGAAGCGCCATAATTATTTTCTCTGCAAAAGTAGAAGCATCTCATCTCATCACAGACATGGAGAATAAAAACCCTAAAACATCCACATGAAGAAGAAGGGAGAAAAAGATAGAGTACCTCTTCTGATCAGAAACATCAGCCTCCATACTTTGTAAATTACAATGCTGCCGCTGTGGAATATTATTATAATTACCCAACATGACCATAATACCCTAGCTAGCTAGTTCTAGCTAAAATCTTTGGAAATGAGAAAAAACAAAAGGCTTTGAAACTATCTGCAAAATTAAAGAGGATGAAGAAATAGAACAAGATGAAGAGACACAGGCATGGACATGGGTTTTATATGCTTGGCTCCTCATACGCCATCCACAGAGGCCATCGCTGTTCGGTGGGACTCTGCAAATGGCATACAGGGAGCCAGGCACATATTTATACATATATGCATATGTATGCATGCGTGAATCATGCTAGCTAGCTAAAAATATATGCCACTAATTAACAAAACCTACATGGGTCAATTGATGAGGTATTTCTTACATATCTACCGGCTAGGGTTTTTAGAAAATATTCAACCCTAAAACCTAATCGAATGCTAACCCAACATCCTACCCGCCTTGAATATGAATACCATGCATATGTATGCTATAAAAATGAGTTATTTTGTATGCGACATGGGTTTTTGAGGGAGAGCAAATTATGCATGGACTTGGAGTGAAAAAGATTTTGTAGGGAAAGCTAGATCGGAGAAGCTTTGCCATGGCTATAGAGGGTAAGACAAGGAGAGGTTGCAATAGTGGGGGGAGAGAGAGAGAGAGGGTCATATATTGAGGAGAGAGAAGGGTGGAGCGAAAAATGGGATAATGATGGGAACTGGGTCATAATCTATGAAGCATGGATACGGATACGGATACATCAATACGACACGACATGACACGACGATACGGAAAATCTCTAAAAATTAAGATACGATACGCTATGGATACGGCAAATAAAAATGTATATAGCAACAAAACTATACATTTTAAAACATAATTCATCATTCAAAATTCAAGTACATTTGAGTTGTTAGAGAAGAAAAGTTCGAAGTCTAATCCTCTTTATGCAGTAGAAGAAGAAGTGTGAGAGTCATGTTCAAGATTTTAATTAGAGGGAAGCTCTTTGTATTCATCACATTTCAATTATAGATGTCTCCTATTAATTTTCTCCTCCTCATTACCTTTTTTTGAAAGTGTAAATGTATCCTAAAAGCCGGATACGTGTATCTTAAATGTAGGATACGCGTATTCATCATGTCAAATATGTGTCTTCTATTAATTTTCTCCTCCTCATTACATTTTTTTGAAAGTGTAAATGTATCCTAAAAGCCAGATACGTGTATCTTAAATGTAGGATACGCGTATCCATCATGTCAAATATGTGTCCATCAATCAGGATACGTGTCGGATGAGTATTCGAGAGTATCAGGCAAGTATCGTATCCAATCAAGTATCGAATACGAGATACGAGACCAAACAGAAGTATCCGTGCATTAGAGGTCATAATCAAAATGGAGTTTCAAAGCCCCACAGCCATAGAGGAAGACCCATTTGAATTGGCATAAAACAAGCAAACCAGAGGGTTAAACTTAGGGATTTAAAGGGGTATAGCCTAATATTTTGTGGGGTTTTCTTTTTCTTCTTTTCTTGTGTGTGTGGGATTTTCAGAGTGAAAGGAGGAGAATGTGGGGTTGGAGTTGTACCCCCAGCTATTGCCCTCTAAATATAGGCACCAAGCCAACCAGGAGAGAGCAACAAAGAGATGAGACCAAGAGAGAGAGAAAATATGGTTTGTTTGTGGGTTGGGTTAATTAATAACCACGCAATTTCCTAAGCCAGGCCTTATGCTGTTTGAAATCTCCTTTTCTGGGTCGTAAAGCAAACTTTGCTTTTCTCTTCTCTGAAGCTCACTTTGTCTGGGAGTGCTTGGAAGACATGGATTCCTTCCATCCCTCTCCCTACTTTCATTTCCTTTTTAAATAAAAAAAGATAAAGTCACCTAAAAGAGAAAAAGGAAAGAATACCATAATTTTACCATCTTTTTCTTTTTGTACCATCACCTCTTTAATCTTTATATTCCTTTTTCCTTTTTCCTTTCTCCTTTTTCATACCCTTCACACATATTTTATTACTAAATTTCATTATATAACACTATTTTGCTTCACCAACAGAGATTTGTACTTAACCTCACCTTTTTTTAGATATTAAAATTAGAATAATCCATGACATGTTGCTGGCTTTACTTAATTCGACCTTTACTTCTGTCTAGTGTCCATACAGGTTACATCCCAAGTCACACTTTGAAGAACAATATTGGGCTAAAGGTTTTGAAGTAGTATCCTTGTACCAAAATTTATGTTTATGATCAGAACTATTCGTATTATAAATTACAATGTAAAAATTATTACAGTAAAAAATTTGATAAAATATAATATTGTTTAGTCACTAAAATGTATAAAAATAGATGGTCGACACCGGTAAAATATTACGAGTATTCTATCTATTTGCTACAACTAATTGATTAAACAATCATACCTTTAATTAATCTTTTGCATAATAATTTATAATACGAATGATTTTGATTATAAACACGAAATTCTATACACCAAACACGAACTACTTTAAGGAGAATTTGCTACATAATCATGTGGAGCCAAGTAGTGCTCCACTTAGAATTACCCTTTTAATATTATCTATTTTATAATATAATATAATATAATGTACATGTTATAGATATATAAAATAAATAATTTGGAGCACAACCATCAATCTATATATAGTCAATCAAAGAGTAATGCTCTGCTAAGGACCTAAAAATGAGGTCATGTGAGAATCATTTTATTTAGGCTTTTTAGTCAAAATAGTTTTTGAGATTGGCAAAACTTCTCATTTTTGTAGTTCATATTTGAGAATCAATAGAAGTGGTCTCTGAGTTTGTCTATCATCAATTATTTTGATCATTCTATGAAAAGTCTCTGTTAAACGAGGATAAAATGACATAAATACCTTTAATTTTTGTCAAATCATTTTGGCTCATTGTTTATTAATTGAGGGTATTTTTGTTATTTTGGTCCTATTTAACAAAATTTTCATGAAAGTACCAAAATGATTGATATAGTAAACAAACTTAGAGATCACTTCTATCTATTTCAAATCTCATGCATTAAAGTGAGGATTTATATCAATCTCAGATATCATTTTGGCTAAAAAGCCCTTTTTTTTTAAGACTCTTAGATTAATCTAAGGGTAGATAGAATCATGAAATAAATCTTTGATTCATAAAGTTGTTTCATCCAATGAGTTTTATCTTGCAATGGAAAAGTAATTTGATGTGTGCAACTTGTCCCGAAACCATGCATTTCGATCCGACGGATTCCACTATAGCTTCCATGGCCAACCCACTTCGACCTAAAGGATTCAGGTGCTGCAAAATTACACAATTGTATGGCGACCTAGATGAGAAAACACGAAAAGAACAATGTATTAGAGTAGAATGAGGGTAAAGTTTGGGAGAAAACTAACCTTGGAGAGGGCATAAATTTTGGGGATGGGTTTGATGTTTGACGCCTTCCAAGGCACATCCCTTAGCAGTGAAGAAACACTTCCACCTTTGCAGGACATGCCCTTCTTTTGTTCGTAGACGAACTGTAGAGATGTGGAGAGAGAGAGAAGTGTGAGTGCCTCTGCGTCTGTGTGTGTGGATTTTTGAGTTGGATGATGAAGAAGTTGAATATTATACCAGAAAAAAACATGTTTATTGATAGATGAAAATACCAACTACAAAGAGGTCCTTATATATAGAAAGACTAAAACAAACCCTAGACTAAAACCCTAAAAGAAATCCTAGACAAACTCAAATACTTAATGGGCAAGTAACTAATCCTTGGCCCTCAAGATAACTAATAACAATCTAAATTCCAACACCCCCAGTCAAACTCATGGCGGAACACAGACATGAGTTTGCCAAAGTAGATGTGGATGCAAGACTCCAAATTCCAGTGCTAATGTCAATGCCAATGCCACTATCATGCCAATGTCGATGCCAAATTCAAACTACCATGCCAATGCTGATGCCAACTTCAAACTACCATGCCCAATCATCCTTCCTAGAATCAGATTCTGAAGCAGTTGCAATATGCAAAACAGAAGCTGCTGAGCCTGCAAGTGGTGATTTTTGTGGAAATTCATGTTGCTGAGATAACTTAGGACATTGGGATTTCCAATGCCCTTTCCCTTTACAATAAGAACACTCGTCCATAGCAACCCTACTAGATTTTGCTGCAACCAATGCTAAAGTGTTTGATAAAGATGAAGAGAACCTATGCGACTACACACGGACTTCTTCGGCTTGTAACTCATTAAGAACATAATCAACAGATGGAAGAGGAGTTCGATGAAGGATAGAGCTACGAAGTGTCTCGAACTCATCCCGAAGAGGCATTAGAAACTGAATAAGACGTTGTTCTTCTCTATATTGACAATAGACCTTGACAATGCCAAGTTCTTCAGGCTCAGTCAATGCAAGTTGATCCCAAAGATTGGTCAGTTCATTGTAAAAAACTTGAATACTCTTATCACCCTCCTGAATTGCACGAATCTCCATTTCTAATTGATACCTCTTAGCAAAATTGGCCTTGGTATACAACTTTGCCAAGTGATCCCAAACTTCCTTAGACTTTGAGAACTTAGCAAGTTGCATTCCAATAGTCAAATCAACAGAATTATTAATCTAAGTAATGATCTTTGAATTATTCATCTCCCATGCAGCAAACAATTCAACATGTTTCTCATATTTGGGGTTATTTGGAATAGAAATCATTCTAGAAACATAGCCCCACAAACCTTTTCCAATCAAAAAATTCTTCATCACATACGCCCAATACACATAATTATTTCCATTTAATTTCACACCAATAGCTTGTAAGGAATCATCCTTTGCAGATGCCATGACAACACTAAGGAACAAGATACCTGATAGCAAGCAGGCGACGATGCAACGGTGCAGATGCAGAATCAAAGTGCGACTGATGCAGATGCAGACTGATGCAAAATCAAAGTGGCTGCGATGATTGCAGCGATCAAAGCAGGTACAAATTCAAACCGGTGCAGGTAGGTTGCAGTCGGAGGGGTCCATATAGGTGCAGCGGTGCGGAGTGATCTGGTGCGATGGTGGGCTAGGCACGGTGGTTCCTGAGATAGCGACCTTGCTCTGATACCAAGTTGAATATTATACCGGAAAAAACATGTTTATTGATAGATGAAAATACCAACTACAAAGAGGTCCTTATATAGACAAAGACTAAAGAAAACCCTAGACTAAAACTCTAAAACAAATCCTAGACAAACTCAAATACTTAATGGGCAAGTAACTAATCCTTGGCCCGCAAGATAACTAATAACAATCTAAATTCAATCTAAATTCCAACAGAAGATGATGTTTACTTTTTCATATTGAGATAGAACTGATTAGGCAAAACAATTTTATGAATCAAATCATGATTCTATCGACACTTAGATTAATTTAAGGCCATCTTCAACCGGAAAGATTAAACACAGGCCCGTCTAGAATTATAACACTTCAAAAACTTATTTTTAAATGAACAGTATCATGCCATATTCTTTTTTAATATCTCTAATTGAAGGGGCTAAACATAGCCCTTCAATAACTTATTAGTTTTAAGTTTATACTTTAAAATTAGGGAACTTTAACAAAAAGCTCCTGGTACTGTTCACTTTAACGAAAAACCACATTTTTAAACTAAAAAGTCAATCCTGGTACTCTTCACTTTACCCTTTATTTTGTCCTTATAGTTAAAACTCAAAGTTTTCAAGCCATTTTCATTAGTTTTCCTTTAAAATTATTGGTTAATTTAGTTAAACTACCATTAAAGTTTTCAAATCCAGCCTTTGAATTTGAATCAATTATTGCAACTAAGAAGCTGGGCCCCAAGATTATAGCTTAATCATCGGTTGGAGATGAGTTTTTGGCCAAATCACACTATTTTTTTAGTTTTTGGACCTTTAACTCTTTCTATTGAAGATGATTGAGGGTCTTATATTAGACAAACTCCAACCAAAAGACCTAAACCCAAAAATGTCACTCAATGGTAAGACCTAAACCCAAAAACTTTGGGTTTTGACCCAAGTAAAAACCAAAATTTGGGTTTCTATTTGCCTAACCTAAATTTTTTAGGGACCCACATTTGTGTAAAGGGCAACAGGCAATGGATTTCTTGTAATGGCCGGCAGTTGGGCTCTAGTTAGCAGGGAGCCCAGCTGCATAACGGTAAATTTTTAAAAGACTGATGGTTGTTTGATTTCTGGGCCATTGGTGATCAACGGTCCAAATTAAATGCCTTTTTTGGGCAATTTTTGAATTTTGATTTCACAATTCGTATTGTTTTTTTTTTCAAATTCAATGATATAAAATAAAAAAGATTCAATGACTAATGTGACAACCCGTCCCTAATTTTCTATGTAATTTTCTTCTCGAGTGTGTGAAATGACAATTATGCCCTTGTTGGCAAAGTGGAACCTAACGTAGACGTTGTTATTCAGCTTTTAATTTATTTTTCTATTATTGTAGCTAAATAGTACTCGTTGTTACGAATGTGTGAGCATGAGTTAGACCCGAATCGGATTTGTAACGAAGAAGTTACACTTAGTTAAAGAGCATTAACAACATATATTGTACACGTGACACTGTTTTTGATAAGGTGACATAGATTTTGTGTACTTTTAAATTGTACAAAATATGAATCCCTTCTCTTTAAAAACCGGTCACGTGACCCTATCTCACCCACCAATCAGCTTTCCTCCTAACCTCTTACCCAATCAGAAACCTTTTCCCTTGCCCAATTAGAAGCTCCCCCCCTCCCTCTCTCTTTCTTCTTCTCCTTCTCTCTCTTATGCCATGTCTCTCTTCCCTCTGCAACAACTATGAACACTCATCAAACATCACGGATCGGACTTCAAATGACCACCATTACTCATCTCATCCCCACGAGTCCATTCGTACGAGGCGATTAAAAAATGATCGAGTTTTGAGCTTCCAACTCGGACCTTCGACTCAGGTGTATGTTCTGTGGCAACTTTCCATCCGAGTTGCAAGGTTTTGGAAGGTCTAGAAGCAACTACACAACTCCCTGAGGTCCCTAGCCTAAGTTTGAAGTAGAGCCTACGTGTAAACATGTGGCTTTAAAACGTTGGAAATAAGGCCGAGACTTTCGAGGCATTTTCAGTCCATTTCCATCCAATTTTTGGACTTTTAAAAGGTACAATCTTCTTCTTTTCTTCCCAAGCTTCATTTTCATATAAAGTACATAAAAAATGGTTGAGAAATGAGGAAGATATGAAGTTTTAAAGTTTTTACAAAAATCCGGCCAAAATTTTCCAAAATCCAGCGATGGTGACAACGGACAGCGGCGATGGTGACCAGAAAATTGGAGAAGAAGGAGAATATTCCGTTAAAGTTGACGGAATATTCTCACGCCGTTAATGTGACGACCCGTCCCGAATGTATAGTTATTTTACCCTCGAAAGCGTGGAAATGTCGATTTTACCATTAAGCGTTGGGTTATGAATGTATAAATGGGCTAAGAAATGGACCAATTATCTTATGCCCTATTTGTTTAGACCCGATAAAATTTTTGTAGGGTTGTTAGGACTAAATTTGGTAGCCCAATTGGAATTTAAGTTGGTTTATATGTATGCCCAATCTGGACCATCACACACACTCACACATGCACACGTTGACTTCACTCTGTCTCTGTCTCTGTCTCTCTCTCTCTATTCTTCACCATCCGTACAATTTGTACAGTCATTCATCCAACCACCCTCAAAACATCGTAGATCGAGTTAGACTAGGTTGTTTTTGGACTCCTTGCAAGCTCAGGAGTTGAACCATACCTTTAGTTTGACGTGAGGACTTTGGAAACTCGAGATACCCGAGCTCCGGCAAGGGGTGCAAATTGCTTCGTGGTGATCGCGAGTGTTTCGTGGAGTTTTAAAGTTCTATGAGGTTTTAAAACTACTTCACGAAGCTTGTAGATGAATTTTGGAAGGTTTTGGACATCAGGACACTCGAGTTCATCGAGTTGCAGGTGTGGCCGAACTATCGAGACTTTTTCCGGCCAGTTTCCATTGGTTTTAGGACTAAAAGTGGTAAGACTTTGTTCTCCTTGTCCAGAGCTTCATTTTGGTACAAATTTCATGGAATTTGGTTGAGAAATGAATGAGATATTAAGGTTCAAAAGTTTTTCCAGAAACCAACGAATGCAGCGGTGGCCGGCTCTGAACTCCGGTGAACCAAGTAGGGAGAAGGAGAATATTCCGTCAATTTTGACGGAATATGCTAATGGCATCAAGTAAAATAAATGGAATATGCTGTTATTTAACGAAATATTCCCTAACGCCGTTAGGGAATTCGTCAGTGTGCCAGGCACTTGGGAACTTAGAAATTTTTTCTAAAAATATGAAGATGTTCGTGAGGTTGAGTAGGCCACGATGGTATATTCAAATACCCCAATTGAGCAACAAATGAGAAGTTCTTTCCTAGTTTTGGTTATGTGCTTAAAATTAATGTTAAAATAATTGTTTCCCATATAGGTAAGACTTTTATGGAGGACGAACGCAATCATGCTAGACACGGGGGTTACGACCCTGCGACATACCAATGAGTGGGCTTTTGGTTTTTAATATATGTATATATACATTACGTTTTTCCCAGAAAAGTTTATTTAAATTATTTTGCGTTTTTATGCCATGTCAAATGCTTTATATTTTAGAATATGCATTAGTAGTTATGTATGTTAGTATTTGACACTGTAGACACTTAACTAAGTTCCAGGTAAGTATATGTGTTATTGATTGTGAGTTGCATTATGATGGTTAGATATAAATGCATTTAGAGCTCATAAACCTGCACCCCGGTGTTAGTGTTCTCGCCCGTAGCCAGAGCACAGTCATTCACGTGATGTTCACCTCCCGCATCGCACACTCACCTTGGATCCAAGTTTGGTGCATAGCTTTGTCGTACTGACCACAATAGGTGGTTCCAACTCGTAGGTGACCCACGATTTATCGCACAGCCTTCACGTGGTCGTAGCACTTAAGCATAATTATTACACCTCGCCATGTCGTACAAACCACATTAGGTGGTTCTGACTCATGTGCAGGCATACTTGATGAGCTATAGGTTCAACCGTACAGGCCACAATAGGTGGATCCGGCTGACATATCACTTTTCATTGATTTACTTCACATGGTTTACATATTCATTATGCTGAGATATTTGACATGGCATACATGTAGATTTTGGTATTTCAAGTATGGTTTCAATATATGTATTTATTTTATTTTTTGGGAAATTATACGGGTTTTACGATAAGGTGTTATTATTATTTTTGGAAAAGAGAAATGAGTTTGAAAAGCTTTATTTTTGCCCACTCACACTTTTTGTTTTGCGCCCCTCCAGATTCTAGGTAGGCTTGCTTATTGGTGGCTTACAAGGAGTTAGCGGCGGTTTTGACAGACTATAATCAATGTAGGATCATATCTCTGGTATTGTATAATTAGTACTTGACCTGCTGGACTGCACTTAGGTTACCTACGCTCTGAATAAGTGTAACTATACCTAAATATTTTCACTCACACTTACATATTTGTTTAGTGTAAATTAGTTAGTTTGGTTTTTATTTACTCTCATTTTATATCATTATCACTTCCACACTGTGCACATGGCTACGTCACTCTCACGTGACGGCCAGCATGCCTTGATTTAGGTCGAGGTGCGTCAGTTAAGGTAACTTTGTTAGACTTAACGAAATATTCTGTCAAATCTAACGAAATATTCCACTGGGATCTGTCAACGCATGCAGCGCATGAAGGCACGTACGGTTTCATGGCAACGCGTGGTCGACGTGTATAAGTCCGGGACGTCGCGTAAAATGTTTTCGTATATTTAAAACCTTTGTTTAAGCAAACTATGGGGAATTTTCCTAGCCTTTTAGTGTATTCCTAATTAATTAATTACTATAGTTGTTTCACATGTATGAGAGAATCATCCCGATGAGGTACGAGATCAAGCAAGGCTAGGAGGCTACGATCCGACTACGTATCAGTGAGCAGGCATTTGTTT
The DNA here is from genome assembly GCF_916048215.2 of Malus sylvestris. Lineage (NCBI taxonomy): Eukaryota > Viridiplantae > Streptophyta > Magnoliopsida > Rosales > Rosaceae > Malus > Malus sylvestris. The sequence continues at coordinate 25,359,207 of NC_062266.1, forward strand.
CTATATATTATATATATATATAAAGTTTTATATTTTCCACAAATGCTTTTGGATTAATATTATGCTTATAATGCCATGTTTTTATTTCATCTTAAAAGTGCTATTACATTGTTAAGATTTATAAATTGTCATTGCATGTTCATATACATTTTACCTGCTCATCATGCATGCTTGCATCGGTGTAGTACTCGCCCCGGGCCAGGGCCAGGCTACACGTGTATGTTCACATCGCACCACATGTTTACTTTAGATCCATTGTAGGTGCCAATCATGTCCTAGGTTGCAATAGGCAACTAGAACTCGTATGTGATGCGCCTAGTGCCAGTCTTCACGTAATTGTAGTACTATAGCGTATATTATTATTACACCCAGTCTTGTTCATGTCAAAATTCCTCTGCATGAACTCGTGTGTTAGCATAGATTGATGAGCACTTGATTTTCTTATGCCACGGTTGAGATATTATGATTTGTGTGTTTCTTGAATTATTGTTGTATTACCTTTGATTTCATACCTATACGTAGTATGATTTTATGGAAACTATACATGTTTTACAGCGAGGGGTTAATATGTTCATAATATAAATGTGTATAATAAATGGTACGAGTCCTTATCTCATTAGCTGCAAATTTGAATTGGCCATTGAAATAGCTTGATGTAAAAAATGCGTTTCTTCATGGACATCTAGATTAAGAAGTATATATGGATTTTCCTCCGGGAAATAGTAACGGAGGAAAATCGGGAGTGTGCCAATTGCAGAAGTCACTTTATAGGCTTAAGCAGTCACCTCGTGCATGGTTTGGGAGATTCACTCAGGCCATGAGAAAGAATGGGTATTATCAGAGTCAGTCTGATCATACCCTATTTGTGAAGCGGAGAAACAGTAAAGTAACAACCTTGATTATTTATGTGGATGATATGATAATAACAGGTGATGATTCAGATGAGATTGTCTAACTGGAGAAAAACCTTTCTACCGAGTTTAAGATGAAGAGTCTAGGTGACTTAAAGTTTTTTCTTGGAGTTAAAGTTGCTGTTCATCCAAAGGTATTTTCTTGTCTCAACGAAAATATGTTCTGGATTTATTGAAGGAAACAGGTATGCTTGGGTGTAAACCCGTGGATACTCCCATTGTGGAGAAACATTACTTGGGGATTTATCAGGATCAAGAACCAGTAGATAAAGGCATATATTAGAGGCTGGTAGGAAGACTAATTTATTTAGCTCATACCCTTCCGAATATAGCCTATGCAATAAGTGTGGTGAGGTTAGTTCATGCACTCACCATGTGTAGATCATATGGGAGTTGTTATGCGGATTTTAGCTTATTTGAAGTCAGCTTTGAGAAAAGGAATTTTGTATAAAAATTTTGGTCATCCGAAGATCGAAGGATTTACTGACGCTGATGGGGCAGGTGATGTGACTGATAGGCGCTCTACTTCTAGATACTTTACGCTTGTTGGTGTAAATTTAATTACTTGGAGGAGCAAGAAACAAAATCTGGTGTCTAGGTCTTCAGCTGATGCCAAATTCAGAGGTATGGCGCATAGAGTATGTGAAGTTCTTTGGTTGCGTAAGTTGCTCTGGGGTCTAGGTTTCAAACCAAAGGAGGCCACAAATTTGTATTGTGATAATAAGTCCACACGTGAGATTGCAGAGAACCCAGTACAACATGACAGAACAAAGCACGTGGAGGTTGATCATCAATTCATTAAGGAAAAGCTTGAGAAGAAGATTGTATCAATACCGTTTGTGAACTCAGACGAGCAACTTGCGGATATCCTCACTCATGTTCTGTGTAGTAGGTCTTTTGGTGACTCACTTGTCAAGTTGGGCATGTGCGATATCTATGCTCCAACTTGAGGGGGAGTATTGTCGTGAGTAATATTAAAAAGGGGATGTAAATATATTATAAATATTGGGAGTCCTTTATTAGGAAGGATATATGTTTGTGTCCTTTATTGTTTATTGTTTCCTTATGGAACAATGATTGTATCTTGTATATATTTTCAGTTATGTAATACAATGAGAATTAAGCCGTAAAATTCTATTAAAACATCTGGGTATTTCTTTATTGTTGGTGTTGGGTGAGTTGCTACAATAGGAAATAAAAAAGTTGCTGGCAATTGAATTGGTAGACGAAGATTAGAGAAGCAATTTAATTAGGTTTTTAAAATTTAAAATAACTACAAAATATCTTTTATAATATAAAAATGGGTAAATTACATAAAACTGCCTCAACTATTGGATCATTAACAGTTTCATACCTCATCTTTAAAAAGTTTCAATGTCATACCTTATCTTCGAATTTGTTGCAATGTCATACCTTCTATCAGTTGTTTGTCAATTCCTCTGTTAAATGCTGCGTGGCTTGAGGCGGGCCCACTTTCTATTAAAAAATTATTAAAATAATAATTTACCATTATAAAATTATAAAATTATAAAAAGTAAAAAAACCCCAGATCCCGTCTTCCTCAACCCCCCTTTCCCTGCATCCATCTTCTCGTCTTCCCCAAACCCACCCTTGCACCCATCCTCCACCTCCACCTCCACCTCCATCCCCTCCCTCAACCCCCTTCCCTCCGTCGATCTGCACCCAGATGCGCAAAACGGCCACGTCGACTCAAACGCAGATTGGGAACCGGAATGCAGTCCGCGTCGAAATTTTGGCGCCGGAGCGTGGAGCTTCGGAACTACCGCCGCAATCTCGAGGAGTTTAGGTCTCTGGAAATCGATGGCGGACGTGAAGCTGCTGATGCAGCTGGGGTGCTACGCGTCCAAGTGCATATCGATGGAGGGAAATGGGTAGTCGGAGTCGGAGGTGGAGGATGTGGAAGATGGGTGCCAAGGGTGCGAGGGTGGGTGTGGAAGAGGAGGTGGAGGATGGATGCGCAGTAGGTTTGGGGAAGACGAGAAGACGGGAGGATGGGTGCAAGGAAGGGGGGTCGGGGAAGATGGCATCTGGGTTTTTTTTTTTTTTTAATGGTAAATTATTATTTTTTTTTATTTTTTATTAATTTTTAATAGAAAGTGGGCCTTGCCTCAAGCCACATCAACATTTAATAGAGGAATTGACAGACAACTGACAGAAGGTATGACATTGAAACTTTTTAAAAGCGAGGTATGAAACTGTTAATGACCCAATAGTTGAGGTAATCCAACTTAGTCTAAGCCAAGCCAATCCAACTTAGTCCTGCTTAGTCTAAAGCCAAGCCAGTCCAACTTCGTCCCTGAAGTTAGTCCAGTTCGAGATAATCCGGTGCAACAAACGCACCTTAAATATACTCCTTATTAAGTCACGAACTAGCTTTTGCAACCGTACCAAATTAAATTGTGTTGTACTTAATACAAGCACAATATCAATGTAGTGAATGTCATCCTTAAGCCCAATTTTAATTGTACCGTGCCCTTCCCATCCCCTCCTATTTGTGCGGTCACGATTAAGCCACGTCAACATTTTATATTGATTTTTTAATAGAGATAATAAGTCTAAAAGCAATAAGAATATAAAATATTAACGTGGCTTAACCGTGATCACATAAATATGAAGGGATGGGAATGGGACGGTAACAGGAGGGCAAACAATCTGCCTCCATTTTAATTATCTTTAAAGACCCTTAAACATAATATTATCAATATGAACAATGTCTAACACGTTTCATCCAATCACAAACCTTGCTGCATCCATATTGAATTAGCATCATGCCATAATATCTTCACATACAAAACCATGATATTGTCTTTGATTATATCGTTGATTAATAAAATATAACGTTAGGCCTATTATTTGATAAATTCAATAAAAGAAAACTACAATTTGGCTTATGTCCAATTCAGGCTACAACTATCGCAAAATTATAAATTTAAGGGTACGTTTATTGCACCGGACTGTCTCGGACTAGACTAGCCTCAGGGACTAAGTTGGACTAGCTTAGACTAGACTAAGCTGGACTAGATTAGTGAAGCGTTTGATGCAGTGTCGGACTAACAAGCAGGATAATTAACAAACTCTAATATTATATTTTTTAATTCATAATTATTAATATTTTATTTTTATCCTTTTTTTATCCCTTTATTCCTCCCTTACCGTCCCATTCTATCCCTATTTTTCTCCCTCTTTTTCTCCCTTTTCCGTTCCAATCTTTTCCTCCCCAGATTAAACCTCTCGATTCCATACTCTCTTTCCTCCCTCCTTCTCGATTTCAATCTGTATCTCTCTCTCTCTCTCTCTCTCTCTCTCTCTCTCTCTCTCTCTCTCTCTCTCTCTCTCTCTCTCTCTCTCTCTCTCTCTCTCTCTCTAGCTTTGCACTAGTCGAATGGAACCCTCACGACTTCATTTATTTTTTCAATGAGTTGCAGGTTTCCCAACGAGTTTTCCGACTAAACCTCGTCGGATTAGATGAGGTTTGCACCACTAACAAACTATTCCCCATCTCTGGTCCCATATCCGATCTTTGCATGCTCGAATCTGTCATGGATTCGATAAAACCCAAACCGGACGAGACTTCCAGGCCATTTTTCGGCCACCTCCAACCACCTTTTGGCCTCGATTCAAGTAGAATCGTAATCCCCTCATTCCCATCTTCAATTTTTCATTTTATATGAAAATTGGTTGTGAAAATCATCTAATCCAATGGTTTTCGAGGGTGAGTGGTCGAGGAGCAAGGTGAGGAGGAGAGAGGGGACAGTCTTAGCTAGTCCCATGGTTTTCGAGGGGTCTCACGAAGACCAGCTAGTCCCTGATTTAGTATAGGCGAGTGAGACTTAGTCTCATTAAACCTAATCCATGTCGGGAACAAACATGGGATTGGACTAACTCTTAGTCCAGTCCAATCCAGTACACTTTAGTGAGGACAAACAAACACCCTTAAAAGTACAAACAATTGGCTTATTAGCTAATGATAATATGTTTATATATATATATATTTGAGTTAGAGTCTGGGAACACACGTTTTTGAAGTATATATATTAAGTATATTGTATCTTTGTGCCGACCTTTTCAACTAGACATTTGGATTTGATTTTGATGGAAAATAATAAAGTCTTATATATTTCACTCTTTTCTTGCTTCACCGCCTCATTTGTACAAGACCAAAGCCAAAATTACCAATCATATTGTAACCTTATGCGATTTTTCTACGAATAGTCAACATCAAACGAGAATCTCTTCACCAACAGAATAAATTTTAGTTTGACATATAGAAGCAGGGGTTTGTCAGAATATGTTGTCTTTCTTTTGTATTTGAAGTATTTCTATCTTATGACCGTTACTGATTTTATTTCGTTATACAGTGAAATCATCATTAGGATTAGTTTCGCCTTGATAGAGATCCGCTTGAAAGCACCCCTTTTATTATGATGATAGGGGCGGATGGTAGGGCTAGAATAGGCATAATTGTTGGAACGCCTAGAAGTGAGACATTAATTAACAAGAAAAATAAATTGAATTGAACATCCTAATATTATGTGTAATTCCAGTCGTGGATATGCTATCTTTAAATTAGTGTCTTATTCATGTCTCCTCTCTTATTTTTCAATTCTTGTCACATTACTCAACTCCAACTTAATTCCTTTTTAAGTTTTAATGAATTAAAAGCAAAATACTAAGAAACGAAAAACAAAGGCCAAAGTCCCACAAATCCACGGCCGACTGCCAGCCACCCTTACGCCTCAGTCATAGTCAATTAAAGCACAATAATATAAACCAATGATCCTTGTTGTAGATCTGAATATTGAGTCAAAAGAGTAGAAACTTCGAGGGCAGGCCGACGCTGAGTTAGCGTGGGGTGGCAGGCATACACCGTTTAGTGGGAGAGGGGGTTGTCGCCGATGGTGTGGGGTTGGCTGGCGTCGGTGGTTGTCGGGCTTGTGGGTGGTACTTTGGTGAGTATTGGTTTCTTTGTTTTTTCATTTTCTCTATGCCCAACAAACAATTAACGTTGTTAAAGTAGGAGTTAAATAATATGACACGTGTTGAAAAAATTAGAAAGGAGATATGAAGGGGACCCTATTTTGACGATACTAGACCTGTAGCCGTGGATATAGCCACCTTTATATTACAAATCATGCATTAATTTCGACCAGTAATCTCTTAAAACAAATTGCTCATTCGTGAAATATAAAGTGGGAATTTATAGTTCTCCTGTCATTTATTTTATACTTTTGACAAGAGTTTAGTTTTCGTTTTCCTTCTTAAACTCGGTCGTGGATCAGTTGTCCCCGTTTTAATATCTCTTACATGTCTCCTCTTTAATTGCTTAACAAGTGTTCATTCACTTACCAAATAATTAACACTGTTAACTTTTAGTATATATAACATAAAAGGTTTTTATCGGCATGTTCATCGGAGAAGCTCGACCCAAGGCTTAGGAAGAGGGCATTGTCACGTTATCTAGCACGATGCTAAAATCCCCTAGCGCGGCGAATCAAGCTCTCGTACACTAACGTTGAATAGGTGGAGACTCGGTATTAATTATGTGTTATGATATCAACACACCTTTTTAATTTTCGACCGTCAGATCGGATGAATTGAAGAAGATCAACGAACAGAATTATCAAGAGATGTATGAGAAGTAAAATAGAGTGTGTGGATAGCACATCCCTTAATTATTTGGTTACATCACGTTGTAACACCATTAAGTGTTAAGGTAGGGAGCCTAAATAACGATAATGGGTGATTCCATGACGTCTACTTATAAAAACTTACGTCTATACTCTAGCAGGACGTTCATGGTGTAAAAATTAACATTGATAGTGTAATAAAAAATAATATTCTATAATCTTGTTATTATTATATAATGCGCCCAATAAACTTTGACGACTATAGTATAACTTTGTTATAGTGAAAAGTATCAACACTTTTTTAGAGAGTAGCCTAGAATTTCTGTTAATTAACTACTATATACACAGGTTAAGTAGTCAAGAAATTAAAATCTTTGGTTTTCTTGGGCAAACATGCGCAATGAAAGCAGATATCTATCAGGAATCTTCTTCGTATTGGAGTGGGTTCTTTCCCATTCAAATACTTCGGTGTTCTCATGTTCCAAGGCCGGCTAATGCGAAGTTACTTTCAGGACATTGCGAATTAAGTAAAATATAAACTCTCGGTTTGGAAAGGTCTTATGCTTTCTCAAGTGGGTCGCTTACAACTTATCACGTCTGTCATCCCAAGCAGTGTAATTTACAGTTTTCAATTGTACACTTGACCTCGTCTTCTTTTAGATCAAGTCAAAACGTTAGATAAGAAATTTTTTGTGGTTAGGTGATCTGGACTCTTGTGGTACTCTTTTAATTTCTTGGCATATTTGTTATCACCTAAACATCTTGGTGACCTAGGGTTGAAGGATTTGGCAGTTCTATTTCGTTCTTTGTTTTTAAAGTGTTGATGAGATAAGGTGGATTCTTCCTCTCTACGTGCTCGCTTCTTTCACACAGGTTCGGTTCCTCTTTTTCCACTTAAAAAAAATCTTCGTGTGAGTGGGTTTTAAAAAGGTTCTCCCTATTATCTCTTCTCATTCAACTTGGATCGTGGGTCATAGTTCTCAAGATTCTTTTTGGTCTGATAATTGGTTGGGCAGACCTTTGTTTCCTATCTTGACATCTCTAATGTTCTTGCTCATATGATTAGAGCACGAGTGAGAGACTTTATATGTGGTTCTTATTGGGAATTACTGCCGAATTTCACTACTAATTTTCCTGAAGTTGCTAATTTAATTACAACTACTCATTTTCCATTGCAGGCATCTTCAGACTTTTTATGATGTCCAGCTCTCTCGCTAGTATTCTTACTGCCAAACTGGCTTATTCTTACTTACTCTACTTTGATATCCATGTGCCTCGGAAAGTCTAACAGGGTTGTCTCCCTCGCTAATAAAGTGCTCCCACAGATACAAGTTTCGATGGTTTCTCGTTGCCATTTTGTAATTCAGTTGTTGAGTCTCTCTCTCACATTTTTTTAGAATGTTCTTGGACTATGGGTCTTTGGTCTTGGTTGTTGAAGCTTTTGCGCCATCCCTATTTAGCGATACAATCTGTATTACAAGTTTTTCCATAAACTTTTCTTGCACTTTTTCTGGTTTTATTCGAAACTTCGGATTATAGTGACTTGTACTTTTATATGGGGTACTGGGTTTCTTTGTAATCAAATTCGATTTGAGGGCAAGTCTGCTTCCCTAAGTTATGCGAGGTGCTAGCTAGTGGCTTGATTTCGTGACTCAGCGCTAGTGTGTTTTTCAAGTGTTTGCTGCTCATCTTCAGTATTGCATATTTTTTTCAATATTGGGTATCTCGCCGCTTTCTATTGTGGCTCCATCCCTTATTCCAGTTATTTAGAAGTTGTTAATGGTTGCTTGGCTCAAGGTTAACATCAATGGGTCTTGTACTGACGCATGTGCTGTATTTGGGAGGATTTTCGCTCATCGGAGGGTGGTCAAACACAAAATTTATAAGTTCAGTTACTGCGTAAATTTTTGCTTTCATTGAGGCCATGCATATAGCTTGGGTCAGAGATTGGAAACATATATGGATTGAAACAAACTCCATGTTGGTTATTCACTATCTTTTTAAGGATCCTAATGTGGTCTCTTGGCTTCTGATGGTGGATTAGAAGAATTGTCTCTGTCCACTTCGTTGCATGCGATTTATGTGTAACATATTTATAGAGAAGGAAATCATGTTGCATATACTTTAGCTTCATTTGAGGAAAATAGTTATGCTAATTACTGGTGATCTATGGTTCTAGATTTTGTAGCATTTGTCCATGCTCGTGACATTTCGTGTTGTCCTTATTATCGTTTTCGTTAAACGTTTTTCCTTTGGGGTCTTGGCATAGTCTCCCTACTTGTATTTTTTTCATTTACTTTCATTATTATCAATAAATTTGGTGGAGGGATGGACGTAGGATTTTTGGGTGTAATGATCATTTCCCTTTTGGAGGAGGATAAGTGCCTCGCACACAACCATTGCCGGAGAATTAATCTCGCTTAATCTTTCTCTATTTAAAAATAAAATAAAATAAATAAATGCACTGAAATTATATACCTATCAATTACAAATTTTGAAATGCAAGAAACAAGAATTGGAAGTGCAAATACTAAGCATTGGCTAACCAATGTATATATCATGAAATATAGGACAGTAGCAGAAAAGTAATTATCAACACAGAAGTCCAAGAGAGCTTTGTATGAACCTGGATTGTCTGTCCTCCCCTCCCATACCCTTCTCATCATCTTTTATTTATATGGTCACGGTTAAGTTACGTCAATATTTTATATTGATTTTTTTTATAGAAATAATAAGAAAAAAGTAATAAAAATATAAAATATTGAGTGACTTAATCGTGACTACATAAATAAAAAATAATGAGAAGGATATAGAATGGAGGAGGGCAGACAATCCAGGTCTGCTTTGTATGTTGTCCACAAGTAGACGAACAAAACAATGACGCGACCTTTCAGAAGGACCAAGCGTTGAAGGGATCATGATAGGATGGCCCGTAATTTGATTACCTGATATTACCATGCATTGATGTGGACTGTAGACAACCATCATGAACATGACCACGAATAAAACCGTGCTTTTCAAGAAAATATTTTCTTGTTCTCTTCTATAACTTTTTAAGGGTTATTAATTAACAGTGGCTGTCACAAAAAGAACGAAAGAACCATTACAATATAAAGAAATGAGAATATGAAGAATTCGCGATATAAAAAAATGAACTTTAACGAAAAGTTTCAAGTACTGTTCATTTTAACGAAAAATTATATTTTTACACTAAAAAGTTAATCCTGGTACTATTCACGTTACACTTTATTTTATTCTTATCGTTAAAACTCAAAGTTTTCAAGTCATTTTCATTAGTTTTCCTTATAAAAAAAACCTTCATGTTAATTTTATATCTTGATTTTTCATGTACAGGAAGGTATGAGATACCCACAAGTGAGAATCACGTAAAAGAGAATCATATTCAATCGTTTCAAATCCTTAATTGTTAGTAAACACAAGAATTAAATCACACACTTGACTTATAAGAGTAATGTTAGAGAGATTAAAATTTTAGATAATATTTAGTATACTAAATGATTTGGAAGTTAATAATTAAATTATTATTTAAACGTCGATAAACGTGTTTATTTTCTATTTATGACATATAATTTAGTTTGCAAATTCTGAAATAAAGAAATGATGAATATATGTGGAAAGAAATCATGAACTAAACTTTAACTTGTGGCAAACTCATTGGCTATTTCATGGATACTTTTTTCTAGAAAACTCGATTGGTCCATGGAAAAGTTCTAGTCATCGAAATATTCTTCTAGCTAGGGTAACATTACATAACTAGGCTTTAAATATTATATTTGGTAATGTTGACCTAATAGAAAAAAAAAAAAATATATATATATATATATGTATATATGGCTTACACAAAACCTTTGTAAACGAAGACAGTGTTCTGTTGGCTAGTGACAAATTGTTGTTTTGAAACAAAGATATGCTCTCCTTTAGAAACAGAAAGAACAAAGATAAAACCCTTATTATTTCTCACTAAGTATGTAGAACGTTCACTGGGATTTGTTGGCTTGAAAATCATGAGAAACCCATTAGGCTGTAGATAAAAGGCGACACGAATTAGGGCATTCACATACAAAAGCATATGTACATCCACCTTCAAGGCATAATTTCATAAGTAAGAACACATACAAGAGACGGGTCTTGCGAAACGTACGTGTTCAAACGAGAGGATGATCGGTCATATATATTTTACTGAAAATATAACTTTAGCCCTTAAAATTTAATTTCTTTCAACATAAAATCCGACATAAGTTTTTGACTCAAATAAAACTCATTGACTAGATTCTACATCAACAAATTCATTAATTATATTTGACTTTACACATTTAAAAAATTTCGATGCCCAAAAAACACCCCTATTTGAATGTTTGATTTACACAATTAATTCCAAACAAATTGTAAGGGAGAATTAATGATTTCACAAAAAAAATAATAATAAATTCATTCTCTAATATATAATAACAATAAAACATGCCTAATAAATGTAGTAATACATGCTTAGTTAAGTCAATAAAATTATATTTTACATATAAATGGAGGTAAATTATTTCACACACACATATGTATAACAAAAAAATTAAATTAAATTAAAATAAAAAACATGCCTAATATACAAAAAAATTCATGCAAAATAATTTACCTACATAATAAAGCAAACCCAATATATGCAAAGTACATGCAAAATAATATACCTACATAAAAAATGTTATTATTTTATTCAATACTAGTTTACCTATTATTTGTACATATAATAATAAAATGTGCCTAATATATATGATGATACATACAAAATAAAATACCTACATAATGAAGAAATGTTATTTGATTCAAAAATAATTTACTTACAAAATAAAGCAATTGTATTTTATTCAAGATTAATTTACCTATTATTTGTACATATATCTTATAATAATAAAATGTGCCAAATATATGTAATAATACATGGAAAATAAATTACCTACAAAATAAAAGAATGTTATTTGATTCAATATTAATTTACCTACAAAATATATGTTATTTATGTGTGTGTGTGTGTGTGTGTAGGTAAACTATATATGTATATATATACACATATATATGGAGCTTATGGTAGTAATATATATATATATATGTTTGTACCATACTTAGGGCATCTGTATTTAGATCTCGTATAAATATTCGGGGGACTCAAATGTAATTATGTAATAAAGGAATGGTCAAATATGTAATAAGTGAGGAACCCATATTCTATAAAAGGACTCCTCACTCTCCTCATTGGGGGAGGCCAATTCTTAGGCCTGAGATCCCCAAACTCCCTCACATTCAGAGAGCCTCATTCTCACATTACAGAGGCTCTCTTCCTCACAATCTCCTCAGAGAAATACAATAATCAGTGTGGACGTAGCCCAAACATTGGGGTGAACCACGATACATCTTGTGTTATTTACATTTCTTGCAGATTCACGGTCGGATTTACGTTGTTCCAAGACCTCCGGTTTTATGCATCAACATTTGGCGCCGTCTGTGGGAATCGACACGAAGTTATGTCAGTTCTCTCTCAATTTTTCACCTCCGCCATGAATCTGCAAAAACCCAACAACCAAACACCTGTAGAGTCACTGCAAAACTCATCCCTAAAAAATGCAGAGATGAAAACTCATAAACTCAACCATAGTTTCTTCTCTCTTTCTCTCTCTACCATTATTTGTCAGTTACAATCACACCCATTTAATCAGCATATGAGAAGAGAGAACGAGATCAAGCTGCATTCCACATTTGGCCAAAATCTTCAGAGCAGGGACCAAAAATGGCGGAGCAACTAACAGAGGAGCAGATCGCCGAGTTCAAGAAAGCTTTTTGCCTCTTTGACAAAGATGGCGATGGTCTCTCAGCTCATTCCTCTTCTGTCAAATAATTAAGAACAAGATAGAGAAGCCAAACTCATCTGGGTTGGCAAGGACTAAGTCTAAACAATTGGTGGAAACTGTAGCCGCGAAGTTGAAATCACCTCCGCCGGGTGAAGCCACTTCGACGGTTGAAGGCGAATCAACACTGTCGAGGAAGTCAAGCCGGCGCATGATGAGGGTGTCACCCGGGCGTGGTAGTGGCAGTGTTAGCAAAAACACACACATCAGGAAGTCCAGGAGTACCCAAATGAAGCTGGACATGGATGAGATGAGCAGTGGCGCTACCTTAAGCCGCGCCTCTAGCGCTAACTTAGGATTTTCGTTCCCTTTCACCAGCTTCACTGTGCCTGTTGATAATATTGCCGACACAAAGCCTTTCAGCGACGACGATGATTTACCTTCACGCAATCGACGGACAATGACGCTCGACACCCTTCCATTAGCTGCTTCGGATCTTCATATCATGGACAGAAGTCGAAGAAATTTGACACTAATATGTGCGCCGGTGATGGTGGAATCAGTTGATCAGATGTTGGTCCAAATGGGAAAGGCAAATGAAGTTGGCGCTAATCTCGTTGAAATTTGGGTGGATTTCTTGAAGAACTTCAGTCCAAGACAAGATCTCGACGTATTGATTAACCAAAGTCCTTTGCCTACCCTTGTCACTTACAGGCCATCATGGGAAGGTGGACAGTATAAGGGCGACGACAAACAGCGACAAGATGCACTGCGTGTAGCCATGGAATTAGGAGCGGATTTTATCGATGTTCAACTTAAGGTAACCGATGAGTTCTACAATTCAATAAAATGGAAGAAGCCGGTGAAGGTAGCCGATGAGTTCTACAATTCCAAGACCCACGATAAGCATGAGAAGCACTCATGAATAAGATAAGAAGATGCCTACCAAGGTTCCCGTCTCCTTTAATCATTACCTTCAATGCACATAAGCAAGAAAATCAACCAGCTCTGAGAAAGCAAAAGTGGAATAAAGGAAAAAAAGGAAAGAGGAAAGCACTTGGATAAGTATACTGACCTTTCATCATGCATATTCCCATTTTGAAAAACCCATCCGGAGAACATGCAAAAGTATCAAAGTATGAGAGACCATGCCTGCTGACCAAACCTGCCTTCATGTGAAGTTTTCCTCCAACAGCTGCATATGTTATCCCACTATCCAACCATATCTGCAACAGCTTTTTTGAATGATGTAATTTATTTTTCTTATCTTTCGGAGACATCTGTATAAACCCCCATCAGAGGGTAGTCACAAAAAAAAACGGCAAAGCCCAAAATAATGGGCTGGAATGTTATGTGGAGGGCGAAGGCCCATATGCCCAAAAGAGTCAGGTCCTCTATTATCACCAACCAGGTGATCAAAAGTACGTCCAGTACTCCAAAATTATTCGGCAGCCTGCTGTTATTATCACCAACCAGGTGATCAAAAGTACGTCTAGTACTCCAAAAACTTATTCGGCAGCCTGCCGATATTATCACCAACCAGGTGATCAAAAGTACGCACAATACTCCAAAATTATTTGACAGCCTGCCGCTATTATCACCAATCAGGCGATTAAAAGTACGCACAGTACTCCAAAATTATACATGAACATCACTCATGTCAATCATACATAAACATTCATGAGCATCACTCATATCAATCATACATAAACATTCATGACCATCATTCATGTCAACATTCATGAGCATCACTCATGTCAACATCCATGAGCATCACTCATGTCAATCAACATAAACATTCATGAGCATCACTCATGTCAATCAGCTTCAAAAGCTTCATTTACAGAGCTCCATCTTCGATAGCTCCAGCTTCAAAAGCTTCATTTACAGAGCTCTAGCTTCAAAAGCTTCATTTACAAAAGCTCCAGCTTCGAAAGCTTCATTTACAGAGTTCTAGCTTCAAAAGCTTCATTTACAGAGCTCTAACTTCAAAGCTTCAACTTGCAAAACTTCACCTACAAAGTTTCAGTGCATGGTCTACAAAGATCGTCTCCGAACAACCGCCATTTCGGCCCATACATGGATTCAATTTGAAGTCTCCAGCCAACAGACTCTATTGACCGAAGACTTGGGGGACTACACTATGTACCATATATTGGGCCTCATGAAAAATACTTGGGGGACTTAGCCCATTATTTATGTACTGAGGAGCGAGCAAAAGAGACTCCCTCACTTTCATTAGAAAGCACCCATCGCTTATGTACTGAGGAGCGAGCCCTTATTTTATAAAAGGGACTCCCTCTTCTTCATTAGAGAGCATCGCCGTCAGCTGAGCAACCACCTCACCGCGAGCATCACTCCCAGCCCATCATTTATGTATTGAGGAGCGAGCCCTTATTCTATAAAAGGGACTCCCTCACCATCATTAGAAAGTATCGTCGCCTGCTGAGCAACCACCTCGCAGCGAGCATCAACTCTAGCCCATCATTTATGTATTGAGGAGCGAGCCCTTATTTTATAAAAGGGACTCCCTCACCATCATTAGAGAGCATCAACTCTAACCCATCATTTATGTATTGAGGAACGAGCCTTTATTCTATAAAAGGGAGCAAGCCTTTATTCTATAAAAGGGACTCCCTCACCATCATTAGAGAGCATCAACTCTAGCCCATCATTTATATATTGAGGAGCGAGCCCTTATTCTATAAAAGGGACTCCTTCACCATCATTAGAGAGCATCAACTCTAGCCCATCATTTATATATTAAGGAGCGAGCCCTTATTTTATAAAAGGGACTCCCTCACCTTCATTAGAGAGCATCGCCGCCAGCTGAGCAACTGCATCACCGCCAGCTGAGCAACCGCCTCGTCGCGAGCACCAACTCTAACCCATCATTTTTGTAATGATGAGCAAGCCCTTATTCTATAAAATGGACACCCTCACCTTCAACGCCACAAGCCGAGCCAACCAAGGCAACACAAGCAAAGCAGCCTCGCAACATGTGCTACTTCTAGTTGAGCATCATTTCAGATTGGGCACCGCCTCATATCGAGCATCAATTCTAGACGACATCGAGTTACTTCAGCCCACACATGGACTGAATTTCAAGTCTCCAGCCAAAAGACTCTCTTGACTGAAAACTTGGTGGACTACTGTTTGTACCATACTTAGGGCCTCCGTATTTAGATCTCGTATAAATACTCGGGAGGACTCAAATGTAATTATGTAATAAAGGAATAGGCAAATATGTAATAAGTGAGGAGCCCTTATTCTATAAAATGACTCATCACTCTCCTCATTAGGGAAGACCAATTCTTAGGCCAGAGATCCCCAAACTCCCTCACATTCAGATAGCCTCATTCTCACATTACAGAGGCTCTCTCCCTCACAATCTCCTCAGAGAAATACAATAATCAGTGTGGACGTAGCCCAAACATTGGAGTGAACCACAATACATTTTGTGTTATTTACATTTCTTGCAGATTCACGGTCGGATTTACGTTGTTCCAAGACCTCCAGTTTTGTGCATCAACAATATACATTTGAACGTATATATGTGTGTGTTAGGGGTAATAATATGTGAGTAATAACATTTATTGATTTTATTTTGAATATTGTGGTACAAATTGTAAATATTTTGTAATAATAGATCAATTACTTCTATACTTGGCAGTCATTTATAAATTTGGGTTTTATTTGGATGTTTATAACTAGGTGGGTTTTTGTCTAAGAAATAAGAGTTGCAAGGGTCTATATCTAAAGAACCCTATATTCTACTATAGTGATTCCGTTATGCAAAAGCAAGTGACAAAAGGAGTAATTTCATTTCTTATACTACTGTTCCATCTATCTTGTTTGCATTCATGCTTCTAATAATTAAGGTCTTGCATGGATGTTTTTCAAGTTAAAAATCCTTTGAAATGAACGTGACCGAGCTGGAACAAGATTTTCAATTGGTTATGGATATATAGGTTTCTTGTTTAATAAGGATGATAATTGAATATTACGCTAAATAAATATGTTTATACCATACTTAGGGCCTCCATATTTAGATATCGTACAAATACTTGGGGGACTTAAATGTAATTATGTAATAAAGGAAGGGGCAAATATGTAATAAGTGAGGAGCCCTTATTCTATAAAAGGACCCCTCACCCTCATAATTAGGGAAGGCCAATTCCTAGGCCATCAGAGACCTCACTCTCTCCCTCAGAGGCTCTGAATCTCTCTCCCTCACTCCCCTCACATCTCAGATAAATACATAATCAGTGTGGACGTAGCCCAAACCTTGGGGTGAACCACGATACATCTTATGTTATTTACATTTCATGCAGATTCACTGTCGGATTTACGTTGTTCCAAGACCTCCGGTTTTGTGCATCAACATTTGGCACCATCTGTGGGAAATCGATACAAAAAGTTGTGTCGGTTCTCTTTCATTTTTTTCACCTCCGTCGTGAATCTGCAAAGAAAACCCAGGAACCAAACAACCCAACACCCACACTCAAAGACACACCCATTCAATTTACAGAGAAAAAGAAAAAAAATACTCAAACACAATACTTTCTCTCATATCCAAATCTCTCATTCTCTCACAGAGAGCGCACCAAAACTCAAAAAATGCGTATTTTAAGCCCAGGTACAAATAAAACTGCCTGTCATGTGCCCACAATTAACATCACCTCATGCCCACAGTTTTGTTTCTACAAGTAGTGATTGGAGGCTAAATGCTCTGGTACGACACCTCACTACGGAAGAAGATCAATCATCCTCCGTCATGGATGCTCACAACAACTCCACCTCTGCCTCGCTAGCTTCCAACTCCACAACCTCGACTCGGTCGAGTTACCGCCGAGTCTAACAGAGTTGGACCCTCGGATTGCGACCCTCTCCAACCCGTCAGAACCTCATCGAAGATGTCGCCGTCTAAACAATCTCAGGCTAGGACACCCTCTCCAGTCTCTATAACCCATTTCATTCTCTCTCTCCTGCAATCTCTATGAATTAAAGGGGAGTAAAAGATGAGTAGTCGATCGAGTCACACTTATCTACGTCGATAATCTACCTGGAGATATTCGTATGAGAGAAGTTGAAAATTTGTTCTTGAATTATGGGTCTATTGTTGACAGTGATCTCAAAATCCCTCCAAGACCGCCAGGTTATGCTTCTGTTGAGTATGAAGATCCTCGTGATGCTGATGATGCAATTTATGGCCGAGATGGGTACGACTTTGATGGGTTTCGTTTACGGGTTAAACTAGCACATGGCGGACGGCACTCCTCGTCACATCGTTCCAGCAGTTACAGTCGTAGTAGCAGCAGCCATGGTGCTTCTTGGCGCTTTGACTATCGTGGGCTGGTCACTAGATTGCCTCCTACTGCTTCGTGGCAGGATCTGAAGGGAAGAGCTCTGATTGCTTGGAGTCTTCTATTTTTTTATCAAGAATAAGCCTAGAGAAGAAGCTGCAGGCAGGTATAGACTACGTTTGCGGTGAGGGCGCTGCAGACTGCCATCAGATCAAGCTGAGGTCTGTGTGTTACGATCTTAACACCCTCGAGGCCCACGCATCATACGCCTACCAGAAGAAGGCACGTGGGGTCGGCATGTGCTATTTTGGCAAGGCAGCCTACGTGGTCTCTCAACCACCCATCCAGATATCCAGAAGGCATACCTTTGGTTACTACATTTGTTCACCCCTCAATGATTAAGATGCTTGATGCTGCTACAGAAGATGCTCTCGAACGTGATAACTGGAGCCATTCAGAAAGGCATTAAGTTCTGAAAAAGATAAAGACTCTCATCATAAAGGAGCGCATGTTCCTACTCTTCACAGACGACACCATGATGTTAAGGGAAAAGAGAAAGCAAAAGAGAAATCAAAAGCAGAAAGCAAAAGAGAAAGCAAAAGCAATGAATAAACACCCCACCAGAATGATGTGATTTGCTTTTCTTGTTTTTGTATAATGTGATTTATTTTTCTTATCTTTCGGAGACATCTGTATAAACCCCATCAGAAGGTAATAAAAAAATTAAAAATATTAAAAAAAAAAAAAAGGGCAAAGCCCAAAATAAATGGGCTGGAATGTTGTGTGGAGAGTGAATGCCCATATGCCCAAAAGAGCCAGGCCCTCTATTATCACCAACCAGGTGACCAAAAGTACGCCTAGTACTCCAAAATTATTCGGCAACCTGCCGCTATTAGCACCAACCAGGTGATCAAAAGTACGCCCAGTACTCTAAAATTATTCGGCAACCCGCCGCTATTACCACCAACCAGGTGATGAAATGTACAACCCGTACTCTAATATCATTTAGCAACTAGCCATTCATGCCACCAACCAAGTGATGAAATGTACAACCCGTACTCTCCTTCATGTCACCAACCAGGTGACCAAAAGTACGCCCAGTACTCCAAATTATACATGAGCATTACTCATGTCATTCATACATAAACATTCATAAGCATCACTCATGACAATCATACATAAACATTCATGAGCATCACTCATGTTAACATTCATGAGCATCACTCATGACAACATCCATGAGCATCACTCATGTCAATCAACATAAACATTCATGAGCATCACTCATGTCAATCAGCTTCAAAAGCTTCATTTACAAAAGCTCCAGCTTCGAAAGCTTCATTTACAGAGCTCTAGCTTCAAAGCTTCACTTGCAAAGCTTCACCTACAAAGCTTCAGTGCAGGGCATACAAATACCGCCTCCGAACAACCGCCACCTCGGCCCATACATGGATTCAATTTAAAGTCTCCAGCCAACAGACTCTATTGACCGAAGACTTGGGGGACTACATTATGTACCATATATTGGGCTTCAACTGAGCCTCATGAAAAATACTTGGGGGACTTAGCCATTATTTATGTATTAAGGAGCGAGCCCTTATTCTATAAAATAGACTCCCTCACTTTCATTAGAGAGCACCCAATATTCATGTACTGAGGAGCGAGCCCTTATTTTATAAAAGGGACTCCCTCACCTTCATTAGAGAGCAATGCCGCCAGCTGAGCAACCGTCTCGCCGCGAGCATCACTCCTAGCCCATCACTTATGTATTGAGGAGCGAGCCCTTATTCTATAAAATGGACTCCCTCACCTTCATTAGAGAGCAACGCCGCCAGCTGAGCAACCGCCTCGCTGCGAGCATCACTCCTACCCCATCACTTATATATTGAGAAGCGAGCCCTTATTCTATAAAAGGGACTCCCTCACCATCATTAGAGAGTATCAACTCTAGCCCATCATTCATGTATTGAGGAACCGAGCCTTTATTCTATAAAAGGGACTCCCTCACCTTCAAATGCCACAAGCCGAGCCAACCAAGGCAACATAAGCCACGAGCCGAGCAGCCTCGCAGCATGTGCTACTTCTAGTTGAGCATCATTTCAGATTGAGCACCGCCTCATATCGAACATCAGTTCAAGACGACATCTAGTTACTTCGGCCCACACATGGACTGAATTTCAAGTCTTCAACCAAAAGACTCTCTTGACTGAAGACTTGGGCGACTACTGTTTATACCATACTTAAGGCCTCTAAATATTTAGATCTCATACAAATACTCGGTGGACTTAAATGTAATTATGTAATAAAGGAATGGGCAAATATGTAATAAGTGAGGAGCCCTTATTCTATAAAAGAACCCCTCACCCTCACAATTAGGGGAGGCCATTTCCTAGGCCTGAGGTCTCTCATATTCAGAAGAAGCCTCCTCACCCCAGAGGCTTCACTCTCACCTCACAAACTCTCTCTCCCTCTCAGAAATACAATATCAATATGGACGTAGCCCAAACCTTGGGGTGAACCACGATACATCTTGTTTTATTTACTTTACTTGCAGATTCACGGTCGGATTTACGTTGTTCCAAGACCTCCGATTTTGTGCATCAACAAAATACATAATAATTCACCGTCATTCTGCGTAGTACTTCGTATTTATGCATGTTAGACGGTACCAACAAATAAACACAAAATTGGTGTGTTTTTTTGTTTGAAATCCGCATTACATACAAAAGTTGTGCTCATGAACTTAATAATCCTGCAATCTGACCAATTGTCGCTCTGTCTAAACAATATACTAGAATTCAAAATTAGCAAGCCAGCGTGATACTTAAAATAGGGCACAGAAAGCAGAAACCCTACTCTTCCTCTTCTACATATATATGCTTCTTCAGTATACAAGACCATAACAAAAGTTAAACCATATAAGGACAACGGTTAATGCCTAGAACATGCCACTGTGAACATTAAACAACAACATACTAAATATAGGTAAAAACAAGACTAAGAATATGCAATTATTGTAAAAGACACAACCAAAACGAATGCTAGCTAGCTAGCCTAGGGATGGGAAAAATTAATATTCAAATGTTGTTAGCTAGTTAGAACTTTGAACTCACCTATTTGCCCTCTTCGAATGCAACAAAAATGCATGTATTATTGAGAGAGATATGCTAGTCAAAAAGCAGAAGTGAGTGGGTGGGGGGAGGGGAGGGTTGGGGTGGAGAGATTCTGTGGTTCGGAACCGGACCACATGTTTCCAACAGCTATAGACTAAAAAACAACCTCATATCCCACCCCCTGCTATTGAAGCCCACCGCTATCCCCACCTGGTCTCACCACCCCCCCCCTTCTCTCTCTCTCACAAACACCCTACTCTGGCTCCCGCACCGAAGAGTCTCTCAACGGGGTTGGGGGTGATGAAAGAAGGAGAGCTAGCGATCTATTTTTCTACGTCTAGGAAAGGCTGCAAGAACTTTCTTCCTTCTAAGCCTTCACTTTCCTTTTTTGGTAAACAAAGGCTTCACTTTCCTTGTATGGATAAGTTGGTAAACGAAGAAAAAAAAAAAAAAAAGGAGAGAAAAACCATACATTAAAAGTGGAAAAAATAATGGAACCTTTATCGTGTAGAGTGTTGGAAGCAACAAGTGTGGGAATCCTATTGTCAGAAATATTGAGCCTTTTGTTTTGTGCAGTGATCAGAGGCCTCAGTCCCTTCCTCCTGTGCCTTCTTGTGGTTTAATTTGCTTGCCCCTTCCTGTTTGTATGTTTCTTTGTGTCTCACGGTTAGATTGATAGATTCTACTCCAACCCTTGTGTTCTTTATACTAATTTACATGCACGGTACTAGTACTTGGTCTCGCTCTGTACTCTGTTCTATTGCACAAACACAGACATTTGATCATAATAATATTGAGATTTTTCTATAATTTATAGATTTTGTATCTTATCCAAGCGTGATTATAGCTGTTTGATTGACTGATTAATCATCCTTACTTTGTATTACTTTTGGGTTATACAACTTGTTATGTACGATTGTAAAGTAATTAAGTAGGATCTCTTGTGTCGACTTATTACTTTCCGGATCACACAAGAAGATATTTCTCATAAATTCTCTCAAATAATTGAATTGGAATGAAAGAAATAGGTTTTACAGCAAACCAATCTATAAACTGATGTGGTTCTTCATTGTAGTTCTTTACTATAAACTAATGTCACTTTTTCTTAAGATCAAACATTTTAGCGAATAAACGTACGTATTTTTCTAAATGAAACTCTATCACATGAATTATTTACTTCTTCCTTTAATTATAGCAATTAGATTGCGTTTTCATAATTCCGTATTAGGATATATGAATCGGTCATAATTTATCATAATACTTTGGCATTATATAATTAATATTGTTTGTGAATGCGTTTTTAATTGTTGGATACCGAATACACAGTTCATTACTTTTGCACTATAGAATTTGTACTGTAAGTAAACACAGTTGTAGTCGCACGATCGACCGACCAAACTTACACATTCAAAAAACTAAAAATAAACTGGAACCGCCCTTGACATTGATATTAGCTCAAGTAATTAATTAAAGTAATTAGTGGTGGCATGGAGTTGAGTGGGTGGGATTAATTTGTAAGCTTGTGAGGATCATTGATCAGTGCTTCCATACGCCTCGAACTACACGCACACTTACACACATACACATTCACGCACGCAGCAGCAGCAGCTATTGGGGTTGAGACCTTCTGCGGTGCCCAAAGTATAAACTCTTAAGAGCATCTCCTCCAAAATGTACACAACAGCTATAACACTAAAAAAAAATCACATTAATATTCTCCAACTGAAGTGTCAAATCTTATGTGGTGATGACATGAATTGGCAACAAAAGAGGTTGCTGTCAAATTTGACAGCAGCTTCAAATATTTTTTTATTAATTATTAAATTTATTTTATTAATTTTTAATTAGTTTAATCATTTATTATAATTAATGTTTAGATGACCAATATTCATACTTTTTTTTTCTTTTCAATCAAGGAAGGTGAATAGATTATTAATTAAACTTTAAATGTCCTTTATTAAACTTTTATTAGTTTAATAATTTATTTTATAAAATAATAAAATATTAATTTAATTTGACATATTGATTGGAGAACACAACTTTAAAAAATGTCAAAGTGCCACATAAACTGTCAAATTTTATATTTTATATTTTAAATTTGATATCTTCTTTCAAGATGATCTAAGACGTTTTAACTGTTAGATGTTTATTTAAAAACATAAAAATCAAGATTTAACGCTTGAAATTCGTAGAATATTTTGCACTCCGAAACACTGCACCGTAGGGTTTCTACTTGAGGGATCACTATCTTCCATCATGACAAGATCTAAAATATCGATGATATCAGAAATATCGGTGGTCCAAAAACACGGAAATTTCGATGGAAATATCGGGATATTATCGATATCGATAAAAATTGAATAAAAACTACGAAAATTGTAAGAAAAACTTGGAAATTTTTATTGAACCTTTGCAAGATGTTTATCTAGTCAATTATCTATTAGTTTATCACACACAAAAATAGAAGGAAATGCATTGCATGATGGATTTAACTAATTTAAGTTAATTATATAGCGAGCTAGGAAACATTGTGAGTGTAAAAAATTTATAGTAATTAATGAAAGAAGTTTAAACACACCATAATCATTTATATATAATGAATTAATACAATATTTTACACTTTATACATTGCATGATAAGATACATGAGTGACTTAGTACCATATAGAGTTCCTATCAAGGTCTAAAATATCGATGATATCGGAAATATCGGTAGTTCAAAAACACGAAAATTTCAATGAAAATATCAGGATAATATCAATATTTTAGACTCATAATTCATGAGTCTGCTGCTTCCTCCTGAGCTATAGCTGCTGCCGCTGCAGAATGTCACGTGCTTCTTCTCTCTCTCTCCCTCTTCATATATGAAAATAATAATAAACAGGTTAAGAAAATATTATATATTTTTTGTTCTCGAATTTAACACACATAGAACAATTACTACTGCTACCACACATGATGTTGTTGACATATTGTTGTTGTTGTACTATAGATATTCTTCCCGCCGCGCCTCCTTTTAATCAGCACGCCTTTGTTTGTCCGCCCCTCTCTCTCTCTCTCTCTCTCTCTCTCTCTCTGCGTGTCTGAAAACCCTAGCTAATTCTCCCTCTCATTATACTAATTTTATATATTTTTCAATTAAAATTAAAACTTTGAAAATATCTCATGCACTCCAAATTTAATATGTATGGAACAAATTAACGATGTGATCCATTTATTTTAGGAAAAATTAATATCCGGTTCCTAGTTACTAATGTTCATTAACTGGAACCTTATTAGTTTTTAAATTTTGATCTAAGTCCTTAGCATTAATGTAATGATGAATTTACATGTCAATTACATAATTTTTTAAAATAAAAATTAATAATTGATTTAGAATTTTAACACTCACACCTTTATTAAACTCCTAACTAATTTTCAATTCAAAACATTTCTAAAATAAATAAAAAAATTAGAAAAGTTTGTACCGTAAGCTTTTTAATAAACTGTTTTCAAATTTTTAATCTTTTATGCACCCATTCATGTAAAAAAAATTTCAAATTTTTAATCTTAAAATGTACCCATTCTTAAATATACCAATTTGTTATATGTAAAATGTACCCTTTTTTTTAATATAATATCTATTCAATTTTTCTCTAATCCATTTTAAAACTTATATGGGTTCATTTTTTCTTTTGATTTGAGAATGTATCCATGTCAAGTTTAATTGAAGATATTTACTAATGTTATTAAGCCTAATATCTATTACTTTTTTTTGTGTGGTTTTGAAGAATGTACCCATGTTTTAGTACAATACTTTTTTGTTAATTTTGATGATTGTACCCATGTTTACACACACACACACACAATAGTATAATTTATATTTTAATATTTTTAATCCCACAAATTATAGGTTTTTATTGAAAATCTCATTAACATAAACAAATATAATTTTTAATTTTTAATTTAAAAAATATAGTAGCATACATAGAAATAAATTATCATATTAATTTCAGGGACTTCGATAAAAAATAGAAAACCAATAAGGCTTCAGTCAAAGAATATTGATAGCTAGGGACCGCATCCAAAATCTCATCTTATTTTATATGTTTGGATAACTAAACGATCCTCAATTTGAATGACGTTTTGTCGAAATGATCTTCAAATGAAGATTAAGAAAATAAATAGTTCAAGTATGAAATATATATATATATATATAATAAAAATATGTTATCCGCATATCACAATAGCGCTGTAACTGCTATTATTAATTTTTTCTAAATAGTTTTGTATATGAGAGCCCAAATTTGAAGGAACGAGATTGGTGACCACGAGGGGGCAGGCCATCCCATTAGCCCAAGACGAAGCGTAAGAGCTGGAGGACTTTTTCTCTCTCATTTTCTCTCCAACAGTCAATGCAGCAATTGCTCTATGATACAATCGTATGAAACTTACTACGTAAAATCACATCAAATATCAATCTTCGCAACATAAATTGATCGAGCAAACATGTCTAGCAAGTCCAAATGCCTCTCATTGTTGCTGCGTTTACCTTTTTTGACATACGATAAGGCAATCCTTACATTAAATTCATCTAAATTACAGAAAAGAGGATTCAAACTTTTGAATGCATGGTGTATAACACACTAATGTAGCCAATTTGCTTAAGCACACGTATGCGTGTTGGTGACATCCTTCACCAGTTTTAATATCACATTCAGAATAAATGGTTGGAAAAACAATTTCAAGATAATAACGCAGGCAAGTGTGTGTATAATCAATGCATAGAATGTAATGCGCAGATTAAACAGAAGGAAACAGTATTCAACTGTTCTACAGATGATAGGAATGATCATTAACTCGGAAAACAGAAAAAGGAAAGGATTTATCCACAGAAGGTGCACAATTTTAGCTTACAAAAGGGCAAACCCTGGGAAGATGCAGATTATTTTCCGAAACCCAGAATGCAAAGCCCAGTTTTGATTTGAACAACCAAAAGCTCATAGAAAGTATTAAGACAATAATAGGAGGGTCCTGTTACTGCGCTGAAGAACCCGTTGGTGCAGACCCAGATCCAGATGGAGTAGATTCCGAAGGTCCAGAACTTGAAGGTGCAGATCCCGAGGACGTAGAACCTGAGGGTGCTGGCCCTGGTGTTGCAGAATTCTGATACTGTTGGTTCATTGGCAAGGATGGTGGCGGCGGCACTGCAGAATTATATTGCGGAGGGTGTTGCTGGTACTGTGGTGCTGGTGGAGGCATATACCCATATGGAGGAGGATAAAACTGCTGACGATATTGGTTATGTGGTTGAGCCATGTTCTGAAAAGCATAATGCTGACCATGTTGCTGCCTCTCTGAAGCAGAACTGCGCTCTCCTGACCCTGTGGCCCCACTAGGAGCCCCTTCCTTGGATGGAATAAGGGCACCCATTCTTTGAGGATCCATGGATGGATAGAATGATCTCTCCTGTGAAGGTGGAGGCGGCATGTTGTAGTAGTGCACAGGCGCAGCTGGGTCTTGTGATTGGTTCTGTTGTTGAGATATGACTGCTCGAGGCAACAAACCACTATGAGCCACCGCCTGCTGCCTCGCTTCAACCATGCCCTCTGATTCCTGTTTTGGTGCTTGGGGCCTACCCCACATTAACTTTAACCTCAAACCCTTTACTACCAGTTTGTTAGAGAGTTCTTCTGCAGCCTTTTCTGCACCTTCTCTTGTTGTGTAGGTTACAAACGCACATGCTCGTTGAAGTACCATCCTAACAGATTCTATTTCACCATGAGCATAAAACTGATCCCTCAAATCCTGCTCAGAAATTCTCGCATCAAGCCCACCCACGTATAAGGTTCTTATGCTTCCATCCTCAGGAGGTTCCAAGGAGGGCATCTCTCCGGCCTTGTTAAGAAGCTTCATTGCCACTGGATCATTGACTCTGCATATATTTAGAGATGAAACATGAGCACCACAAACTTAAGAAATCCATAGGATTACAAGACAGGCATGTGCAAAGATGTGACGGCAAAATTGGGATATAGTTTTTTGAAAGCAATAATGTTGGTTGAAATGCTAGCAAGGAGCTGAAGTTATTACACAAAATAACCAACTCTGAATTACTAAATGAGGAATACGAACAAATATATTACACAAGATAACCAAAACGGAGAGACTTCATCTACTTGTTTAATCTACCACTTTCTTATACAAGAATTTTCTCAACTGAAATTAGGTAGACTTTCAATCCAACCAAAAAATTTAGTGAAACCATCACACATCAGAAAAAATGCTCATGCACAAACAAATTCACAAGTTATAACTAGCCAACAGTTGTCAGTTAACTATAAGCATATAACATGCAACCACAAACCCATGCCATGCTTCCATATCACCTTGAGAAGAGTAAAGTATAAGCATTGGGCGTACCCATAGTAACGATCTTTGATGTTTTGCTGCGACAACTCCCCAGTTATGGGCATCTCGTGTCTGTAAGGGCACTCAGCACCTCTTGTGCACTCACCACGAATGTAAAAACTGCAGACATGTGCTCTGTTCCTTTTGTAATAGGGCGTTGTTCTTTGAAGCTTCAGAATAGTGTCACTGGGCCGTGCCTTTCCATATGAAGATTCGTAATCTATACCAGCTCTAGCCTGAACTCACCAATCAAAATTAAAATTAGATGCTAAAGTATTCCATAACATTTACGTAAACTGGTGCCATAACTCAGACTGATTCTTCAAGGAAATGATAGAAAAGTTACCTTACGGTCGTGCTCCTCGGCGAAAAACTCCCTATTTACATCACTCTTTGGAATGGCATCATCAGAACTGATGGCTAGAGCAGTATCTCGAACCTGAACTGGCAAACCGTATTCCAGATCCAAGAGGCAAACTTGACAAACGTTTTTCAACTTACTGCACGTCTGGCAAATCTCCGACTTCTTAAATCGCGCATCACGACCAGGCCTCCACCTGAAAACTGTGAACGGACGCGTGCAAATCTTGCACTCCTTGTCATAATCAGCTCGTGTCATCCGTACGTAGGGATTGTCGCCTAAGCATGACTCACAGATGATGGGAAAATCTGATCGTTCCCAACCATCCGCCTCCACATTCCTAAGCAACCTGTGTGCCATATTACCTAACCAACCAAAATTTACCGCTTAAAATTTCATGATATAATTGGCCTCAAAGTCAGCTGCATTTAAACAGAACCATGTTTTTCTTCCTCTCTCTCACTCTCTCTCTCTCTCTCTCTCTTTCTCACACAGACAAAAAATATACCCAATACCCAAAAGCTACAAACTAAAACCTAATCACCTCAAAATCCCTAATCCTTGACCAAAAACATAATCAGTCACCTATACTATGTACTAAATCAGATGCGGAAACTGAAATCAAATGTTTCCCCATCGCCTCAAGTTTGAAAATTTCAATCATCCCTCGAGCCTAAAGTTGAAAAATTACAATCCTTTGTCGACTAAAAGATTCGAAATACCAGAAAACAAATAATTGTACTAAATATTAAGTAAATTTGGTATAAATTCAAATCAAATAAACAAAAATCAACAGAGCTACCGTGTTTATCTAACTCGATAAATAACCAATGAGAAGCAAAAGAGAACGAGAAATCTACCTGGAGATGAGATTGGCTAACTGCTGTCGGCGACGAAACGGCCGGAGATGGCCGGCGGTTGCAGCTGATGTTCAGCGGCTAGGTTTTGGGTTGAAAGGTGCAAGCTGAAGCGCAAGGGATACACAATTTTACAGGTGCGAGCAAGGAGATCATATGGATTCACAGACCAAAACCTAATTCCTCTCTTCCTCTCGCTGTTTCGCGCTTTGGTTCCCACAAATTCGTTGCTTTCAGATAACAGGCTCTTTTAGCTGGACTCCCGGAGGCTTAACGGCCCAATTTCTTGTAACTTCTTTTTACGCCCTTTAGAGGCCCATTAAAAGTTGTAACCTTTTTTATTCTTTTTCCTGGGTTAACCGCAATAAAAATAGAGAACTTTAACGAAAAGATTCTGGTACTGTTTATTTTAACGAAAAATCATATTTTTACATTAAAAAGTCAATCATGGTACTATTCACTTTACCCTTTATTTTGTCCTTATCATTAAAACTCAAAATTTTCAAACTCTTTTCATTAGTTTTCCTAAAAATATAACCATTATTTACAAATCTTTACGCCATTCATTTAGCTTAATTGTCCAATTATTATTATTATTTTTACAAAATATTCAGATAACTCAATATTTTAATACATAGACGCCAGATTGATGACACGTCTAGGAGATGAAATATTGCATATGTGACTTCAATCTACCGTCCAACGTAGAAAAAAATTGGGCCACAGGGTGCTTATTACAAAAAGAAGTTGATAGTTTAACCATATATACTATGTGAGAGAGTTGTGAAAATAATAATCAACATTGTAGAATTTTTTTAATGATTTTGTAACTGAAGGTAGACATATATATTTGGTAATTAATCTCATATTTAAATCCACTATATAGGATTACCTTCCATATTACATCCTATCTAACTCCTACAAAAAGGGTCCTTAGAGTGAAGAAAATTTCACACTTGAAGTATTGCAGCAAACTGAAATCCACCACGAGAAAGAGGCTCAATCAACAATTCGATTTCATTTTTCCAGATGGAAGGAAGAGCTGCAATGCGTTCGACACTCGTGTTTGCTTTGGTGGTGCTGACATTCATGGCGGCAAACCAACATACTGTTGTCGTTGAGGGTTCGCGCTCTCCATTGTCGTTCAACGTCCAACAAAGCCCGAGCCCTTCTCCTGGTTCATCCGACTGCCCTCCACAAGAATGTGAAGCTTCATGCAGGCCTGAACTGCTGGGGGATTACATAGGCTTCCAATGCATGCCTATTGGCGACGGAACTGTTTGTGTGTGTTTTTTTCAAAGATACTGTAATTAGCCCTGCGCCTAATAATGTGGTATCGTAATTAGCCTCTAATAATAATGCATGCATGCATAAATAAAGAAACAAAAATCATATTTAAGTTGGTGATCTTTGGTTTCTATGGACAAACATATGTGCCTCTTCATCACTTTAACATTGGTTTTTCCATAACAAGAAATATAAAAAGAAACATTTCAATTTAACATTAGATCCCAATTTTTGTTCAAAGAAATAAAAATAAAAATATTAGATCACAATTTGTAATAACCTTTTCTATCGCAGAGAAATATCACTAAATCAATCTAGTTAGTTTTCTTTATTTATTTAATACACTTAACAACATAATTGTAGCCAACATTATATCTTTTCGGCTATGATTAAAGACAAAAGTTACGAAAATTGGCAAACAATAAGTACCAACACCGAGAACCACAAAACCAAATCATTAAGGCAACAGAAAAACGTCACCAAAGATTGCGTCCAAGTGATTAATTTCCTTGCACCAGATCGATTTTACAGGTTAAACGTGACCTTAATAGAGCTGCCTCCGCGAGCACTGGTTTCAAAGGCCACCTCCTTCTGAGAAAATCCAAACCATTGCCACAATTTACACTGTTGATATGCATGAAATTATTCAAAATTTATTAAGAAATTGACTGGTTTAATGATTCTATAAAATTCAAGCGATCAACTAACTAATTTAAAATACGATGAGTCTATATGAGAAAACTGGTGTGTCTATACAGGTATATGAGAGGTCTATAAGAACGCATGATTAGTTTGCTTTTACAACAATTAACATAAAATTGACAAAAGCTGCAAGCATTGACCTCACAAAGCACTGGTTTCAAATATGTGTTCCACCTTCTTTTCAGAAATTTTGAAACCAGTGAGTTAGGCTTCACTTCGTTCTCACAATCAGTCTGCCTAAATATGTCAAAGATGACCAACCTATTAACCATAGTCATTAGTGATGACATGGTTACTTAGTAATGAAGAATATAGTTAGTTGAAATGTGTTGGTAGGTTGTCATAAGGATAAGATTGGTTAGTATAGTTAGAAGGGTATTATTGTAATTAGGTTATATGGCTATATAAGGGATTGTATAGCTATCATTTCTTTAAGTTCTTTTGTATACATTTTCTCCATTTAATCAATACAATCTTTCTGGTTTTCTCTCTATCATCTTCCTCTTCCACTGTACCATTTCTTCATCTTTACAATGTAGTTAATATGGTATCAAAGCCACCAAGGCTCACGCCATGGATCTTGGTGGTTGATTTCTCTTCTATCTTTCTTCGTTGCTTTCTTTCATTTCCGCGTATTCATAGTTCTTATTTTTTGTTTGGTCTCTGGATTTTTTTTTCTTTATTACCTTCTCTGGCTGCTCAATGGTCCTTTTCTTCTGGGTTTTCTGGAATCTGTTGTGAAAAGATCCAAGCATTTCCATGGAGAACAGGAATCAAGAACCTCAATTTTTCATCTGGGTTTCACCGCAAATTTTGATTGGGGCTTCGAGCTTGGACAAATTGGGCTGCTGAAGAAAGATTTCCCCGGCTTGGCCAATCGGACCTCCGTGAGCCGCCTGATTATGTCGTCGAGCCTGGCAGTGTCCATCGCTCCCTGCTCCTGCGATGTCATTCGATTGGGTTCTCAGATCCTCCCTCGAACGACTCGGATTTATGGGTTGATTTTTTTGTGAAGTTGTTGCTGACTCGCAGGAATTCCAAGTTCAACCTTCACTTGGCTACACCAAGTTCAGTTTGAGGGGGGAGTATTAACCATAGTCATTAGTGATGACATGATTACTTAGTAATGAAGAATATAGTTAGTTGAAATGTGTTGGTAGGTTGTCATAAGGATAAGATTGGTTAGTATAGTTAGAAGGGTATTATTGTAATTAGGTTATATGGCTATATAAGGGATTGTATAGCTATCATTTCTTTAAGTTCTTTTGTATACATTTTCTCCATTTAATCAATACAATCTTTCTGGTTTTCTCTCTATCATCTTCCTCTTCCACTGTACCATTTCTTCATCTTTACAATGTAGTTAATACAACCGACCATTATCAAAGTAAATGCTGAATATATCACAATAAATAAATAAAAATGCTAGATCACACGTGTTTGAGTTTTTTTTTTCTTTTACGAACTATATATAGAATAAGCTACATTAAATTTATCTAAACTATTAAAAGAGATTCGAACATAAAATATCGAATGCTAGATCACACGTACATAAGTTGACTCTCATTCAAATATGTATGCATGCACTTACAAAGCGTAAAAAAGGAGTCGGATTACTATAAATTTATAATACCATGAAAGAGTAAACAAGGGAAACGTACTTACATTAATATATAACGATATTGTATATCGAATACATTAGATACAACAGGTACATGGAACAACAAAATACATTTGTATAATAATTAAATAAACCCAATACATTGAATCACACGACAAACACAGCATTACCTAAAAACCATCAAGAAAATTAGAGAAAAAGCTCTCAATACAATCACATTATTGAGCTCAATGGAAGGACGAGCTGCAATGGGTTTGTCACTGGTGTTTGCTTTGGTGGTTCTGACATTCTTGGTTGCAAACCAACACCCTCTTGTTGTCGAGGGTTCCCGTCCTCCATCGTTCAGCGTCCAACAGAGCAAGAATGTGAAGCTTCTTGCAGGGCTGATCTCGGCGAGGAATACATAAGCTTCCAATGCATGCCAACTGGAGATGTAAGTGTTTGTGTGTGTTTTATCAAAGACGCTATAATTAGCCCTACACCAAATGTGGCTGTGTAATATGTACGCCTCTAATTACAATAACAATGCATGCGTTAATAAACCAACATATTTCATATCATTGTTACGGTATTGTATCGTTTAATATTTTTTATGAATGTTTTCATATCAAGGACGTTAAGGGGCTCTAACATTTTAGGAGCATTGTTCGATTTTAATAAAGGGGTGTGATATCCACACACCCTATTTTACTTCTCACACACCTTTTTAATTTTCGGCCGACAGATCGAATGAATTGAAGAAGATCAACTAACAGAAATTATCAAGGGGTGTGTGAGAAGTAAAATGGGATGTGTGGATAGCACATCCCTTAATAAAAAGGCCCTCATTGTTTTAAAAAAAAAAAAAATTCAGACAATGTATTTGTATAGAAGTCAACAATTAATATTCAAACTTAATTGAAATCAGCATCTCACTCTTATTAAAACAAAATAAAAATTGTCGAAATCACTCTTATTAATTAAATAATCTTTGATTGCCAAGGTCATGATTTTGGGTTCATCCATGGAAAAAATGGAGGATGACTAAAAGAGAAATAGGGAAATACATTTGTGCTTGTGGAAGAAAGTAATACACAAATTAATTTTTTATTGCTAAAGAAAAGTGGAAGAAATGATATATACACAATTTTTTTTTATTGCTAGAGAAAAGTGGAAAAACATTTTTATTAAAAAATTTATACTCATATGATTTGAATCACATTATTGCTAGCTCATTATGAGGTAAAGCACACTCTCTCCTCCTTAGTGTAAATAATATCGTTTGTTAAAAAAAAAAATTGTTAGTGCCCGTCAAAAATTTAGGGTCATGTGCCATTGGACCTTTTGCACACCTTTCCCCATTCCCCCCCCCCCCCCAAAAAATCTCTCCTAATGTGATAGGCACATCAACTTCTAAAGATGTAGACACGTTATTGTTACAGTCTAGTGGTATTCCTCTTCACTTGCAAGTGAGATGTCTTATATTCAATTCTCGCCAAAGGTAAATTTCAATTATATTATTGCTAGCCCATTGTGAGGCTAAGCCTACCCCTCCCCTTAGTATAGATAATAAGGAACTGCCATGAAAATGGCTTGGACTAAGTTTATCTTAATAAAAAAAACCATGCTATAATATCATTTAATGAAAAAGACTTAAATTTTAGTGAAAAACTCTTAATTTTAATAAAAATGATGACAAAAAAAAACTTAAATTTTAATGAAAAAGACATAATTTTAATATTTTAAAAAAAAATTGACGCACGAACCCGCGCTCCCCTCACACAAACTGTTTATGAAACTTAATGGTACTACACTTTTTATGAAACTTAATGGTACTAACTGTTTATGAAATTTAACGGTACAATACTGTTTATGAAACTTAACGGTAGATGCTCATCTTAGATTTTCAAAATCTTTCACCAGAATGCAATAAAAAGATTTAAAAAAAAAAAAAGACAAAGATCAACGTCTACGCCGTTAAAGTTATGCATGGCTAATAGCTCAATACCATTACTTGAAAAATGGGTAATGAGTCCAATGATGTTGCCCCACCCCTACCCCCAACCATCCCAACCCACACCTGACCGACTCCGTCCCAACCATACCATCCCATATGTGGTTTTGAATCGAACGGAACCCACTTCAATTTAAAATTTTAATTTTATAGGAACAAAATATGCTTGGATTATGTCAATAGGTTATGCAACTGAAGGATAGGTTAGGGTGCTCTTTGCACACGCCTTTAGTTAGATTTTTTTGTTTTTTGTTTTTTGTTTTCTTTCTCTTGTCTTTATCATTAAATAAAGTTATATGATGGTTTTTGGTTAAAACCAATGACTAAAATATCGATAATATCGACGAAATATCGTCGATATTATCATTTTTCAGAGAGACCGATATTTTCCCACGTATCCCCCTAATTGTCGTCAAAATATCACGATATTATCGAAACAATCGTCGTGGCTCCGTCGTCGGAAAGGCAGCCGAGGCTGCGTCATCGCAGCTGCCCAAATATCTCTCTGCAATCCAGGCTCAGACCCAAGATCTGAGCCTCCGTCGTAAAAAAATGAAAAATCCATTTTCTCCGGATCCCAAAACCCGCTCAGGTTTGAATCAAACCGTTTGATGGATCCCCTTGCCTGATGGTGATTGCCGAGAGGTGAGAAAGGGAGGAGGAACAGTCCACAGGTGGTGATGGTGCTCACCAGAGTGTGCGCCACTGTGGTGCTCGGTGGATGTGGGCGTGGTGGTTTGTGCTCCGGGAAGGATAGTTGCAGAGAGATAGCCATGGTTGCTTTGCTAGAGGTTTCTGGAAAAAAGAGAGAGAGAGAGAGAGAGAGAGAGAGAGAGAGAGAGAGAGAGAGTGAGAGGGAGAAAGATTTCTAGGATTTTTAGTTTTACGGGCTGATAGGAAATAAGAGAGAGAGAGAGAGAGAGAGAGAGAGAGAGAGAGAGAGAGAGAGACTTATGGGATACGAAAAAGAAGAAAATAAAGTAGAGGAAGAAGAAGTGAGAGACGAGGAACAGGATACGAAAATGAAAATGTCAGATATAGGATTGGGAGTCTCAATTTGGGACCTTGGGTTATGTAAGGGAGGTGAGGTGGAGGGGTCACCATGTGGTTTAAAGAAAATGTTAAACACTAATTTCATTCAAAATATCTTATATTTATTTTTTTATTTTTTTAAATTAAATTGTTTTATTTGGGAATCTTTGAGACCTTGAAAGTCTCTTTGAAGATCAGATCATGCTATATACTTGAAACTCTAACGTCACATATACTATTTTTTTGTAAAAAAAAAACATATTTTTCATGTCTTTCTTATATTGTACTAATTCATTTTATATAAATGATTATGGTGTGTTTAAACTTCTTTCATTAATTACTACATATTTTATACACTCGCAATGTTTGTCAGCTCGCTATATAATCAACTTAAATCAGTTAAATTCATCATACAATGCATTTCCTTCCAATTTTTTGTGATAAACTAATAGATCATTGACTAAATAAACATTCTGCAAAGTTTCAATAAAAATTTCCAAGTTTTTCTTACAATTTCCGTGGTTTTTATTCATTTTTTATCGATATCGATAATATCTCGATATTTCCATCGAAATTTCCATGTTTTTGAACTACCGATATTTCCAATATCATCGATATTTTATACCTTGGTTAAAACTCAAAATTTTGAAGCCATTTTCATTAGTTTTTCTTATATAATATCATTTGTTAAAAATTAAAAAAAAAACCTAAATTCTAATCTTAGTACTCTCTCTCTCTCTCTCGGTGCTACAAGGGCTAAAAAATGACTGTAGACATCGAAATTTTGGTGAAATAAATGTTGACCAATAGTTACAATTTCAACGCTCATGTATCACATAAATTTTACACGTAGCGTGTGACTAAATGAAAAATCAAAATAAATCGGAAAAGTCATCAAATAGGACACATGTCAACACCTGGCAAAAACGATTTATCTCATCTGCATATTATATTCAAAATTAGGCCTTAGAAAATTCTATAAATAAAAGCCATTTCATTCATTTTAGGGGGATTTTTTGATAACCAATTGATATTACACCAAAACCTTGAAGCTTTGAAACTCTAAACCTCTCAAGCAAATTCTGAAGGATCGAGAAAACTCTCTTCGTTCTTCGCCAAATCTGCCTTCAAGCTTAAGCCCCGACGGCCCCTTGAATAACTTCCACCAATTCAAGATCAAGCCCCGACGGCCCTTGAAGAAAGTGTTCATCGTTCATCGTTCATCATCCGTTCATCCTAAGATCAAGCCCCAACGGCCCTTTGGATTAACAACGTCGACAAATCCACACATCCAACCGTCCTTCAAAATCAAGCCCAAAAACCCTTGAAGATCCGTTCATCACTGTTCTTCAAGATCAAGCCCAAAAGTCCTTGAAGATCCATTCATCAACTGTTCATTAAGATCAAGCCCAAAAGGCCCTTGAAGATCCGTTCATCAACAGTTCTTCAAAATCAAGCCCAAAAAGCCTTGAAGAAAGCGTTCATCGTTCATCATTCGTTCATCCTAAGATCAAGCCCCAACGGCCCTTTGGATCAATCGCACATCCACAAATCAACACCTTACGGAGATCGAATCAAATGATCAAATTTGAGAGAGATTGTAACCCAAAATCATCAAATACAAATATTATTTTGTGCACGTTGTTCTTGTCTCTTTCGTTTCAGGAATTTTTCGTGTTTACAATGACACTTACCAATTAATAATGTTAGTACAAATTTGGTAATTCCAGATTTAATTCCACCAAATATTACATAGCTTTCCATATTAGCACCTATATCAAATCCTATACATATCCTTTCGCATAAGTCCACTCACATAGCAACTGAAAATTCATCAAGGAAGTCTCCCAATATTCTGTCATATACATATATAACATTGTATTTGCAATGGAAGGAAGAGCTGCAATGCGTATGACATTGGTATTAGCTTTGTGCTTCTTTACATTCTTGGCTTCCAAGCAACACTATATTGGTGCTGACGCCCGCACAGCTCCAAGCCCAGGCAGCGCGGGTCGTGGTGGTGGTGGTGGTGTCCTTACAGTGTTCACTCCAGGCCCTTCTCCTGATGTGTCCATCTGCAGCGACGCTGATTGTAAAGCAGACTCTATTGATGAGCTCAAGGGTGAATACTCGGGTTCTCAATGTGTGGAGGTTGATCAAGGAGTCGTTTGTGTGTGTTTTACCAAAGATTAATTACAACTATAAGAGCTGATCTAATTAATCCACTAATATAATGCAAGATGGATAAATAAAATAACATCTTCACATTGTTTTGTGATCTATTTCTAAGCACATTTTGTTGGGGGTGAAACTTTGTTTGTTTTGGATACGAGACGATATAAATACGGTAACAAAATAAACACGTTAGTGTAGCCTCATGCGAAAAAAACTTCACGACACAAGGAAAACGCTAACTTAAAATGGACCCTTAGTTATTCAATTTTTCATATCAATTATGTGATAATCTGATGTTCCAAAATTACAACCCTCGGTTTATTGCCCCCACAAAAGAAATCATCCTACACCATTTGGCTATACCTGCTTTCTTTGTCATGTATTTTAAGCATCCAAGTTTTTTTTTTTATACCAACAATGCTGAGCATGCGGGAATCGAACTTGCGGCCAGGCCTCGATCATCAGGTGCAGAGGTGAATCCTCGGCATCACTTCAGTCACAACCCCCCAACCCAAATGTGGTACATAGTTGACTAACTAGAAAATCATCATTATAGGAACTGAAATATATATACTTGACAAGAACTAACTGATATATTCAGTATTGATGTTTAAGTACAGTTCTTTATCAATACTAAAATATGAAGGCGATGGTAAAGTTTGCTTCTAAACTCACTCACACAACATGGCCAGAACTTCGGATTCATTGAAGATGGTTACATGGAATTTTAATTTTTACAGTGGGTGTAAAATCAATACTGCACGTAATAATCAAGGCAAAATCCCTTTGGGGATGAGGACATCCCCGATGTTGTTGTGCCATGGGTCAGCCAAGTGAGTAGCCAGGTTCTCCAATGGTCCTGTGCCAGGGTACGCCGATTGTTGAACAACAAACCCAACGAAAGCCAACAACGCGAGCCGGCCTACACACTCATCAATCAATAATTAGATCATCTGTAGTTTATAGTCCGATAACATGGTTTTGTATAAAATGTGACATAAGAACGTAACGTCTTTGTACTCACCATTTTTTATCTCTTTGACTTTGTACTCCTCGAACTTCTTGGGGTCCTTGGAGTAGCCCAAGGGGTCAAAAGCCCCGCCAGGGTACTTCTTCTTTTCAGTGTCCTTCTCCATGCTGCGTTGGTGTTCTACAAAGGCAATGGAAAGGAATTCGATGACC
This sequence comes from Malus sylvestris, assembly GCF_916048215.2. NCBI lineage: Eukaryota > Viridiplantae > Streptophyta > Magnoliopsida > Rosales > Rosaceae > Malus > Malus sylvestris. The sequence continues at coordinate 25,397,636 of NC_062266.1, forward strand.
AAAATTGTAGGCAAAGTGCCCCATGGAACTGGGTTGCCTAAGTAGGTGGCTTGACCTCCTGGAACGGCAGCCCACTCTTGTGCTTTTACCCAGTTGCCCAATCCCAAAGCCTCTGGTACAAGAATCCCTGGCTGCAAAAGTGTGTTTACAAGGTTAATTTAGTCACTGCAAAGTAAATAAACTGGATGCAATTTTTAAGTTACTATTGTATGATACTTACTACAGCAAGCATTGCCCATCTGCAGTGAATGAGCTCAGACTCCTTGAACCTCTCCAAGTTCTCGGGCACTTCTCCTAGCCGAAGTGGGTCAAATCCAAAGTCACTGAAAATCCCCAAGCACCAAATCTTAACACAAAGTCACCAAATTATAATATGATTTCTTTTCCAAACTAATCAACATCAGAAGCTAATTAATATCGCATAATCATCTATTTTACTAAATAGTATCTTAGGGTTACGAAATTTTGATCACCAAATGATGTCTCACTGTGAAATTTAATTCAAATTTAGGTCTACACTTAATCTTACTTTTTTTAACAAGATACGTACGTAATAACATATTATTTGACTAATAATTTTGGTGGCTGTAACATTATTAAAGTAGTATATTTCGTTACCCGGGTGCAGAGCCATCAAGGTAAGGAGGCCGGGGCTCGCCGGGCATCCAGTCGGCTGACATGGAGAACCTTGAGGAGGCATTGGCACCAACACTTGGGAGCTGGACTGCACTGGTCGCAAATTTAGACTTTGAGGATGACAGGACTGAGGGGAAGGCAGTGGTGGCGATGCCACAGCTCATCAAAGTGTTGGAAGCCATTTGATTAACTAATCCCTGCAAGATTTAGGGTTTGTAGGGAGGGGAAGGGAGGAGACTGAGATTATGGAAGGTGGAAGGAGTGGCGAGGAATACTAGTAGTACAGGAAGCGGGATATAGAAGAATCCAAATGTGGATTGTGATTGGCTAATATATCTGGCTGGTCTTCTGTCATTGGGCTACGTGGATTCTGTTAATCCAAATAGGTGGCTTAGGTGGCAAGGAATATCCAACTGATAGGTGAAATCTGACATATGTGGTGCATGTTGAGTTGTCAGGGGAGGAAAATCTAACCTACCAGTTTCAGCAGGCATAAAAAAACATATTATTGTAAAATATTAGGTTGTAATTGAGGAAGAAATATGGTTGGATTTTAGAGCTATATGGATCACAAATAATTTACAAGTAATGCTAAGTAGACTAATTTTTTAGACTAAATTTATACATTATGTAATGTGTTACTAACAATGTTGTAAAATACTCGCCTCGGGATCGTCTAGGCAAACTCGAAGACTGAACGGGTGGCTTGCCGCCTTTGTTTTGTGGGAGTAGGTGAAAAACTTGCCTAGGGTTGTGGGGGCGCGCCTAAGCGGCTGGGGACCTCGAAGTCGAAGGCTTGGCACGTTGCAGCGGCTGCTCGCTAAAATACAAGGCCAACTCTAATTTTTTTTTTTTTAAAAAAAAAAATTATAACCCCCAGATCCCTTCTTCCCCATCCCATTCCCAACCACAGTTCACCCAATCTCATCCCCAATTCCCCAATTCCTCATACCCTAAATTCTCAATCTCAATCCCATATTTCAATTTTGCCCCAATCTCATACTTCAATTTCTTTCAAAATTCTCCACAACACCACAATTGTTTTAAAATTCAAGTAAGTTTTTTTAGTATTCTAATCTCAATTTGGTCTTGGTTGCTTGTTTTATTGTTAATTAATTGTTTTAAAAAGTATTATATTTTATATATACAAAAATTTAGGTCTTGTGAGGCTTCGCCTCACTCCTAGACAGGGTATCTATGGAACGTCTCGCCCACGTCTATGACTTTTAATACATTGGTTACTAATAAAAATAAACACGTTAATTAACATTACGCAATAATTCAATCATCAACAACCACGTCATATGGTTTACATTATATAATTTAAATATATAATCTCTCTAGCGTTATCCATATTTTAGCAGAAGACAAGATATTTTTGAATCGCCAATATCGAAGGCATTGGCTTAAGAAACAGAAGGCGAAAACTACAGTGTGAAGTCTTTACTGGATCTTGGCATATTATCCATCAAGAAACAGCTTAAATTATGAAAAATGCACGTACGCAATTCTTTAAGCATGTAACATGCAAAGGTTAGTCGTCGATGCACATTAAATTATGTAGATTGGAAATTGAGTTTCGATAAAGGCTTAAAATTTCTACTTTCATAACCATCTTCTTGATTACAACATCAAGGGACTTGATTGATAAAAATGGACAATAACGATCACGTGATATCAATTTTTCCCTTGTCATCTAAAAAGACTTCCAATTCCTGGGACATTCTAATCAAGGAGATCAAAGGCCTTGCATTCTGCGGTTGAACAACATACTCCACTGGAAAAAGAAGCAAGGCCCATCACTTATATGAACCCTCTGCTGTAGTTCTCACTCAAAGTTTACAATATCAATCAACTCTTATGTTGACTGCAAAACCCACATTTCATCTGTTTACATATTTTCTTACTTCCATTTATATTCTCAATCACGAAGAGAGAGAAATCAAGAAACGACACCCAAATAGAAAAGTGGAAATTCTTTAAGTTAGACTTTACTCTCAAAGCAAACAAATAAGTTGGACTTTACTTTCAAAGCAAACAAATAAGTTGGACTTTACTCTTTCACTTAACACCAAACATTTGTCACCACATACAGTTTTGATATGGATTCTATACATGTATGTAAGGTTTAGGGTTTAAGACTTACTTACACATCAAGTATGCTATCATGACATCTAAAACCTGCGTTTTAACATTTTTACATAACATCGCATGATTGGTTTGAGATATCGTTATCTTGACGCATCTGTTTCATACAAGTAATCCTTAAATTAAGCCATGTCGATTCCAACAAAGATTCTCTCCAAATCCTTTTGGTGAGAATCCTAGGGATCCGTAAATCGTGTATGTTTATCGTATATCGTACGGTCAATTTTTGTCAGGTTCTGTTTGTATTTTATTTTAAATACAAATATTTGAAATAATTTCTGATCGCACAATGTACGATGAACAGATATGATTCACGAATCCTCGGAATCCTCACATAAAGATCCGGCGAGGATCCGGATTCATCTCAATTGTCATGTTTTAAAACTTCGAATCCTCTCTTTTCTTTGGTGAACATGTTTTAGATACTCTTTCTTTTGCACGTACACATGTATAGATTCTCTACCAACGGTCAACTGTAAGTAAAAAACTCGCAACTGTTTACACCAAATAAGAAAGTTATACGTGTCTGTTCGTGAACTCCCCCACGTTTCAATACCCTACTCGGTAAAACAGAATGGAACCAACCGACACTTCCCGCGCCTTAGAGCTCATCGTAAACCTCGACGCACCGGATTCCCCCTCTCCACCAGCTTTACTATGGCCACGAGGCGCACACAACGCATCCTCCACTGCCACTCGTTCTTCTCTTCTTCGTCATCACCACTCCGCTACCTCCACATATCCCAAACACCAATGACAGCGTTAATCAGATTAATTAACAACTAATTAATCCAAAATTAACCGCCATTTTCCGTTAGGAGCCAGCTATCACTCTCCGGCCAGCGATGGCGGCGATAACGGGACCGGCATCGTCGTCGTTGATGATATCGTTGTCGTTTAAGCCAGCGTGCGTGCTGAGATCGACGAGGCCCGCGAAAACGACGCCGAAGAGCAAGCGAGAGAGGCAGGGGCGGACAGCGGTGGGGGACTTCGGACACTTGGGTCAGGTGGTTCGGAAGGACGTGGAGTTTCTGAAGAGGGGGATTGGCAGAGGGATTGAGTGGGCGAATAAGGCTTTTCGAATTCCTGAGGTTTCCAAAGCCGTAGACGACGTCGTGTGGCTTCGCAACCTCGAAGACCCCGATGCGCCGCCATCGCCAGCTCCTTCTTGGCCTCAGCCTGCCTATCCAGGTGAAGTACCTTCTTCCTATGTGTATGTAAATTTTGAGAATTTTTTATTGGAAGTTAGTGAAATGTGCAAAAATAAAACCTTGTTACAAAATTTTAAATGCGGGGCTAAAGCAGCGGTGATTTATATACGATTTATTATCTGTTTAGTGTCTCGCAATTTTATTTTTATTAAAAGTTTGTAACGAGTTCTATCTGCGCATATATCCCGAGAAGTTAAGATAGTTTGCTTAATTTGACAAATTGGTTCTGGTTTTATTAATAAACCGCCGCAAATGTGGAATCTTTCAAGTCTCACCCTTCATGTAATTGCAAAGCACTTAACAAAATCTAAAGTTCATCACTTGGTTAGAGATGTTGTCGAATTATTCTGTGAGTGCTCCCATCAATTTACTACTGTGAGGACTAGATTGGTCTTGTGTCTTATTAGGGTTCCTTTGATTGTTGTTCAAGGAAAATGGAGGTTTTCTCTCAAGTATTCATGCACGTATTATATATGACATTTTAATAAATAAGGACAGAAAGAACTCAAATCTAGCAGATTTGTGGTTGCTGATATACTAAACCAAAAATATGTAACTGTTCTTCGTGTGATTCTTTGATTCGTTAATTATCATTTTGTGTGCTCCTGTCCCAAATTTGGAAAATGCAATGAGGCTTGCAATTGGGTTGATTGAAAAAATTAAAACTTTGGGGGTTGACATCTGTAGAAAACGATTCTGTAAACGGCCAAAGCTTAAAGTATTGCTTGCTTGCATGGTTTCTTGCAAAATGATGACATAGATTCAGAGCACTTCAAATTTGCTTGTACCTTGTTTAGTTGAAACTGATGTTGGAAATCCATCATCTGACACTGACAGAGCTGTCCGGCGTGGATTTGCTCATGGCTGATCTCAAAGCTTTGGAGACGTACGCTCTTTATTTCTATTATCTGTCTAAGATTTGGTCTAAGCCACTTCCTGAAGTCTATGATCCAGAAAGTGTTGCTGAATATTTTAGATGTAGGCCCCATGTAGTGGCCTTGAGACTTCTTGAGGTAGGATTCAATATCTACAAATACTATTTTTTCTTCCAAAGATCCGCCACATTTTCTTGGATTGTGGAATTGTAAATTGGAAAACTAGGACAACCCTTGTTCTTTGGTTTTACCAACTCCTTACATGTAGTTCAGGGTCTGTCATCTTATTGTTGTTCAAAAGCTTTTACTTATCTTGCTTTATAGAATAGATCCTTATTAGATTCACTACGTTGTCTACTGTAAGGTATTTTCCTCCTTTGCTTCTGCTGCAATCAGAATTCGGACTGCGGGGTTCAGAAAGTTCTTAAGGCTAAGTTCGGACGTGGATATTAATGAGAACATATCACAGTACAATTTTGGAATGGTGTTAAAAGAGACTATGCTAAGTCTGGGTCCCACTTTTATCAAAGGTGAGGAAGACTTTCTAGTTGAAGTTTCTGATCATTTAAGCTCTAGTTCTCATCTTTTTTGTTATGCTCCACTTAACTACTAAGTTTACTCTATTGTTGTTTTGCATATTGTCCTTTAAATTATATACTGGGATTCCTATTTTCTCCAGCAGTCGCAAGATTACAAATTTTCTAGTTACATGCGTTTGCTTGCTGATGCAGTTGGTCAGTCCCTTTCCACAAGGCCGGACATTATTGGCGCTGAGATGGCCAAGGTTAGATTGTACAGATCTTGTATCTTTGTTTTTAATTTGAACATCAGTACATTACCTGCCACCAATGTGAAAGCCTAATATGCTCCACTTTCACATATAAAAAAGCTTAATATGAATCCATACTGTGTTCATGTGAAAAGTGATCCATCAATGTCCATTTACAATGTCAAATAAAAATGTTTTACTACAAATCTTCAAATACTTTTTATCCCGTCCTCCAATAATATGTGTAGATTTTAATCTTCTGATCTTTATATATGCGTTTGTATGTTGGCTTGCTTTGCATCTTTATGCAAGTGGCTTCTATAATTTCAATACTGTTGTATTCATGGTTTTTTGTTCTCTGATGTGAAAGTCGTATTATATCTTTGCATGCAAGAAATATTTTTTCGTTTGGTCATCTTTACCTTGAAATAAGTTAACCTGCTCTATTTTCTGCTCATCCTTCCTCTTTGGTTGCAGCCATTGTCTGAGCTGCATGATCAAATTCCTCCATTTCCCAGGGCTATGGCTATGAAAATTATCAAAGAAGAATTAGGATCTCCTGCAGAGTCATTATTTAGCTACATTTCTGAGGAACCTGAGGCTGCTGCATCATTTGGTCAGGTGGCTTAAATATGATTAATCGAATCATCCTGCAGCATATAAGACATGTAGAATTTATTTCTTATTTTCTTGATGTTTAACACATTTTAGGTCTACCATGGGCGTACCCTTGATGGATTTGATGTTGCTATCAAAGTTCAACGGCCTAATTTGCGTCACACTGTAGTGCGCGATATATATATTCTTCGCCTAGGGGTTTGTACTGGAATCAATTAATCTTGTGTTATTTAATTGTGACTTTCTGTATATGTTTTTTAATTAAGCTTGTACTCAGTTGTGGTAACCATTTCAGCTTGGGCTATTTCAAAACGTAGCTAATAGAAAAAGTGACCTGCGTCTATACGCTGATGAGCTCGGGAAAGGTTTAGTTGGGGAATTGGATTATACTTTAGAGGCTGCAAATGCTTCCAAGTTTCAGGTAATGAACGCATGCTTCAGTTGAATTGAATGAATATACTGATCAATTAAAAAAGGTTATAAAAGTATTAATTACACTTATAGCCACCTCGTCTTCTAGATATACCCAGTTTAATGAATAAGTTTGCAGGAGTTGGGGTGGTTATAGGACAGGTTAATGGTTAGCATCCTAATCCTGATCCAGATGGGATTGGGTTGTATACAGTTTTTACCAGTAAGCAACATGATAGGGTTAGAATGAAATTCCAACCATCAATTGACATCAGTACTAGATAGGTGGAGGATATATTTACATTCCAAATAATTAGTTATTTGTGTGATGTGTAGCTTCTTGTCATAAAAAAAATAAAAAAATAAAAAAAACTTTTCAATAGTGAAAGGTTATTTTTTGGGAACAAGAACCAAAGGAGAAAGGAAACTTGAAGAAGTAGACCTTTATTGTTTAGAGGATCAAGATTTATTTGTTTTGGAGTTTCTTTTCAGGAAAGAGATGGGTAGAAGAATGAATTTGGGTGTTGCTTTTAGCATGGAAGTGAAAGTCATTTGGGAACATATGAAGCTTTCCTTCTCTGTGACGAGACATAGTTATAAAAATTCTTGTTTCAGGGTTAGATGCTTTTTTCCTTTTAGTGACCATTTGTTGTTTTATGTACAGGAAGCTCATTCCTCCTTTCCGTTCATGCTTGTGCCAAAAGTTTATCAACATTTAAGTCAAAAGAGAGTTCTGACTATGGAGTGGATTGTTGGTGAGAGTCCAACTGATTTACTCTCTCTGTCTGCAGCTGGAAGCCCTGTTGACAGTGGCTCTACATATTCAGAGAGGCAAATACTTGATGCCAAAAGACGTCTTCTTGATCTGGTCTGCAATCTGAATTGCAAGATTCTACTTCGCTTAAATTCTTGTTAATTTCAGATTCCTTGCACAATCCAAATATAATAGCTATCAATGTTGACAAAACTGACGTGAACTCTGAGAGGATAATGAATTTGAAATAATGTATGTTGGCGAGAACATACAGGCTCGAAGGCACTGGAAGGTGAAACTTTGGGGCCAAAAGAACACTGTTATTTAATAAGAAAACAGCTTTAGCATGAGGCAGTGAGATTACACGTTCTTTCTACTTTAAATAAACTGAAAGTTGCAAATCTTTTCTTGAGTAAATAAAATAACGCTATAAATGTGGTTTCTGAATTTAGTGAATTAGTGATTCCAATAAAATAAGATGTTGAAAAGATGTTGAATTATCCTTCTAAGTGCTTTAGTTGAGTGACAGATCGTTGTGCTTTGAATGGTGTAGGTTAAGAAAGGAGTGGAGGCATGCTTAGTTCAGCTCCTCGAAACAGGCTTATTGCATGCTGATCCACATCCTGGAAACTTGCGTTACACATCCTCGGGACAAATTGGGTACCTCTTTGGTCACCATTATGCAGAACTAAGCTTTACTTTCTATATCAGAAGATCTAGGTATATATCTATAGCTCTTATTCACTTCTGGTGATTTCTATCCTATGCCAGGTTTTTGGATTTTGGCTTGCTTTGTCAGATGAAAAAGAAGCACCAATTTGCTATGCTTGCATCCATAGTGCACATAGTAAATGGAGATTGGGAATCCCTTGTTAATTCTTTGACTGAAATGGATGTTTCAAGGCCAGGGACTAATCTCAGGCGTGTGACTATGGTATCATCAGCCTCTCTGTTTTCAGTTTTATATATAGTTTCGGTATATTAAATGTTATTTGGGTTACTGAAAAATATGTTTTTATGGAAAGCAATGAGATTGTACAGTCTTTATAAGTATAGGGTTTAGGATCTGGAATATGAACTGGGAACTAATTGAGCTGTAAAAATGTTTCAGGATCTGGAATATGAACTTGGAGAAGTAGAATTTAGAGATGGAATTCCCGATGTCAAGTTCAGTAGGGTGAGAATCATGTCTTGATCTCAATCTGTACAAATGATAGACATAATATTTCTTGGTGCCTATAATAATAGTTAGTAGAGGTTGATTGTAACTGTAATTTTTCTGAAGGTTCTGAGTAAAATCTGGTCCGTGGCCTTCAAGTATCATTTTCGCATGCCACCTTACTATTCGCTTGTTCTACGTTCTCTTGCTTCATTTGAAGGTAGGGTTCACTTGCCATAGGGTATCAAATCTCATTTACTCATATTTTTTGTATCTTTATTCTTTTGGACACTCGGTGGGCTGTGTTAATTTGTCATACATCACTATCCTGTAATATCAAGATACTGATGTATGATCGCTATCTAGATGCCCTGGATGCCTCCATATAGTTGTGCATCCAAGCCTTATCAGAACTTGATGTATGATCACTTTAAATGTGTTTTTTCTGTTTTCCAGGATTAGCTGTAGCTGCAGACAAAAATTTTAAGACATTTGAAGCTGCATACCCTTATGTTGTTCGGAAACTTCTCACTGAAAATTCAGCTGCGACAAGGAAAATATTACATTCGGTATGAAGTGCTCAAGAACCATAGGCTACGCTGTTACTTTTTGTGGTTTATTACATGTCCTACGGCATTCCAATCCATATCTATATGCACATAGTAATGATGACCACTTTGTTCCTTTCTTCGCATGCGTATAAATGTAAAATCTATTGTGTAAAACATGTTAGTTTAGGCTTGGTAGGTATCGGTATAGCACATACAGGAAACTTTGGACCCTTCATTTGATTTCTTTCATGATTCTGATTAATGAAAAGATAACTTGTTTGATGATCAAAGGCATTGGGGTACTTTTTGAAGGACAAAACTGTACGTTATTATGCTAATCATCATCACAATGGGATGCCTGAAATTGTTTTCATCTTGAATGAAACTTCCAGTCATATTTTCAGTATGTTTGTTGTTTATTTACTTTGTTCGCTCGGTTCAGGTGGTTTTTAACAAGAAGAAGGAGTTTCAGTGGCAGAGGCTCTCTCTTTTCTTAAAAGTAGGTGCAACTAGGTATGTTAACTTGTATCTCTTAAAGTTAATTTCCTACAGTACAAGTTTATCTTTGTATATGTCTTGGAACTTTAAGAACTTTAAAATCTTGACCGGCTAGCTGATAAACTTTTGCACGCTTCTGTTGTGGATGTTCGTCGTGCACAGCTACCTTATCCTTCATTACCAAACATAAAATTTTCGTGTTTTTTACATTTGCTTGCAGGAAAGGTTTACATGAGATCATAGCACCGGAAGTTGATACTTCCGTCAGTTATTTACCATCAAGGGACGGTGGTGCAGTTGATGTTGCAAATTTTGTCTTGAGGATTTTACCATCCAAAGATGGTGTTGTGCTGAGAAGACTCTTGATGACTGCAGTGAGTTCCCTTATGCTGGGCTCTTTTCTCCTTTGTATTTATAATATCATAACGGTCAATGACTCTCTTTGTCAAAATTAAATATAAAGACGAAATTCTAATGCAGGATGGAGCTTCACTGGTCCAAGCAATGGTATCCAAGGAGGCAAAGGTATACCGCCAGCAGTTTTGCAGGGTCATTGCAGATGTTCTATATCAATGGATGTATGCAGCTAATGGACGGGGCATTACAAAAACTCGGTATAGTTCCGATCTGAAAATGGCAGGCGGGCCTGAAAACAGAGAGAGAGGTCCATCTTCCAGAGCTCCCATTTATGATTATCGTGCCATCTACAGAGATCGGCGACTCAGAGTGATTGTCTCGAATGTGCTTAAGTCTGCAAGGAAAAGTCCAATTCTAATGCTGAGGCTCTATTGGACTTCCTTCGTCATGTTTGCCACAGCGTTCGCTCTGGCTTGTCATCGTGCTTTATTATCCTTCGCCGAAGACCACTTAGGCCCGATATCTTTTGCTCCAAAGCAATATGCCATCCAGTGATGTTCATATTCAACTCTCCCACAGAGCCATTTTCAAAGAAGATAAGAGTGGGCTTCCACTTACAGCATTCTTTGGAGCAAATATGATTACACCGGTCCATTAGATCTTCGTCTTCTCAGCGTTCGTTGTATTTACAAAAACGAAGCCAGAAATGAGGACGGAGGTGGATCAAAGATGGCATTGCAAGCTGTCGAAAGGTATAAAACGGCGAGGTATGTGCACAATCCATATGTAACCTAATCCGTATAGCCATCTGCATACACATTGTCTGTCAAGTGGTACGACGTTGGAACGTGTTTTAGGGTTGAATGCATCAGATGGGATGTAATGTAAGAGATCTCGGCATCTCATTAACGCCGTCTGGAATTAGAAGCTAGACAAAACAGAGGATTCTTTTCCATGTTGTAATACATCTATTTTTTTTTGGTTGGTAGTTGACATGTGAAGTGATATTCCAATCTCAGTATTCTTGTTGAATGTTTGCAATCATAGGACTGTTGAGCAGAAAATATCTCTTGCTTACGACCTAAGACTTCTCACCTAATACCACTGAACCGTAATGCTAACTGACTGAAAATATTCATTTGAATCTGACCTTTTTGCATGGAACACGGGAAAGATTTTTTCAAAGTTGTTTCAAGCATTGTGTATTATTTGAATATGACATTTTTGCATGGAAGATGCGATTACGAGATAGAGGCTGAAGGCTGAAAGGGTAGAGGAATACCTAGGAAAACTTTGGAAAGACTTTAAGAAAAGACTTGGACTACTTTGATTTAACAGAAGACATGACACAAAACTGAGCACAGTGACATTCTAGGATTCATATAGCTGACCTCACTTAGTGAGATAAGCCTTGTTCTTGTTGTTGTGACATTTTTGCATGGAACACATGTGAAAGATTAATTCAAAGTTGTTTTAAGGATGGTTATGTTGATGGATAGGGATTCGATCAATCTCATAAGCGACGATATAAATGCTCTTAACCATGTGATTTGATCACAAAATCTGGTGAGCTCGTATCAAAAAATCATAGAAAAACAAACTGCCCAAATTGAGAAAAAAACTTTCTTGCAAGATATGATTTAAAGTGCATCACTTATGCAATAAACACTTATCATATGCTCAAAAATTATATCATCCGTCCAATACACACTTGCCACGTAATTTCTTTGATTACACGGGAGTTTCTCTCCTATTTTGTACAACCTTGTTGTAACCTCAATCCAAGTACCCCCTTTATGAAAAAACCAAAGTAGCAAGCCAACTAAATTAGGTCAGTCCAATTTTAACATTTGGGGGAAGTAAACTCCAAAGAACCCATTTTTATATTTAATATTCACCGGCTGATCAAACACTCCTCCTCCGATCGGGCCGATCCGCAATCCTTACGATCCCAAACCTTCCCTCCACCCAAAATCCGATTCTCCGATCTCACTTCGCCGCCCAAAATCCACCGGGCAAACCGACCGCCGCCCATGAGCACTCCATCACTCTCAGGGGTAAAGCTTTTGAATTTTCTTCAATTTTCTTCCGATTTGCGTTTTCCAATTCGAATTTTTTACTGTGGGTGTTGCAGAGCGTGGGTGCGTTCTCTGGGTTCACTCGGCTATGCAAGGGCTTGGCGGTGGTTCTTATTGGAGGCCACATTGTGGTTCAGCTTCTCCCTCACGCCGTTGATTACCTCGCTCTCATTCCCGCCAGGTATCTTTTTCTCGGTTCGGGCACCTGCACCGTTCGATTTTGGGTTTGTTGACTTGTGAATTGGGAATTTGCTAAAATGAATGGTGAAATATTGCGTAAATCTGTGTACAGGAATGGGTTTTGTGAAAATTTTGTGAAATTTAGCGTTTTGAGGCGTTTGGTTTTATGGGTTTGATCTAAAAGCCAGCTCCGGTTTTTCGTGCCGCTTGAGTGGCGTTGGGAGGTTGTAGCAGGGGATGATGATGTTAACTCTTTTTTATATTTGTATTACAATTTACAAGGGATGCAGTGTATGGGTTGTATAGGATCACAGACTTCGTTTTTGTGTAGATTCTGTATTTCCGAAACTTAGAACTTGATTTTCTAAGTGAAGCTTAGCGCCTCCTCCTTTAATTTTTTGAATCAGATGCATTGTTAGGCCCGGTTCTGTGTATGCACTCTATGCTCCTTGTTCTTTGGGTCTGTTTGGGTTTCTTCATTGGTCTTAATCTCTGTGCCTTTATTATACTATGCTTTATTTTTTATTCGTAAATTTGTTTAACTGAATTCCAGTTGAGCAGGTTTATAATCAGACTATGTTGAGGTTTACATGATTGATGTTGCATCCCTATGTGTGTTCACTCTATCTAATGAAGAGTGAGAGCAAGCTCATATTTTTGAATTTGGAACCTCTAACTTAATTCTAATCCAACCTTCTGCTTTGTAGGACGATTCCTTTTGTCTGGAACCTCATTACATCCGGTTACATTGAACAATCAATATATGGGGTATGCACTTCTGATTCGATAAACAATTTTTCTGTGATGTACTCGTATACTGGAGGAGGTTTCTTGACCCGCACTTATTTAACAGGTTGTTATCAGCACTCTTGGTCTTCTTTTTATAGGGAAGCTGCTTGAACCTGTGTGGGGTTCTAGGGAGTTCTTGAAGTTCATCTTTGTTGTTAACTTCCTAACTTCCATATGCACTTTCGTCACTGCTATCGCTATGTACTACATTACAATGACGGAATTTTACCTGTAAGTACTAAGAAATAAATTAAACGTTCAGAAAAATAAAAAGTTTTTCCAATGCTGGTTCATGTTTTTGTCCTTGTTTTCATTTCTTCCTACATTTTCAGGTGTATTGCTTCTGTCTACCTCAAGTTATTTTGTAGCATGTTGGTTTATTAGTAATATAAAAGTCAAGCTGAGTAAATGGAAGTGAATGATGAACTTGGTAAATTTGAATCCAACTCTAACTGCAAACAAATGTTTAAACAGATCATTCTGCAACTGTCAATGTGTGTCTTCCATTGTTCATCTCGTACATAATAATTTTTGTACATTTGGTAGCCTAGTTTGATCGCTTCTTTTATTGCATTCTGAATATTGTTACTTTATTTGGTTCATTTGTGCTAGATATATGCCTGTTTCTGGCTTCCACGGAGTCCTTTCAGGTTTCTTAGTTGGCATCAAGCAAATCATCCCTGACCAGGAGTTGCCGTTGTTGAAAATAAAAGCTAAGGTTTGGACTTCTGAGAATGACCTTTTATGAAAATTTCTGCAGGCTATTGAATATTCTTAAAACTCTCTGTTTGGTGTTGGTTTCAATCGTGTGCAGTGGTTACCATCTATCTCGCTATTGTTGTCCATTGCCATAAGCTTCTGGACAGAAAAGTCAGCAACACATCTTCCAATCTTAATATTTGGAACCTATACTAGTTGGATTTACCTAAGATACTGGCAGAGTAAACCAGAAACAAAACTCAAGGGTGACCCAAGTGAAGATTTTGCATTTTCTACATTCTTCCCTGAATTTTTGAGGTACATAATTACCATTATTTTCAAACTCTTCAATTCAATATGGAATATTCATAGTTTCCATTGCTCTTAAGTGTTTCTTGTTATTTCTTGCAGGCCAGTCATCGATCCTGTTGCATCTATATTCCATCGGATGCTCTGTGGAAGATCTGAAGCTTCCAATGAATCCCAAGGTTACACCCTGGGCAGTACGTCATTGCCTGGATCTGACCCCATTGAAGCATCAAGAAGAAGGTAACATTTCTGTTCTCAAACAGCATCCAGCTTGAATGTTAAATGTTACATCTCCGAAACAAAATTGATATGTTCCTTGTTCAGATGAACTGTGGAGGGTAACCTTCCCCTCATAAATCACACCCTTACTGTTTACACAGGCTTGAACATGGGATCTTTGAACTCCGGATCCTTAAGGATGAATACATGCCACTAGATAGCCAACATATTATTAGCCAAGGAGATTAATAATCAAATAATTGGGGAAAAAGATATTCATTTTTGTTGCTGTTTCTTGCAGAGAAAGAGGTGCTCGAGCTCTCGAAGAAAGATTGGCAGCTGAGAGGCTGGCTGCAGCGCACGGAACAGAAGAGTCAGGAAGAGATGCCGCGGAGAATGTTTAATTGCTTGGGAACTCGTGTCGTTTCTGTTTTTTGGAAGAGGAGGCTTTTCTATTTTTTTTCTCTGTGTTCCCGCTCTCCGTAGAAATTCGAAAGAGGCACGCGATGTGGATCTCTCTTGAAACATTTGGGGCCATTTTTTCATGTTGTACAAATACATCTTCTAGCATATATATATATATATATATATATTTGTATCTTGGATTTAAAAGGATGCTTGTTTAATGGGACGCTGTTTATTCCTGATTTAGTCTCAATACAAACACTCATTTGATAACCTTTGACTTTCACATAATTACAACTTGCCACTCCCTCTCTTCTACCGGAGAAAACTTCCTCAATTAGTATACCAACCTTTGTTCCTGGATCGCTCTTCAGAAAATGGAAAACCCTTTTCTTCCTCGTGGCTTGTCACATAACCAGCGGCACATAAACCTCCGTTGTGGCAGAAAGACTTGCATGACATGAGTTCATTATCACGCGACAAATGATCGCATTGTTATGGTCTATACGAGGATCGTCGTCAGACGGCAATTTTTTAGTCCAGAGGTATAAAGAATCACTACACTACATCACTATCCACTACCCAATAGACATGGAGAAATGCTAAAGGGACTCTCTCAAAAGACAGACTCTCGATAGACTCTCTGTCATCTCACAGTTTAATGTTAATTATCATACTAAAATTATAAAACATTATGCCAAAAACTTGAGGTAATAGAGACTTCATGGAGAGTCTCACTTTTAAGAGAGCCCCCTTCGCATTTCTCAGCATGAATAGGAATTAGAGATATCAGCAACAAACCAATTGGAGAAGTTAAGAAAGATGCGGGAATGGTGCCTCCAGTCATTAGACAAACAGTTTTCACCTTCATATGATTCAACCAAATTTACAACTTCTTATTGTCTTTATATAGCAAAGATATCAGAGAGGACAGGCAGTATAAACAACTTGGCCAGGGTTTCCATCAGCCCGGGATTCCATGAGAAAAGAAACTATACTTTCCGTTGCAGAATTTCAACTCACCAGAGCTGCACACAAATCAGGGGCCACATGACAATTTTGTCATCTGTCGTGAGTTCTATGTACAAATCAGCTCTCCAATGATTCTCCAGCAAAGTACTGTCGGTGGACCATTTTTTTGTAATCTGTAAAAGAAAAATATAAGAACAAGAGTTGTATAAGAGGTCTGCACAATCCAGATCAGGAAGAATAGGCACTTCATCACTGGGCATCATATTTCATGATGTTCAACTACGAAACTTTAGTTTACCAGGTCGACATTTTACAGATTGTGGAAAGTAACTATTCTCATGGTGAATTCGTAACCTACAAAGTCTTGAAATTAGGATGGACTGGAAGGTGGTTGAAACAAAGAAGGACATCTAACGATAAGTTTTTGAATCCCAGTTTAAAAAACATTTGATAAGAATTATAGGGAGCAACTAACCTTCCTTATTACTCCACAGTGCAGCAGCATAGCTGTTGAGGGGACTCTCCGGGTTTGGCTCTGCAGGTAAGAGCTAAATGGTCAGGCAAGAACAAATGAAATCTATGAGAAAGTTCAAGCATATAAGAGCAAGCTTACCTCCCAACAGACTTTGAATGGACAGAAGTATAGTCCTACAGTCGTATGCTGAAGACCACTTGTCCTGTGCCACATATAGCAAAGAACAATATAAGCTTTTTGAAAATACATGAAACTGAAAGAAAGGGAACTCAATCAACAATAGACTCATAGACCGACACTATCACCCCACTCCATGATAATAAAATAAAATTTGTATTCCGCAACCCTTCCATCAATGTTCTCAAATTACCCATATGATCCTGATCTAATTTTTTGTTTTTATTGTTCTGCATAAAGATGGTCATGGCAGCCATGAGAACTACTCTGGCTGTTGTGACGTTGTCAAGGTTGGCACATTCATGTGGGCACCGCAACACCCCTGGGTAAGGGGCACTGGCATACTGCCATCTAAGCAGCACTCCTGAATCAGGGCATTTACATGTGGGCAACACCCTGAATGGAAAAAGCATCACAATTCGAATTATGAATTATCCAACTGATACTAATTTATATAGCCTCTCTTCTACACAACTATGTGAGCAAACATTTAGATTTATCCCACCGATACTAATTTTCCATAAGGTCCCTCATGTAATCGTATGGTGGACCAAATTCCTCCATACAAAAAACACTGTGACCATCATATGGTCAATTTAACTTCTCCATATTACAGTCATAGACAGTTAGCAGTTTATCCTATTGGAGTTTAGTATCTCAAAGCTTGATACCAGTTTCTTTATTGTAAATGTAACGATAGATACCTGCAGGACATCAAGACATATGTTGCCAAACTGATCAACATTTGGATGGAAGCACATTGTCTCAAACTTGACTTGCGGCGGCTTGAAAGGATAGTCCAGAGGAAAACGCAAAGAAAGCTTGTACGATAAACCCTCATACATAGTTCCTTTTCCACCTTCGATTGTGCCAACCCATGCAAAAATGCTCTCGCCTTCAGGAAAAGCCGATACTCCAAGATCTCCTCCACTCATCTGAAAACAAGAACCAGTAGATGTTGAACAAACAAATGTCAGCAATACAATAGTTACTAGTCTCATAACAAGAAATACGGTCATGAATTCATCATTAAAATCTGTCTAGTAAAGACTAAAACTTCAGTGTCAAGTAGACTACTATTAGGCCTTAAACTTCAAGACGATATTTGGCTGAGAAAATTTTTCTTCATTATGCTTCAAGTTTTCAACTTATGAACTTAAATTTGAATCCACATAGAACCCAATTCAAGATTTCAACAAAAATCAACAACGACAGCAACAAATCGAAAAAATAAGTACGCAAATTTGAAAATTTGAGGAAAAATAAAAAACAAAGAATTGAGAGAGAGAGAGAGAGGGAGCATACCATGAGAGACATCAACTCCTTCTGAAGCCTACGGCACAATTGAAGCAAAAGCCATCTGAAGTTAGGACTTGAATTTTCTCGGGATCCAAACAGAAAACTAAAGAAAAAAGGACTGACCTTTGAGAAACGGAGGTGGTGTCGACGGGGATGGAAGAAGCAGGAGGCTTTTTCTGACTAGTTGCTGCTGTATGGCTCTGACGCTGCTGGTGCGTGGCCGACGAGTTGTCGGCCGTCTGATTGGGTCGGACCTCCATGGCTCACGATGATCAATCGCCTCCTGATCGACGGTTGCTATTCAATATCTGATTTAACGATTTCTGGTAGGGGTGGTGGCGACGATGAGGTTGTCTTTCTGTATTTTCGTTTCTTTATCCTTCTTTTAATTCCTTTTATTGAGATTTTAATGGAGGCACGACTTTAACTGTTGATGACAAGATTATAATCACACCCCATAATAGTTTATAGTTTAATCCAACAAAAATGATATAATTATAATCTAAAACAAGCAAGAAAATTTTGATGATGCAGACAACACTAATAAAGTGATTTGTTAGAACATCATTAGGGGTGAGTCTGCCTTATTAATTAGAGAGTTTTTTTTTTTTTTTTTTTAAGTATCAGCTAGTAGCTTTGTCATGACAATCCATTTTTTTAACGATCATGAAGACTCATAGTTGCATTTTAGTCATCCCTAACCACTATCGTGTGATCCATTAGCACAAAGAATTTAATTCATGATGTATCATGTGAAATGCGAGTCTGAATTAGCACAAAGAATTTAATTCAGGATCTGCTATGTGAAATACAGATTTAAATTTGTCCCTAAACTACTGAGACACACCGTAATGATTATTAATTAGGTAGTTTAAAATGTGCTTAATTTGATCTCAATTGAGAGTTTAAGGTGTGTTCTCAGTCTCACTTACTCAACATATATTTTTATGTATTGTACTTAATTACAAATTCAACAAGTTAAAAAAAAAGTTAGACTTAATTAATAAGAATATAACATCAAACCTTATAAGTTAGACTTAATTAATAAGAAGATAATATCAAAAATTTGATTGGAGGTGGTGTGCAATCATAGCAATCACCTAGTTGGAATACGATTGAAAAATATGGTGATGTGATCATTACGAATCTTTTGATGCCATATATCCATGCAAAAGGATTTTTTTTTTAAATTAAAAATGAAGCATTTAGCAATAATTGTGAATTAAATGATAATATACAGGGAACTGGATCCTCTCATGAGCTCAGGATGGAGATCCTCCTAAGCAGCTTATCCAGATCGTTGAATTTTGATCAACATGTGTCTCTCTAAAAGTTATAATAATTGCAGTCGTTGGATCAAATTTAAACAGTCCGGATGAGCTGCTTATGAGGATCCTCTTTCTTTTACAGTTCCAACTGAAGGGACAGAAAGTAACCTGAGACTAAAGTGCTTATTACAAATTTAAACATCATATCAATCAAGCATCTTAGTAAGTGGAATGATCTGGGGTAGGAAAGCCAAAACAGTAAAAGCATAATTCAAACCCATAAAATGTTACGTTCATTCATGTTTGTGAGCGTAAAGTATCTTTACCTACTTATAACTGTTGGAAAATATTTGTATTTTGGTTTATTTGAATATTTGGTTTTCTGAGCTTGGTCCGTTAGCATTAGGGTTTCGGTTTCTTAGCTTTTAGGGTTAGGGTTAGTTTATTATAAATTCCATGTTTGTTATTCAGTTGAGAAATAAGTCAATCACAATATAGCTTTTAGGGTTTTGTAGCCGTTCTGGCATTCTAGTTTGTTTAATAATATTTTTATTATTTTGTAATCTTGTTCGTTGCGCACTCTGATATTCAACTTGGTATCAGAGCAGATTTGATCATTAGGGATTTAATCTGCTTATGTTTGCTCGTATCAGTTTGTTTGTTTTTGGATTTCGATATTAGTTGTTGGTAGTCTAAACTGGATCTGGAGCATCTGCATCCTTCACGAACCTACATCTCACAGCTTGATCTACACCTTGACTCGGGTCATACCCTCATCGACTTCTACGATTCGAATCTGTCGCAACCGGTATGAAGTCCTGCATTTTGACTTTGCACTGGAGTTGTTTTATTTGCTGCAATCCTTTTCCTTATGCTCGACTTGGTTGCTGCATGAATTGAAAAAAGGCCCAGCAGGAGGAAAGAAGGAAAGGGAGAAAATTAAAAAAAAAGGAAACAAAAGAAAAAAAGAGGACGAAGGAGAAAATAAAAAAGGAATAAGAAAAAAGAAAACGTTGGTTCTTTGTTTGAAGGCCCACACGAGCAGAAAGAAATATATGGTCTGTTGGTTGGATTTTTTTATTGTTTGTTTGGAAGTTGGTATTGGCATCGACATTGATATTGGTATCGGCATCAACATCGGCATTGGAATTTGGAGGCTTGCATCCACATCTGCTTGTTGGCAAACTCATGTCGTGTACCGCCATGAGTTTGACGGGAGGTGTTGGAAAATATTTGTATTTTGGTTTATTTGAATGTTTAGTTTTCTGGGCTTAGCCCGTTAGCATTAGGGTTTCGATTTCTTACCTTTTAGGGCTAGGGTTAGTTTATTATAAATAGCATGTTTGTTATTCAGTTGAGAAATAAGTCAGTCACAATGTAGCTTTTAGGGTTTTGTAGCCGTTCCGGCATTCTAGTTTGTTTAATAATATTTTTATTATTTTGTAATCTTGTTCGTTGCGCACTCTTATATTCAACTATAACTTTTAATATTGTATAACACTCACACGTGATTGATAAATCAAAATCTTGGTTTCGCCCCTGCTTTACATCCTAACTTTTGAGATGAACTCTCAAATAACGGAGACATATCTTAATGAGCGAGAACAAAGTGACGGAAATGAATTGTTGAAAGAAGTATATTTTTAGTAAAAATGAAAGTGTGTAAAGTACAATGTGTGATGCCTGAAAGAGCAAAAAAATTCACATTACCATCATATGCATCTGCAGTAAACTTTTCTACGTACAATACAATTGAATGGAAACATCCTACTCCTAGCCACTATATACTGCTGCAATGCTCAACCAAATATAGTGTACCAAAATAGGAAGGAAAAAAAGAGAGAAATAAGAGGTTAGCAGCATGTTCTATGATCCAACTACATCTACTTGTTCAGTTGCCTTTTCCAAATGAAATATCAGATGAACTAATGGCAACTTCATGCTGAGACTGGGTACGACGAACTGGAAGCGGAGATCGAGGCAATTCCGTTGAGCCAGGCTCTTGATCCAGATCCCTAACGTTGGTCATTTGCCTAATCTCATCCCCGTCACTAGCTCCAACATTGTTGTTTGGTGAATGTGAGGACCCTTCAGTGCCCCAATGACCCATTTCAAGGTTTGATCGCCTCGGAGATACGTAAAATTCATCGTCATTGCTGCGGTAGTTGTGGTTGTGCAGCAGATGAACTGGGGACGTGCCGTGCGTGGGACTTGGCGGCATGCTTGAGAATGGGGTGGTTGAAGGTGAATGGCGGCTGTGTTTTGTGTTCTTTTTGGCTTTGTGGTGCCAATCTTTCAGTGCTGCTGCCACTCCCTCATTGAAAACGGTAGGTTTCATGGTCGAACCCATCTGTTTGATCAAACAAAACAAAGTAAATCGAAGTTGAATCAAGGCTTCATCACTCTAGTACCCCCTGGAAAATCAAAACGAAGCGAGATCATTTTTACCTGAGTTACTAGAGCATAGAGAGGCAGAGTCACATAACTGCATAAAACTTGTACAATGACCCTGTGGAGATCACCAATTTAGTATTGTGTGCACTAGTAAAATATTTGTGCTCATTGAATAAGTTTGTCACGCCCCAAAACCCCGAACACACGTGAGAGTGTCATGTACAACCGGATCATCAAGCTACGTGCTGCAGTCACATGTTCGGGATTTTTGGCCGAGATAGAAGTAATCGCAGGTCATATAAGAAAGTGAAAGTTCAAATATTGATTAGTGTGTAAAGCTCAGTGCTCACCCGAATGAGAGCCTGACGACAATGTCTTCAGTGCTCCTGTGGAAGCAAGAAGTTATCCCAAACTCATACTGGAGAAGAAAAAAAGAACAATTGGTTACGATATGAGACGCAGATAGACGAGGGGGGGTTTTTCCTCCAATTGCTCGTGAAGTGTTTTTGTATAAAACTTCTTTTTAATTTGCCAAATAAAACTGGATGTTTAATTAAAAATCTTAATTAGAGAGGAAATGTGCTTACTGTACTCCATGCAAAGAAGGCCATTTGAAATGCATTCTGCAATGAAGAGGAAAAGATCACAAAAAAGCAGCATGTGAGCATATAATATCAGTGAATTGAAGAAACAATACACATGAAATTTCGATGCGTTTTGATGTACCTGAAAGAGAACAAAGTGGAGGAGATAGAGCATGAAGCGGGGGCTTCCGAACCAAAAGAGGTGATCGCTGGGTTGAACAAGAGGTGCACCCTTTACTACATCCCCTCTCTCCTGAATCCTCAGCCCCATCTTTGTTATAATCACTTGTAGTTTGGTTCCAACCGTTAGGACTATCTGCAAGGTTTTTAATTACCATCAGGATCTTCTTTGTTGCTCACGACCTTAAGGCCTCGTTCGGTGTTTAGGATTGGATAACTCACTACCCACCAGGCGCGGCCTAAATGTATGTAGCATGCATGAAACTTGAATGATATATTTTATGTGGAACTTACAATTAAAGGGATGGTTGGTAGCCAAATATAAGAATACCATCCTGTCCAAAGAGGAAACAATTCTTGGTCAGTAAATTAAGGTTCATCACATTTTCGGAATCAATATGAAAACGTAGAGATTCACTATAAGTTTATAACAATAGAAACAGATTAGACCAAAGTGACCTTTTTTTTCTTCTTCAAAAATACTCAAGATGTATGGGAATCAAATTTGCACTAAATCACGGTTAAGCAGATTGAGAGCCTTGTCAGAAAAGTCCATCAATGGATTTATCAAAAGAAAGCTTAATTGATTCGGTTCATCGTGAGTACTCCGTTAGGTTACAATCAAACTGAGATTCGTATCCAGATTAATTCCGAAGAATATCTCACTTACCGTAAGTGTTGGACAGCAAGAACAGCACTGCAGAGAACCATATAATTGGACTGCATTAATCAATGAAATAAAAGTTAGGTTTATAAGACAAGTATTTGACTGAAGAACCTAATGAGTTTAGATGCTTCAATTGAGAACACCAACCTGATCCCCACAATAACTTTGAAATCCTCTTCAACTGATCTGTTTATGTACTTCTGAAAATCAAATGTTGACTCACTTCCTGGTGCCAAATGTGCCTGAAATCACAGCGCATAGAAATTGAATCCCTTTACGACCGGCATCAATCGCGATGCAAAAAACTTGGGCAGATGTTGGACTCACCATGATAAATCCATGCCTCAGAGTTAAGTAATCAACCTTTGTAACTGAGTGGAAAAATTGTCTAAAGAAAGAGACCTGAGGAAGAAAAAGGAGAAACAATTAGAACACCCTTAAATCATGCCCAATCCAATGTCCTGATTCCTGAAGCCCTAATATTCCAGGCATTATTTGAACTTCATGTTACAAGTTCATTGACAAGTGATATATAACACAACCGATAATGCTTTTGCAGAAAATTTCAACGAGGATTTTTATGAATAGACTTGAAACTCAGTTTCATATTAAATAACACTTAAAATACTATTTTGAAGAAAAACCATAAACGTTACTATTATTGTGTCCGGCTGTTATTGCACTATACATGAGGGTTTTTTTTTTTTAAGAAGATTAACACTGAGTTTTAAAGTTGACTTGTTGATCAAGAAACAAGGTTGAACCTCATAGTGACATGTTACTTACAATACAGAGGGAGACTGGTGACTTGCTCCAGAAGTTCAAATGTCTTCGTCCAAATGATGTATCCCTTGCAAACCTAAACCTTTCTGGATCTGCAATGGAAATAATTGTGAAAAAAGAAAAGAAAAGAAAAAAAATGGTCAACAGAAAGATTCCAGAAAGATGATGTATTGAGGACTTGAGAGTCAATCTGGGCACCAATTAATCGTTCTTTAAGAAAGAAAAAACATGAACTAGAAAATTAATCATATGATAAAGAATGATTTGGATGCTTAAACCATTCATAATCTGGGATGGGGCCCACATAGCTTTGAAGTTAATAAAAGGGTTTGGTAAATAAATTAAATTGAAGTGAACTACAAACCATTAGAGAACTGGCGGTATTCAATTGATTTTGTCTCTTTCTCCCAAACCTTCCATGTTCTCATCTGTAAATCCAAAACAACAATGAAAAGATGAGAGAGAGAGAGAGAGAGAGAGAGATTCCAAGACAGTAAAAAACTTGCCAGTTTTACCTTGTATCTTCCCAAACCCAAGGTAAGGATGCAGTAGAGCACATGAAAAACTGCTAACACAAAGATAAAAATATGGAGTTGGTGAATCCCATATGAAGACACAAAGGCTACTTTTCCCTGCAGAAAAAGTGCAGTCAATTATATCCAACTCACATACACATGGTAAAAAGATAAAAGTAACTAACTATCCCTTAGTTTTTACCTTCTCTGTGCAGTAATCATATCCTTTTACTGCTAATCTGCGCCTGGGATTGAAGAACTCAAGAAGTTTCCTACCATTCTTTCCAGATTTTGATGACTTATTATATTTGCAGGGATGCCAAGTGGCTCCAATACTTTTTGATATGCATATATCAGAGATTGGTCCTTGCAGCACAGTTAGGAGCAAGGATAAAAATCCCAACAGCATAAGCTCTTCAAAGAATACAAAGACAACAAAGAAAATGGTTAGGCCATGAACCAAAATCACTCTTTATAAATCCCCAAAAAAAAGGAAAATAAATGACCACAATTAGATGGTTATATACCAGATTTGATCTTCTCAAGTGCTTCAACTAGAGCTCTCTTGTGTTTCCTTGCTAACCACTAAAAATGATGCAAGAAGAACAATAGCAGTTGCAAATTAGTCCCAATTCGGAAACTTGAGAGTTGCAGTATAAGTGGAAGGAGGAAACGGCGAAAGTGAAATACCACTACTTTTAAACGTTATTTTACTTATTCTGTAATTCAAATGCGGGGGATCACCCCTACTACATGCGATTTGGTTGCATTTGTATGCATAATCTGTATATTTGAATTCCTCCAGAGATAATCTTAAATAATTTATGAATTGAGAATATTAATTACCTTTCCTATGAGGTGGATCGTATGTTCAATGAAGATTGAAACTGCAAGCAACACAAAACAGACCACAGCAACAGCCCATGTCGGTGTTTCCTCTAGTGTACGCTCTTTAGCGAGTTCAGCCATTACAACTTAATTCTACTGAAAAAAGCTCGCTACCAAAAAGTGCTTTTGCATCCAAAATAATGAGTTCGTCTTTGTTATTTATAAGGGAAAATTTGTCTGCAGAAGGGAAAGGGCAAGGACAAAAAATTCAAGATTTCTTTTAAGACTTTTTCAAATGAGTGTAGCATTAGTCAGTCTCTGTCAATGTGTGCCAGCTTTATCTCCAAGTACTTAACAAAATTACGTAAATAAATATAAATCAGCAAACTTTAACTTGGAGATACTTGGCATGCAAATTTAGAAACATTTCTCAGAAGATCGGATTTGTTAGAAATTATGATTGACTGGACTTAACATGTGTAAGGAATATGACGGATTTGAAAAGAAAAATAAAATTGAGGTTTAATTACAAAATTAATTGACAATATGATGAATAATTTAATTACTTATAAGCACACGCAAATTCCTCATTTTTCTCGATGTGGAATTTATCATCTCAACTTAACTTTGTATTAATAAAATGTTGATTCATTTGGTTATTAACATGTTATCTATTAATATTATCAACAGCTTGTTAACATTACGTTGAAAATCCAACTTTCTTTTTAGAGAATTTTTATTTTTTAAATATATAATATTTCCATATCTTTGGAATTAGAAATTGACCAAATCCCAAAATGGCATGGTCAAAAATGGCTATTACGTGTTCATCATATATTTTTGTTGTACTTTTGAACTGCGGGTCAATCACAAAGAAGATGGACATGTGGCGGGGAGAGAGCTCCAGATTATTCCTCTTACAAACTATTAACTTAAAAGATACAAAGGGTATTTTCAGTTACGTACAACGTCAAAATTCAAGTAAAAAAATTGTGATCTTTTTATGGTCAATCGTTATTTTGGTAAGAAAAAAACTCGTTGAGAGTCTATATATTAACCAGGAAGTCCAGAGGGGATAAGAGCAAACTCATTCGACGCAATCAATCGTGACCACGCAAGTGGTTCATGATGTTTAGTATATCAGACAAAATTAATCTTAAGGGCCAAAGGGTTACCTAATTTGCAGTCAATATTTGAGCTGCATAAAATTAGTTAAAAGCTGAGAAATATCAGAGGGCTTTATGTGTGGTTCTCGTTGTGGCAAACCAAACAAGGTTCTTGGTCTTAAAGTCTAAGGGGGCAAATGTAAAGAGGCATGGGCCATATGTTGTGGACGCTCATAATTTTGAAGAATATATATGAATATCCTTTCCCAGAACTTTCAATGTCCTTGAA
Organism: Malus sylvestris; assembly: GCF_916048215.2. Taxonomy (NCBI): domain Eukaryota; kingdom Viridiplantae; phylum Streptophyta; class Magnoliopsida; order Rosales; family Rosaceae; genus Malus; species Malus sylvestris. Next base: position 25,423,839 of record NC_062266.1, read on the forward strand.
TTTAGTTGCTGGGCCTGGTCGTTGGCATTAAAGAAAACTAACCATCAACTGAGCTTTATGCATGTCGATCAAGGTTACCGCCACCACCTAATGGATCATACTTATCAACAAACATATCACATATGTTATTGCATTGTAAAGATATAAACACCATAGTTGAAATTAACAGGGCCGGTCCTGAGTTTTTAGGTGCCCAGTGCGAAAAGCTTAAAATGTGCCCTTTTTTAATACGAAAATATATGTTTAAAAAAAAATTAACGAGGGCTGGAACCCAGTCGAAGCTGGGGGGCTAGGCCCTCACGCCCAAATTATATTACTTGAGAAAATATACAACGGGGGGGACATAGTACCTAAACCCCGACAATAAAAAATACAATCATATACAGTCATTCCTAGCAAAGCTCCTTGAAATTTCAACCTTTAAGAAATTGTCTTCTGGCATTTTTTGAAGCAAAATCATCAATTATATCATCATACTCCAAGTCTTCAATCTCATCCTTTTCAATGCATAAGATTGCTAATCCATTTAGCCTACCTTGAGTCATAGTGGTCCGCAAGTAAGATTTTATTAACTTCAATTTTGAAAAACTTCTTTCTGCAGATGCCACGGTCACAGGTACAGTCAACAGTACACGATAAGCAATCAAGACATTATGACACATGTTGGTTTCTTTTACAAAGTTTGCTATTTCCATGGATGTCCAAGGGTTATTAGAGAGAAATGCTTCTTTAGGTAACATCATTTGCAACACCTGTAATTCGGAACATAAGTCGGCTCCATCTACATCCATAGTATTTCCATGTTTCAAATGTGCTTCAAGATTCATACAATTTTCTTTCAGATGTTGATCATCTAATGAAATTAACTTCGGTGCATCAAACAAGAAGCCAAAAATAGATTCAAAAGCCTTTAACTGTTCAAACATGTGTTTCAGTTGAGAAAGAGCAATATCCACTATAACAAGAAAATAATCTGTTCTAAATGATTCTTCAGCAGACTGTTGTTCCCTCTCATTACCATCAACTTCATCATGATGTCTTTTTCTGGGCCTATGACGTTTAGTTTGAAAAACAGGGTCAATTTCCGAATCAAGTGCAATTTCTTTAGCATCACTCATGGCAGAAGCAAAACCAATTTCTCTGTAGTTTTCAAAAAAGGTAACAAGTGCTTCCAATGCCTTTACAGCAACATCATGACGCATGTCTTCAGATTGTAATTTTTTGCTCACCATGTTAATCTTCAACAAAATGTCATACCAAATAACCAAACTTAATACAAAATCAAAACTAAAAAGTTCTCCTGATGCTAAACATTCTGCATCCCTACTCAATTGGGGATTCTCAGTAATTTCCACCAACTTAAACAAAGCATTTCTAACTTGGGCTACTTGGGATTTAATTGCTTTAACACTTTCAATGTGACTTTCCCATCGAGTAGTTGACAATGACTTCAAAGTTAAACCATCAATATGTTCAAGCAAAATATTCCAACGCTTTGTAGAGTTGGAAAACACCATATATATGCATTGACATGCCCCAAAAAAAGATTTTGCTTTAAGACATGAACTTGCCATATCACAAACTATTAAATTAAGACAATGAGAACCACATGGCATGTAAAAGGCTCTGGGATTTATGTCTAGCAATCTTTTCTGGACACCTTGGTGTTTCCCTCTCATGTTAGATCCATTATCATAACCTTGTCCCCTCACATTATCAATATCAAGATCAAGAGACTTTAGGACATCTTGCAACTCATTAAAAAGTCTTTGTCCTGATATATCTTCCACACTTAAAAACTCCATAAAATACTCCCTTATATTTATTGACCTACTTGACAAGTCAACACATCTCAAAATTAAAGTCATTTGTTCCACATGACTTGTATCAGGAGTACAATCAAGAATGACAAAAAAATTTGGCTTCTTTTACTTTTTTAATGATTGCGGTTTTGACTTTTGAAGCTAAAGTAGCTATCAACTCATTTTTGGATTTTATGGCTCAAATAATGGTGATGAATCTCTTTATTCTCAATAAGTCGAAAATGCTTTTACATTATTGGATCAAACTCCGCAATCATTTCAAGTAAACCTAAGAAGTTGCCATTAGAGTCTTCATAAGGTCTTTCATTTGTTCCACGAAATGCTAAATTACATATGGCAAGACATTTCACAACAGCAATAATTCTAAGCATCACTTGTTTCCAATGATTTGTCTCTTTCTTGATTCGCATTTGAAATTCTTTATCAATTATCTGATTTGTTGTCAATCTACTTTTCAACTCAACCCAAGTTCACGAATTAGTGAGATGCTCTTTACTCTTTTCATGTTGGTCAAGCTTCACACCAAGATGTCTCCAATCACTAATTCCATCTTTTGCTAACTCACTTTTTGAGGCAATTGTTTTAAACAATTTACAACAAAAGCAAAAGACTTTATCCAACTATTTTGAGTACACAAGCCATTTTCTATCATAAATTTCATCCGTTGGTAATTTTCGATTATAGTAGTGTGAGGAAAATTTTCTAGAGAGTTTGTCCTTAGGATAAGTGAGATTAGTTTCTCGAATTGGCCAATTTTCTACAAGTAAGTCTTTCATTTCTGCATTAAGACCATCCCAAACTCTTGGATCATAAATGTTTAAATGGAAAATAGGTTCAGGAGATTCAATATTTTCCTCTACACCAATATGATCATCATCAACATTTAAATCCACATCACCATCATTTTCATGGTCTTGAGACTCATCAGCAACATTTTCTTCTAAATCACTACCGTTTTCATGATCATGAGACTCCCCAACAAAATTTTGTGGCTCTTCACCAACATCATTTTCTCTTAAATTTTCAACTGACTCATTCTTTGTAGAGAAAAATTTATTAAGAGATCCTCTTAAACTTTCGGCAATTTCGTTATCCTTTGCCTTTTTTTTCCTTTTCATATTACCAGAGAGTTGTTTCCTAAAAGACATGGCTTCGATAATTTGTTTGCAAAAATTACCTGCACATGATATAACAAAAATTTCCTATCAAAATTATCATTCCAACACATTATATATTATAAAAACACTAACACATAGTCTAAAATATTATAAAAATTGAACCTAAAAATTGGGTTTGAAATGAAATCAAATAATTCAATTAGTCAATAATTTAATTCATCAACAACAACAATTCTATACATCAATTATCAATCTATCATATAATTCTATGTCACTTGCATTGCAAAATTTTATATTAAATTATAAATTGATAATTCAAATTTTAAAAATTAGTTTACCTCAAAACTCAAAAGGGTTGGTGGTGAGTGAATGCACTTGCAACCAATGCTAATGGTGGTGAATGACCTGGCTGCTGGTGCTGAAAAGGAACGGCAACAGGGAAAGAAAAGGGACGGCAGCAGGGAACGGGGAAGTGGTGGGGGAAGTAGGGAACAAAGGGGGGGTGGGGAATTGGGAAAGGGTTGGAAGTATTAGGGTTAATTGGGACCGAGTGGTCCCTGATATGTTTTGCTATTTTTTTTTTTAAATTTGCGGCTGGGCCCTTTTTTTTTTACAACAACAACAACAAAGCCTTTTCCCACTAAGTGGGGTCGGCTATATGAATCCTAGAACGCCATTGCGCTCGGTTTTGTGTCATATCCTCCGTTAGATCCAAGTACTCTAAGTCTTTTCTTAGGGTCTCTTCCAAAGTTTTCCTAGGTCTTCCTCTACCCCTTCGGCCCTAAACCTCTGTCCCGTAGTCACATCTTCGAACCGGAGCGTCAGTAGGCCTTCTTTGCACATGTCCAAACCACCGTAACCGATTTTCTCTCATCTTTCCTTCAATTTCGGCTACTCCTACTTTACCTCGGATATCCTCATTCCCAATCTTATCCTTTCTCGTGTGCCCACACATCCCATGAAGCATCCTCATCTCCACTACACCCATTTTGTGTACGTGTTGATGCTTCACCGCCCAACATTCTGTGCCATACAACATCGCTGGCCTTATTGCCGTCCTACAAAATTTTCCCTTGAGCTTCAGTGGCCTACGACGGTCACACAACACGCCGGATGCACTCTTACACTTCATCCATCCAGCTTGTATTCTATGGTTGAGATATCCATCTAATTCTCCGTTCTCTTGCAAGATAGATTCTAGGTAGCGAAAACGATCGCTTTTTGTGATCTTCGCTAGATTGCTCCGGTCATTAGTGTGGATAAGTATATAAATAGATAGAGATAGGAAAACAAACACAAGATGTACGTGGTTCACCCAGATTGGCTACGTCCATGGAATAGAGGAGTTCTCATTAATTGTGAAGGGTTTACACAAGTACATAGGTTCAAGCTCTCCTTTAGTGAGTACAAGTGAATGATTTATTACAAATGACATTAGGAAATATTGTGGGAGAATGATCTCGTAATCACGAAACTTCTAAGTACCGGAGTGTGGTATTGTCTTGACTTGCCTTATCTGTCTCATAGGTAGATGTGGCATCTTCTCTGGAAGTACTCTTCCTCCATCCAGGGGTGGTATCTTTAACTGGTGGAGATGTGATGCGATGAAAGTTAAGCACTCAAATTAAACCCTCTTTTGACAATTGTAGTATATGTATAAGTAGGGATCATTCTTAAACCGGGGATTAGGAGGGCTTGCTAAAACCTCTAAACTTACTCAAAAACATAAAAACAAAGTTAAAAACGTTTGAATAGACTCAAGGGACTCAAAACAGATTCTAAAGACTCAAAACAACTTAAAAACACTCAAAACTGCCTAAAAACACAAACTGGGCAGATTTGACTCAAACACAACTTTGGACGAATTTAGTGTTTTGACTTAAATCAAAACACTCTAAAACACAAAAAAAAAAACAGATTTTAAACACTTTGGAACAAAAAAGTAAAATGGGAGTTTTGATTTGGATGAATTTGGAATAAACAAGCAAGTAATAAGATTGTAAAGCGAATTTAAGAAATGAGATGATGGATGGATTAGTTAGAGGTCCGTTCTTCGCACATGACACACTTGTACATGAATTGATTTCCAATTGCTTTTCAATAAACTATGATGCTCAACACCCCAGATTAACCGTGATGCACAAATTAACCCTCAGATTTTCCTTTACTCATTGAGTTGGATGAATGCATGCAACAACCCAAATCATTCTCTAAAAGTCCCCTATATGAATGCATAATAGAGATACAATCAGAGATCATTACTTTCAATGAAAATCATAAGTGTTGACGAGGCAATTATAACTATGAATGCATGATACATTTTCCAAGAATTCAATTAACGCGATTGTGATAAACAACATTCACTACTCATGAATATAAACTTGTAACAATTAGGTGAAACTCATTTATATTCTAGCATCTAATTCATGCATGAAAACTAAGTATGCATCCTTAATAAACATACAAGAATTAGTTATGAATAAAATAGATAATTGAATTGCAATCACAACTTATCAAATCACAATTGGAAGAAATCAATTCATATCTCAAGCATGTTCATGGTTTCAAACTTCCCCCTAACTAAATAGGGGTTTAGCCACTCATAATTGCAACAAAATTAGAAAATAACAAAGTAGACATTGAAAGCAAAAGAATGAAAACACCTAAAAACGCTCCAACAATCCAACTTGAATGGCAAGCACGTCCAAGGGTCCTCCTTCTTCTCTTTGTTGCGGCACAATGTGTGGTTTGATGAATTGATGGTCTCTTGTGGTGGTGGATGGATATAGGTGAGTTATGGTGAAGGGTGGAGAGTTGTGTAGATGATGTGGTGTCTTTGGATGATGGCCCCCAAATTATGATGAAGGGTGGAAGTATTTATAGGCTAGGGAGAAGAGTGTATGGAGTTGTAATGAGTGGATGTAATGGGTGTAGTGGGTGAATGTTTGGTAGTAAGTGGATGTAATGGGTGTAGTGGATGAGTGGTTGGTAATGAGTGGATGTAATGGGTGTAGTGGGTGAATGTTTGGTAATGAGTGAATGTTTGGTAATGAGTGGATGTAATGGGTGTAGTGGGTGAGTGTTTGGTAATGAGTGGATGTAATAGGTGTAGTGGATGGATGTTTGGTAATGAGTGGATGTAATGAGTGTAGTGGATGGATGTTTGGAGTTGTAGGTCAACACACTTGCACACACACACACACACACATATTGATTTCTAGCCTTCAAATCTTCAAAAACGTCCATCCTCATGTCTCCATGCTTGCACTATCCAATCTTGGCTCAAAAATGCTCTAAAATGCTCCAAAATGCACTTTCTTGCCAACTTTGTTATTATGACCTACAAACACACGAAAATAGCTTAAAATACATAATTAACTAAGAAATAACAACACAAATGCACAAGAACAAGCTAACTAAGTCGCATAAATATGTTCCTATCAAATTCCCCCACACTTAGTTTTTGCTAGTCATCGAGCAAAACAAAAGAAACAAAACAAACAAAACACAACCTAACCTTCCAACATTTGCGTCAGGGATTTTCAATAAAACATGACATGCTAAAGATCACCACTTACATAGATTTAAGCATTCCTTACCCTCGAGCATACTTAATCATAGTCACCATTCACTAGCTCACATTTAATCAATTAAAACAGCATTTTGAATATAGTAACATGCCTTAGAGAATTTCCTCAATTCCTTACTAGATACACTCTTATTTTCACACAAGAATTTCTGACTACACTCCCTATATTAGGTATATGTGAGAAGATTGATGTAAACATGAAAACTGTACTCACATATGTTTTTCAACAAAGAAGCAATTTCCGGAATTATTAATTCATGTATATATATGATCTCATGAATGGAATGCTACTACTTAGATGCAAGAACCAGTGACACCATATGCTCATATCAATTTCAAACTCCACAAATTGAAACACACAACACTAAAGATAAAGTTAAGGGTTGTAACGGGGTTTAAGGGTCATGGCTAACAAAGAAAGGATAAGGATAACAAACGTTCTGAAAGCAATGGCAAGCGAAGTAATGAAATAGACACTTGGAATTCACTTAATAATGCAGAAATTAACTTTTAAACACAAAGGGAAGATTCAAGCAACACTTAGGGCCGAATTCAATGTTTTGGACCATTTCTTTAGAGCTCTTTTTTCACATATTTTTCAACTCTTTTTCACTCTTTTCACAACTTTTCTTCTTTTCATTCTATTTTCCACAAATGTTTCTTTTTTTCTTTTTCTTTTCTACCCGTGCCTTATTAAGGACTTTGGCACACACACACACACACAAGAATCACTTCCCCCACACTTGTTTTTCTGCAAAAGTTCAACAAAAGGAATTCCTTCTAAATTATGTTTTACTATGCTTCAAGAACAAGGGTATGGATGGTCCTAATCTAGGCTAGGTGAGGATAGTGTGGGTTAACAAAGAACATAGGCTACAAAAGGCTCAACGGGGTTAAACTTAAACACATAATGAAATAGGGCACGGCAATTTGGCTGTGGTGGTCACTACACAACTTCATCTTGAATATGTGTTATGCAAATCAATAGCATGCTTTGAATGAAATAGGCATGAGTTCTAGCATTTGGAACTAAATGATGAAACGCCTTCTAAGTAGCAACCAAGCAAAGAATAATGAGATCATGCAACGACTTTAAAAAACAATGGTGCATAGATTATTAACTCTCCAAATAAACGTTTAGGCTCAAGTCTCACAAGGTTGTAGCGTACATTTGAGTTCCTTCTTTCAAGCATGTTACAAAATTGATTTTTCCTTTATGATTGCATGTGAATTCATAAATTATAACCACAACCAAGCATACACCAAAGAGTAAATCAAATTTTCATCCATGTTTATAACTCTCTTTAACAGTCATGTTATTAAAAACCAAATCATCATCATTATGTTGGAAGGTACCCTAAGACACAAATAAACACACAAAAACAACTGTTTTTGGGTTTTTCAAAACAATTTTTCAAATTTTTATGAGATTTTCGGATTTTTATGTCAAAACACACTGAAACACTCCAAAACAGCTTAAAAACACTTAAAACAGCAAGGAACAACACTAGAAGTAATGGGTGATAAACTCCTACGAATTTCATGCAAAACAATGGTTATCCCCCCACACTTAAATCAAACATTGTCCGCAATGTTTTAAGCATAAACTCACACAATAACAAGCAAACAAACAAACAACAAATAAACATGACAAGTATAGCAAAGTAAAAACCAGACAAAGTAGAGTTTAAGAACGCAAATCTGGTTTTGGAGATAGATGATCTTGTTGACTTTCCACAGCGTTGATCTTGAACTGGTTTGGAATTCTGAGCGAGGAATATGAGAGTTCCCTGATTTGATTGTGCAATCTGCATTTTTCTCTGCTTGATTATTCTGCACAGCGGGCAGGCACGAGGTAGAGGTGTTGATCTGTTTCTTTCTTCAATCTTTCCAAGTGCCCACCTCTTGCTTTCTTTCTCATTGTCCCTAGTGGAGGATGAATTGGTAAATTGTCTCCACATGCTTGGAGGTATCATTTCCACTTCCCTTATCTGTTCCCAAGGCAGATGTGGTAGACGAAGAGGAAACATAAGATGATGAAGATGAGTACTCGAGAGCAATGCTAGGTAAGCAATCAGGAAGGGGTTCCAGGCAGTGGGTTCCAGATTGGAAGATTGATACCAAGTGCTGGCTGATTGCTCTCTTTCTCTTTGTCCTAAAATAAAGACAAGGAGAAGGACAGGGAGAAAGCATGATATGAGATACTCTTGCTTTCAACCTTCATGATATGAAATACTTTTGCTTTGAATGAGTTGTTTGTAGAGGTACCCCAAGGAATTTGGAACACTGAATGACTCGAGAGGGTGTGTTGGAAAGGCATTCTCGGGGAAAAATGGGGGTTAGGTATGTCTGTCTTGCAATTGAGGGTGAAGGATAACATTTATAGGAATTAATAACCGGTACTATTCTTTCACTCTTGTCAGCAACCGTTGGATGATTTAATAGTAAACTTCACGTGCTTTCTACTTCACAAGAGATCTTCGACGGATTGCCCATAATTTTCGTAAAGCTGACTCTGCAAGTGATAGATATTGACACGTCGAGAAAAGCAGATGGTTGGAATCGGCGCTTCGACAAACTGCCCGTGATTTCCGCAAAGCTTACTCTACATGTGACAGATGTTCACACGTCTGCAAAAGCAGATGCCTCTCCGATATCTGGAATTGCCTCTTCGATCTCTGAAATCCCGTTGAGTTGATGTGACAAGTGCGGCCAAATCTGGAAAAGAAGATTGGCCGTGGTTTCTGAGCAATCTCATCTTTTGAGAAAGCTAGCGCCTCTTTGATTTTTTTTTTTGTTGGCCTCTTCGATTTCTGAGCTTGCCTCTTCGATCTCTGAAATCCTATCGAGTGTTGATTTTTATAAAGGTACGCAGGATGTTCAAAGCACACTTGAATTTCTGCCTGTAAAAACTCTCTTCTTGCACTTCTACGATCTTGACTTGTCCGACCTCTTCTTTCTTTAACACCTGTGAAAATGTCTGGCCCCTCCGACCATCGTTTTGACTTGAACCTTGGTGAAGAGGCGGTCCCGCCTTCTCCAGACAACATATGGCATTCATCCTTCATATCCCCTACTGGTCCTCTTACCGTTGGGGATTCAGTGATGAAGAATGACATGACCGCTGCAGTGGTGGCCCGGAACCTTATCACTCCTAAAGATAACAGACTGTTTTCCAAACGGTCTGATGAGTTGGCTGTTAAGGAGTCTCTGGCTCTTAGTGTGCAGTGTGCGGGTTCTGTGTCCAACATGGCCCAACGCCTATTTGCTAGAACCTGTCAAGTTGAATCGTTGGCGGCTGAAGTGATGAGTTTCAAACAGGAGATTAGAGGGCTCAAGCATGAGAATAAACAGTTGCACAAGCTCGCACACAACTATGCCACAAACATGAAGAGGAAAATTGACCAAATGCAGGAATCTGATAGTCAGATTTTACTTGATCATCAGAGGTTTGTGGGTTTGTTCCAACAGCATTTGCCTTCGTCTTCTAGGGCTGTACCGCGTAGTGAAGCTCCAAATGATCAACCTCCGATACCTCCTCCTTTTGGGGCTCCGCCGACTGCTGAGGCTCTGCCGACTACTGAGACTTCTCCTAAGCAGCCTTTGTGAAGGCTCCCTCTTGTAATTTCCTGGTTAATGTTCCTTTTTTTTCATGAAAATGAATGTAAGAATATCTTGCATATCTGTCAATGTTTCAAAAATAAACCCACACCCAAAAATAATTAAATAAACAACAAAAATAAAAAATGACAATCATGGCAAAATAGAAATGCAGAAAATGGAAGGTTTTTAGAAACGCAAAACTGATTGTAGAGCGATTCATAGATCTTCCTTTTTTGAATACATGGGTTGCCCCCCAATAAGTGCTTTCTTTAACGTCTTGCAGCCGGACGATACCTCCAGTTAAGCTTGAATAGGACCCACGACATGGAATTGATCCTTGAATGGAAGGTGATACTTGACGTGATCCGGCAATGGTTTAAATTCTAGTGTAGGTGCATGAATCATCAAAATCAGCAAGTTAGTGGAAAACGTATGTAAAATTGGAGAATATGACTTACTTGCTTTGTCCGACAAGAACTCAATGACAAACACCACTTTTTTGAAAGTTTCAGGGATATTGGACTTGGCCAGATTGGTTGGGACTTATCCCGTGTCAAAAACTTCAACTTCTTTAGGAATGGTTGTCTCAAGCACATCCTCTTTGATGCATTCTACATCTTCTCCAGCCACTACTTTCTCTTGAATCATTCTTCTTGGTGTACAAAGTCCTTTGAACATTTCAACATAATCTGGAACTTGATTTGTTGCACCAAGAATTGGAATATCATTTTGCACCTTTGGGAAGGCTTCCACGATGTCTTTTTCACTCTCTTCTTTCTTGGGAATCAAAAACCTACGAGGAAAAGGGACGTTCGGAGGAATAACATTAGAATGAAATGAAATTGGGACGTCCTTACTTGTGGTGGGTGGTTTAGAGGGTTTAATGGGCTGCGGCAAGGGTTGTTCTACCTTTTCCGTGTGTATGTCTTCTTCCTCCTCCTCAATCAGCAGCTCCTCATCCACTTCTAGGCTATGTTTGGATGTTTTTAGGTTAGCTCCAACCTCCATAGCACTTCTCAAAGTGATAGCATCATGGATTTCAAAATCTTCCTTCGAATTTTCAATAGTTGAGTTGGGGAGTTCACTTTGCTTTTCAATTTGTGCCGTGAACTCCATAATCTCTCCAAGTTGATTTTTCAATTCGCTCATCTCCTTAGCTTGATTTAGCATAGCTTCATTTTAATTTTGCTGCCCCTGCACCAAAGAGGTTAGTAATTGAAAATTTTGATCACTATCTGTGGACATACTTGAATTTGATTGGAATTGTTGTAGGGGAAGCTGTGGTGGCTGCATAGGTGTTAAATAAAACTCATCAGATTGCTGCCAATATCCATCTTGTTGAGCCTCATTGGTTTGATTTTGTGAGCCCTGCACCAAAGAATTTATTTCATCAAAAATTCGATCATAATCTATTGACGAACCTGAGTTTGATTGAGCGTATTGTATATGAGGTTGTGATGGTTGCATAGGTCTTGAATGGAACTCCTTTTCTTGTTGCCAATATCCATCTTGTTGGAATTGTTAAGGTTCTATGTAATCTGAACAATCTCTCCAATCCGAATTGTAAGCGTTGGAAAACATGTTGTCCCATGATTGGCTATGGCCTTGATAACCCCAAGCATCTTCATTCGCAGCGAATTGAGAATATTGCTGAATTGGATATCCTTGCCCATAGGACACATCACATGTAGGGACACTTTGCATGGTAGTCCTTTCGGCATATTGTGACAATTGAGAAGTAAGTTCCGCCAATTGAGCTTGAATGGTAGCAAAATCCATGTCTTACTTCTCTACTATCTGAAATCAAGGAAACAAAACTAAATCAAATATCAAAAGTAAAACAAAAAAATAAATAAATAAAATAAAATAAAAAAAACACAAACAGAAACAAAGTCAGTAACTAAAAACAAAAGACACGAAAATAAACAAACAGAAATAACAAGGGATTAGCAAAGTTGCTAATCCCCGGCAACGGCGCCAAAATTTGATGCGATGAAAGTTAAGCACTCAAATTAAACCTCTTTTGACAATTGTAGTATATGTATAAGTAGGGATCGTTCTTAAACCGGGGATTAAGAGGGCTTGCTAAAACCTCTAAACTTACTCAAAAACATAAAAACAAAGTTAAAAACGTTTGAATAGACTAAAGGGACTCAAAACAGATTCTAAAGACTCAAAACAACTTAAAAACACTCAAAACTGCCTAAAAACACAAACTGGGCAGATTTGACACAATTTTGGACGAATTTAGTGTTTTGACTTAAATCAAAACACTCTAAAACACAAACAAAACAGATTTTAAACACTTTGGAACAAGAAAGTAAAATGAGAGTTTTGATTTGGATGAATTTGAAATAAACAAGCAAGTAATAAGATTGTAAAGCGAATTTAAGAAATGAGATGATGGATGGATTAGTTAGAGGTCCGTTCTTCGCACATGACACACTTGTACATGAATTGATTTCCAATTGCTTTTCAATAAACTATGATGCTCAACACCCCAGATTAACCGTGATGCACAAATTAACCCTCAGATTTTCCTTTACTCATTGAGTTGGATGAATGCATGCAACAACCCAAATCATTCTCTAAAAGTCCCCTATATGAATGCATAATAGAGATACAATCAGAGATCATTACTTTCAATGAAAATCATAAGTGTTGACGAGGCAATTATAACTATGAATGCATGATACATTTGCCAAGAATTCAATTAACACGATTGTGATAAACAACCTTCACTACTCATGAATATAAACTTGTAACAATTAAGTGAAACTCATTTATATTCTAGCATGTAATTCATGCATGAAAACTAAGTATGCATCCTTAATAAACATACAAGAATCAGTTATGAATAAAATAGATAATTGAATTGCAATCACAACTTATCAAATCACAATTGGAAGAAATCAATTCATGTCTCAAGCATGTTCATGGCTTCAAACTTCCCCCTAACTAAATAGGGGTTTAGCCACTCATAATTGCAACAAAATTAGAAAATAACAAAGTAGACATTGAAAGCAAAAGAATGAAAACACCTAAAAACGCTCCAACAATCCAACTTGAATGGCAAGCACATCCAAGGGTCCTCCTTCTTCTCTTTGTTACGGCACAATGTGTGGTTTGATGAATGGATGGTCTCTTGTGGTGGTGGATGGATATAGGTGAGTTATGGTGAAGGGTAGAGAGTTGTGTAGATGATGTGGTGTCTTTGGATGATGGCCCCCAAATTATGGTGAAGGGTGGATGTATTTATAGGCTAGGGAGAGGAGTGTATGGAGTTGTAATGAGTGGATGTGATAGGTGTAGTGGGTGAATGTTTGGTAATGAGTGGATGTAATGGGTGTAGTGGATGAGTTGTTGGTAATGAGTGGAAGTAATGGGTGTAGTGGGTGAATGTTTGGTAATGAGTGGATGTAATGGGTGTAGTGGATGAGTGTTTGGTAATTAGTGGATGTAATGGGTGTAGTGGGTGAGTGTTTGGTAATGAGTGGATGTAATGGGTGTAGTGGATGGATGTTTGGTAATGAGTGGATGTAATGGGTGTAGTGGATGGATGTTTGGAGTTGTAGGTCAACACACTTGCACACACACACACACATATTGATTTCTAGCCTTCAAATCTTCAAAAACGTCCATCCTCATGTCTCCATGCTTGCACTATCCAATCTTGGCTCAAAAATGCTCTAAAATGCTCCAAAATGCACTTTCTTGCCAACTTTGTTATTATGACCTACAAACACACGAAAATAGCTTAAAATACATAATTAACTAAGAAATAACAACACAAATACACAAAAACAAGCTAACTAAGTCGCATAAATATGTTCATATCAAGATGCACAAGGTAATGTATCAATTTCACTTGAAGCTTACTTGTAGTTTCAGGCTTGGTCAAGCGCGATACAAACCATGTAGTAAGAGTCCCCCAAGTCGCCGAGCTAGGGGATCTGCTGAAAGAGGTGACAGACAAGGTAAGCAATCAGAGCTCCAAGCAATCAGTCCTAGATCAGAACTTTGATTTCGAGTTCCGGCTGATTGTTCATATTCTCCCTATCTTGCAGGCAACATGAAGGATAAAGAGAAGAAAAATGAGAAGAGATGATATGGGATACTTTTTCTTTTGAAGAAGTAACTTTCCACAGGCTTATTCTTGAACTGGGCTGGAGGGTTTTCTGGTTTCCTCCAGAGTATAAGGCCGACTGAAGAATTTGAGGGTCAAAACAAGTCCATCAAATCTAGAGTACGTTCGACCCTGCTGATATGGGATACTTTTGCTTTTGACAGAGTAGGGGATGTATCGGCACGTGTGCTGTTACGCTTGTCTCCACATGCTTCCTTGTATCCTTCTCACTTGCCCTATATGTTCCTCAGGCAGATGCGGTATCTTAAGCATAAGATGTTGAAGATGAGTACTCGAGAGCAATGCCAGGTAAGTAATCAGGTAAGGGGTTTCAAGCAGTCAGTTCCTGACTGGAAGCTTGATTCCAAGTGCTGACTGATTGCTCTCTTTCTCTTTGTCTTGCTGGTAAGAACAAGGCCAAAAGAAAAGACAGGGAAAAAGCATGATATGGGATACTCTTGCTTTTAACCCTGATGATATGAGATATTCTTGCTCTAGTATAGCTTGTTTGCAGAGGTATTATCGGGGGGAAAGAAAGCTGAATATTTCGAAAGGCTTCGTTGGGAGTGCCCTCTCAGATATGAGGAATGGTTGAGCATTTTTGCAGGTCTGCCTGTCCGTTGGGGATGGAGGTCGACATATATAGGAGTCTCCCTAACAACAAGTAGTAATGCTATTCCTTTACCCTACTTGGTCATAGCACGGTAGTGGGAGCTGCCAGCTTCACATGTTTTAACTCTGTCAGAGCACTTTGAAAAAGTGGTCTGTGGTATCTGGAAAGCTGATGTTGCATGTGAAGATTACAGACAAGCTTTATCCAAGGAGATCCGACTCTTGAAGTTGGGAAAGTGGTGCCTCTTCGGTTTTCGAACAAGCAATCCTGTCGGGGATCTGGCTCTCGAGATTCGGAGAACGATGCCTCTTCGATTTTTGAGAAAGCAATCCTGCTGGGGGTCTGGCTCTCGAGATTCGGAGAGCGGTGTCTCTTCGATTTTTGAGAAAGTAATCATGTTGGGAGTCTGGCTCTCGAGATTCGGAGGGCGGTGCCTCTTCAATTTTGGAGCAAGCAATCTTGTTGGGAGTGTTTTCTTGAATGTGAGTAAAGGTTGGGCATGTTTGCTAGTCTACCTTGCCACGAAGCACAGAGGTTGACACATAGGGACTTTCCAATTATTCAGCAGTGGTATTGTTCCTTTACCCTTGTGGGTAATAATATGGTAGCTAGACCTTCAAAATTTATGTGTCTAAACTTTGTTAGTGCTGTTTCTTTGCTATTCTTTTACCCTTCTTGGTCAGAGCGATGTAGTGGGAGCTGCAAGCTTCACGTGTCTCAACTTTGTCAGAGAACTTTGGCAAAGTTATCTGTGGTACCCATGAGCTAATGTTGCGTGTGGGAAGTGGGTGATTGAACCGTAAGATTCATGTGCTTTCTACTTCACCAGAAATCTTCGACAGAATGCCCATAATTTCCGCAAAGCTGAGTGTGTGTGTGACAGGGGCTGACAAGGCTAGAAAAGTAGGTGCCTCTTCGATTTCTGAGATCGGCCCTCGTGGTCTCTAAGCAGCCCAGCTTTTGAGAAAGCAAGCGCCTCTTCGATTTCTGAGATCGGCCTTCGTGGTCTTTGAGCAGCCCAGCTTTTGAGAAAGCAAACGTCTCTTTGATTTCTGAGATCGACCCTCGTGGTCTCTGAGCAACCCAGCTTTTAAGAAAGCAAACACCTCTTCGATTTCTGAGCAGGCGCCTCTTTGATTTCTGAAGCTCCGTCGAGTGCAGATTTTTATAGAGGCTGGCATTAAGTTCCAAAGCACACTTGAATCTCCACCCGTAGAAGGTCCATTCTTGCACTTCTAAGATCTTGATTTGTCCGACCTCTTCTCTCTTCAACACCTTTGAAAATGTCTGGCCCCTCCGACCGTCGTTTTGACTTGAACCTTGTTGAAGAGGCAGCCACGCCTTCTCCAGACAACATATGGTGCCCATCCTTCATCTCCCCTACTGGTCCTCTTACCATTGGGGATTCCGTGATGAAGAATGATATGACCGATGCGGTGGTGGCCAGGAACCTTCTCACTTCCAAAGATAACAGACTACTTTCCAAACGGTCTGATGAGTTGGCTGTTAAGGATTCTCTGGCTCTCAGTATTCAGTGTGCAGGTTCTGTGTCTAATATGGCCCAACGCCTATTTGCTCGAACCTGTCAAGTTGAATCATTGGCGGCTGAAGTGATGAGTCTCAAACAGGAGATTAGAGGACTCAAGCATGAGAATAAACAGTTGTACCGGCTCGCACATGACTATGCTACAAACATGAAGAGGAAGCTTGACCAGATGAAGGAATCTGATGGTCAGGTTTTACTTGATCATAAGAGATTTGTGGGTTTGTTCCAAAGGCATTTATTGCCTTCGTCTTCTGGGGCTGTACCGCGTAATGAAGCTCCAAATGATCAACCTATGATGCCTCCTCCTTCTAGGATTCTGTCCAGTACTGAGGCTCCGAATGATCCCCCTCCGGTGCCTTCTCTTTCTGGGGCTCTACCGACTGCTGAGACTTCTCCTAAACAACCTTTGTGAATGCTCCCTCTTGTTTGTTTATTTTGACTCATGTATATGTACATATTTGTAACTTATCGGCAATATCAATAAATAAGCTTTCCTTCATTTCAACGTATTGTGTTAAATACACCAAAGACTTCTTCGCTAAGTTCTTTGAATTTTCTTTTGTTGAAGCTTGTATGTTGAAGCTTTGTGAGTGGAGCATGTAGGTTGAGGTAGTGTTCCCTTAATTTTTCGAGTAAGGAAAACTTCTCGGTTAGAGACTTGGAAAATCCAAGTCACTGAGTGGGATCGGCTATATGAATCTTAGAACGCCATTGTGCTCGGTCCTGTGTCATGTCCTCCGTTAGATCCAAGTACTCTAAGTCTTTTCTTAGAGTCTCTTCCAAAGTTTTCCTAGGTCTTCCTCTACCCCTTCGGCCCTGAACCTCTGTCCCATAGTCGCATCTTCTAATCGGAGCGTCAGTAGGCCTTCTTTGCACATGTCCAAACCACCGTAACCGATTTTCTCTCATCTTTCCTTCAATTTCGGCTACTCCTACTTTACCCCGGATATCCGCACATCCAACGAAGCATCCTCATCTCCGCTACACCCATTTTGTGTACGTGTTGATGCTTCACCGCCCAACATTCTGTGCCATACAACATCGATGTCCTTATTGCCGTTCTATAAAATTTTCCCTTGAGCTTCAGTGGCATACGGCGGTCACACAACACGCCGGATGCACTCTTCCACTTCATCCATCCAGCTTGTATTATATGGTTGAGATCTCCATCTAATTCTCCGTTCTTTTGCAAGATAGATCCTAGGTAATGAAAACGATCGCTCTTTGGTATTTCTTGATCTCCGATCCTAACCCCTAACTCGTTTTGGCCTCCATTTGCACTGAACTTGCACTCCATATATTCTGTCTTTGATCGGCTTAGGCGAAGACCTTTAGATTCCAACACTTCTCTCCAAAGGTTAAGCTTTGCATTTACCCCTTCTGAGTTTCATCTATCAACACTATATCGTCTGCGAAAAGCATTACCCAAGGAATATCATCTTGAATATGTCATGTTAACTCATCCATTACCAACGCAAAAAGGTAAAGACTTAAGGATGAGCCTTGATGTAATCCTACAGTTATGGGAAAGCTTTCGGTTTGTCCTTCATGAGTTCTTAAGGCAGTCTTTGCTCCTTCATACATATCCTTTATAGCTTGGATATATGCTACTCGTACTCCTTTTTTCTCTAAAATCCTCCAAAGAATGTCTCTTGGGACCCTATCATACGCTTTTTCCAAATCTATAAAGACCATGTGTAAATCCTTTTTCCCATCTCTATATCTTTCCATCAATCTTCGTAAGAGATAGATTGCCTCCATGGTTGAGCGTCTTGGCATGAACCCGAATTGGTTGTCCGAAACCCGTGTCTCTTGCCTCAATCTATGCTCAATGACTCTCTCCCAGAGCTTCATTGTATGACTCATTAGCTTAATACCCCTATAGTTCATGCAATTTTGTACGTCGCCCTTATTCTTGTAGATAGGCACCAAAGTGCTCGTTCGCCACTAATTTGGCATCTTCTTCATTTTCAAAATCCTATTGAAAAGGTCAGTGAGCCATGTTATACCTGTCTCTCCCAAAACTTTCCACACTTCGATTGGTATATCGTCTGGGCCTACTGCTTTTCTATGCTTCATTTTCTTCAAAGCTACAACCACTTCTTCCTTCCGGATTCGACGATAAAAAGAGTAGTTTCTACACTCTTCTGAGTTACTCCCCTAAAGAAGCACTCCTTTCATGTCCTTCATTGAAAAGATTATGAAAATAACCTCTCCATCTGTCTTTAACCGCGTTCTCTGTAGCAAGAACCTTTCCATCCTCATCCTTGATGCACCTCACTTGGTTTAGGTCCCTTGTCTTCTTTTCCCTTGCTCTAGCTAGTTTATAGATATCCAACTCTCCTTCTTTGGTATCTAGTCGCTTATACATATCGTCATAAGCCGTTAACTTAGCTTCTCTCACAGCTTTCTTCACCTCTTGCTTCACTTGTCTATACCTTTCACCATTTTCATCGGTCCTATCCTTGTATAAGACTTTACAATATTCCTTCTTAGCCTTCACCTTTGTTTGTACCTCCTCATTCCACCACCAAGATTCCTATTGGTGTGGGCCTTTTTTTTTTAATTATTATAATATGTGGCTAGGCCTTTTATAATCCCAGCTGGTCCCTTTTATAATCTGCGTCTGGACCCTATTTGGGCTGTGAACAATTTTTTTTTATATACTTAGTTATTTGGGCTTTTTTATTTTGGTGCCCCCTTCATTTTAGGGCCCTGGACAGCTGCCCCTGTGGCACTGGGCCTGGGCCGGGCCTGGAAATTAACAATTGAGAAGCTAGTTATTTGGGATTTCTTTTCCAATCCAATTGTATGGACGTTCTCTTATCTTAACGTTAATGTCTAGTTTTCATCTTAACCGACAAAGTTTTAATGTTTTTCCCTTTGACAAGCAATTAGCATTCATTTCTTGCATAGGTTATAGAGTTTTAACTCTCGGACTTTAGGTTTTATTTTTCATCATTTCAACCCTCAAAAGTTTGTTTTAAAACTAAATAAATCACAGATTTCATTGTCACATGCAGACTGTTGTCCACTTTGATGCAACTCATTCTTTTTCAGACTTCGCCAATCCAGCATTAAACTCATGCACTATTATAAGCAAGTAGTGAAAGTTTCATATACTTCAACCTCCTTTGGTAGCTTTCTGTGTAATAAAAAAACTGCACTACCACCATGTTGGAGTATAAGATCTCACATCGAGCATATGATAATTAAAATAATATACAATTAATATATAGGAGCTTTCACACCTAATATCACCGAAGGTTTGTAAAAATCAAACATTTAATAATTGATTGTTAAGTTGGGACAACATTGATAACCTTGATGACCATAGGCCTAAATAGTTTATCACCTCAAAAGGCAGTGAGGTGGCAGTGAGGTAGGAAAAGAAAGGAAATGGTTCAAAAAGTTTATCACCTCGAAAGGCAGTGAGGGAGGGAAAGAAAGGAAATGATATACATTGGCAATGGCATCAAATAAAAGTAAAATCTATCTTTGCGAAATTTAAAAAGTCTGTGCAAAAACACAGGAAATTTGAGACCTCTCCAATTTCCCCCATACACTGCAAAAACAACTGAATTGTCCCATCTTTAGAGCACACCTAAGAACAAGATTTCGAATAACCAGTAAAAGATAGAGTTTCTTTCAACTAATAAAGCTGTTCTCTTCTGTGGTGCCACCATCTCCACCTGCATAAATATATAAAAATAAAAAAATAAATCACCAAAAGCAATATTGCTCGGCAACTTAAAAGAGAAGGTCGATAGCTTTAAGTGGGGCTGCATTTTTAAAGCTGTCTTGATAAACACTTTAGACCTAACACTTAACAAATTTTAGAATTACACATCTTTTTCAGCCCCAATTTGATGGAGTTTTTTTTTTTATTATTGGCAACTAAAGTTCCTTTTGGAAACTTAGAACTTTTTTCATAATTTTCACATTAATATTTGTAATCTTCAAAAACAAAAGGAAAAGCCCAATTATTACGAGTTTGGTGGAAGAGTGCTATTAACTCGTAGGGTTACGGTTTTTTGTCAGACTTAGTTACCTAAATCTAAGTCATGTATTCAAATAAAAATTAGCATAATCAATTATTCAAATTCACGGCCTCGCAATATATATTATATGCACTTAACTCTAAACTCACCAGTGTTTGTTCAAAAAATAATAATAAAAAAAAAACTCTAAACTCACCAGTGGTAATCCCATCGGGGACGAACTTTGCTCATCCGGTTTTGACCATACGGGTGATCTGTTTCAGCTCGTTGTGTGTTTCGGAAAGCACAGCAACCGATTGAATATACTCCAATGAGGACCACAAGCATGACAATGTTCAACACAGAGAGCTTGTGCCAGTCCCTCTTGATATCTTCAAGAACTCCAGCTTTGCACGAATCACACTCGTAACATAACATATTAGGCGCATTATTCCACCGGTAGCAATCTTGGTCTTGACTCACTGTAGTTGCCATGTTGTAATTGCACAAAGTTGGGGGCTTGCAACAACCAGACTGCATATATGCACCCAAATTATAACTTAATTACTCCAAGCTTTAAATAGACCCAAAATTATTTAATTAATTATTACAAGCTTTAACACCAAAAAGAAAAGCTATTTCTATAAATTTTCATTCTTTTGCTAAGAAATACGATCTTAAACATGAGAAACGTATTTCATTAATTAAGTTTAAATCTTCAAAATCAGCTAAACAAAATCAGTTCGTATTGCTTTGTTTTCTTTAGATGAATTAAACTGTGATTCTCTCTTAAAAAAAAATTATATATGATTTCATATTTTTATATTCTAATTATTCTTCAACCCTAAATCCTACCTTTTCTTTTAACAAACGACCACACTAAGGGGTGGGGGATGGGAGAGTGGGTGCAATAATATAGTTCAAATTCGTCTTTAATGAGAATCGACCTTAAAACCTCTCACTTACCAATGAAGAGGAATATCATATTAGACCGCAGTACTAAGTGGCAACCCTAAATCCTACGTAAAACAATGTCCTTAATTAATTTAGAATAAATAAATAAGCTATTATTAAGAATAAATATATAAATAAAGGAAACAAGCATTAAAAATTTTATTGCTATTGAGAAACAAATAAATAAATAATAAAACATGAACCAAAGTTGAAGAAAAATATTTTGCAATTGATGTTAATTGTACATAGTAGGTGTGGAAAAACATAATCTAAAAGAATTTGAGTAGCCAGCAATTGAAGATTACCATTAACAAATATATATATATGAGTGTGTGTGTGTCTGTGTGTATGTATATGTGTATACATATGCACTTAAATTACCTGTATTGGAGACATGTCTCTTTCAAGATAATCAAGAGGTGTCCAAGCAATAAGCTCAGCACAAGTTTTAGACCCCAAGATGCAACTCCTAATCTTACTCCAATAATTAGGATCGTTAACCCTATTCCTTAACCATGGTGAGTAATACTCAAGGTGGTACTCCTTATAAACCCTACCAGGCACCTCCACTCCAGCACCTTGGCTTGTAACCACAAACCCAAACACTGTCAAACCCATCAGGGTTGCAATAATCAGCAGCATCACCACCAAGTACACCCAGAGTGCCCAGGCCACATGGAAGCAGGCACCAATAAACCCAGCTAGGGATACTATGAGCACCACAAAACCCACCACCAAAAGTGGGGTTTGGAGGAAAGTTTCACATGTGGTGCTGCTCCTTGCCATCCATAGACCTCCGGCGATTATTGGTATTGATGCTAAGAGACTGAAGAGGTTCAAGAACCCAATCACTGTGTTGCTGAACCTGTACATCTCTCTCTCTCTCTCTCTCTCTCTCTCTCTCTCTCTGCACAATCTTTTTGTGTGTTCTTCTTGTGTGTTTGTGTATTAGTACTCTGGTTTCTTTCACTTTAAATGGGTGGAAATGGCATTGCCTTGCTTTGTGTTTGGTGCAGGAAAAGCTTCAACAATTCAAAATGCTTATCCCAATTGCACTATTTGCTTTCCTTATATATATTTATGTATTCATAAACTTTAATTAGTCAGTGACTAAAGTGTCCTTCTAGTGTTTGGTTTGGCATGAGTACACTGTCATTGTGGTGTCACTTGTCCAGTAACGTCATGTTAAGAGAATTTATTCTTGTATCATTGACACTAAACGCTACGAGCCTACGATAGCGCTATACAAGTGTCATTGAAGTTGCTCTCCAATCTTCTAAGTAACACATAGCTGATGAGTTGAAGAGGAATCAGTTCATTATACAGTGTCCAACGGCAAGCAAGGAATATATCTAATTGGTCGACATGCATTGGGGTAATTACAGAATGTTATGCATGTCACGAGTGAGGTGCTTTTGCTTTTGTGTGGTGCATGGGACCCCCTTTGAGCTTCTTTATGAAGCATGATCACATTGATCTGAAGCAGGATTAGGCAGGCCACGCCATGACTTTGGCGCCATGGAATAGAATATTAGAATATTAATCAGAATACTAATCAGAATATTAATCAGAATATAAAGGAAGGGGATTTGCTCTCTTCTTATCCTCTAGTTATTCAACGTTTTTGTTTGATTCTCTTTACGGCTCCAATTGACACCAGTTTTTTCAATGGAAAAGTTTCCCAAGTAATTAACTTTCTAATAATATTTTAGTTTGGTACGCCAATTATAGGATAATGATGATCTACTTTTGAAGTTTATAATCCTTAAGTCCCTCAATAATAGAAACATAATGATATTTCTAAAATGAACATGCATGGTACATGTAGACTGTCACAATAGCGTCTCAATGAAATAAAATAGTGTAAATTTTTGTTTACTTATTTTCATTTTATTGGCATTGAACATCATGTGACAATATAACCGTATCATGTACATTATTCTCCATTCGAATCCCTCACAAACGCTTAGCATAAGCCTTGATGTAGGCTCCACAATCCACATAGATATGCCTTAATAAACAAGTAGAAGTACAGAGCGCAACTAGCCATAGGTTGGCCATGGTTATATAGCCCGATTCTGAGAACGAGGTTTAAGTGTGTTGGTCACTGGTGATCCGTAGGAGCTAATAGATGCTTTCATAAGAGCAAGTTCACTTTACTAAGGCAATTACTATTCAGACAATTAAGGTAATTACTTTCCTAGTGAATATTAATTGTTGAAGTGCATCTCTATTTTGTAAATGAATTGTTCAGACAAATTGGTATTAAAAAAATTATTTTTCTAAAAGATAATTTTATGTTTAATTTCAAATAGTGATTTTTAACCAATTTTGTCATGTCATGTGTCATTATTTGAAATTTCTTTAAATCTTGTTTAGATTTTTAACCAATCTCGTAGCGCTACATGTTGTTTTAAAATGAGGTGTAGGGTGGAAGAGGATGGTTGGGTATTTATATAAAAAATTATAAATGCTTTATATATTTTATGGTTTTTTTATAATTCTTATCTCACATAATTACTATGGACCATTGTATTACATTTTTTTTTTACAATCCAACAGCCCAGATTTTGACACATGACCCCAACGGTAATAATAGAATTTTTGCTGATTTTTTCTTTTTTTAAAATTTTCAAGTCTGAAAAATCAAGACTGTTGATCAAAAAATCAAACAACCCAAAAACGAGCCACTTTGTAAGGGCTAAGTGCGCCTACAGCACGGGCCCCAACTATGTTTATGTTGTCGTCAGGATTCACGTGACTAACGTCAGTCTAACGTCAGATCCACTAAGTCACAAGCTCTCGTGGGGTTTATTTTTGGGATTTCGGGGAATTGGATTGCCCAATCAATTTGTTAGGGATGGAGTTGCTCTAAGAGGTGGGTTATAATTATTTAGTTTCAAGAATCATGATCTAATTTTACAGAAATTCTCTCTCGCCATGTTTTTTTCCCAGTGAGCGATTGAAATTCTACTAAACAAACTTCTTTTTGTCCTTTCATCACAGGAAAGCAATGTTCCTAAATTCCTAATATTTAAACTAAAATTAAACTGGCCTTATTGTGTGTATGTACATTATCAATTTGGGCCTCACAAAAACGTGCGTCAAAAGTTGTAAAAAGAGTGAGCCACGGATTCGTATATAATATATATATGTATATGTTTTGGCCTATATTTAATAGAGGGGTGCGGCAAATAGGAAGAAAGAAAGATGGAGAATAGACTTAAGGAATTGTGTGTTGAGATACTTGCTCTATGGCTAATCATGTGGAGAGATATTTGCTCTCCAAGTAATACAAAGTATATTAGGAAAGATCTTCTAGATCCCAAATGATTCCTATTCTATCTCTACTTAGGATTTACACAATCACATATAGATAAGAACATACGGAAGAATGCATAGGTGGTAAAACTCATAAAACCTCACCATGGCAAAACCCAAGGTGGGAGAAAAAGCTCATAGGCTAAGGAGAAAAGTGAGAAATTGCATTAAGTCAAAACTATACGTCTTTTGGACTCAAGTAGAAGAGCTCACAAGGGTATGACCAGCCCAGGATGAATGCCTCGTCAAAACCTAGTTAAGTAGCAAAAACCCAGTGGGAAAATGCTTATAATCGTAGGAAAAAATAGTACATTAAGGTCAAGTGAGTATACTTCTAGATACTCCCCATGTGTTTGATAAAACTTCCAAATGAAACTACAAGCATCACAAATGAGAACATTATGTATACCAATTCCTTGGACAAGCTTCCGGAAGGTAGACTTTAGCAATGACGTCGTGTAGAGGTCGACAAGGTTGTATGGGATTGAACTACTTGACTTCAATCTTCTAATGTTCATGCTGATGTAGACACAATATGCTTGATGTTGACTTGTTGGATGTATCATGATCTGGTCGATACATACAGCGTTGTCTTCATGGATCGTTGTTGGGACTTAACGATGGATGAAAAACATAGGGATTTTGAATATGCTTAACAAGAATTCTCAACCATATCTCTCACGTGATGAGATACAGTGAGTCTTTGAACGATTCAAAGGTTTTGCAACAAAAGGTCTATCTGGTTGACCTCTAAGATATTGCAGTGTTCCTTAATGGTAAAGACATAACTATTCGGGAACATACCTTGTGCAGTCAGAAAGATGGTCTGATGCAGCGAATCCCACAAGGTAAACATCATTCCAAAGATCAAAGGGGTGTGATCTATTCTGACATGCATAGGGATAGATAAGCCCAAATACGTAGTAATGGAAAAACATCTTTAACACCAAATTTGGTGGTGGTATGTAGGCGCAGTGCTGCTTTATGCCAAAAGATTATTAGCACATAAGATGTCTGATCTAGTGCATTTGAGCTAAGTACAACAAACGCTCATAATACTTAGATATGGCAGCCTCACGTTTCAATATGGAACCTTATACTTCATACCCTCTGTAAAGGTCTTATTTGCATCTAACATACAGACGATCAGGGTATACTTAAACGTAACATCTTCTGGGTCTAGTTCGAGTGGTGGACCAGAATACCATTAGAACTAGCTCGAAACTTCAGGTCGAGGTAATTTCAAGTTTTCCCAAGATCATTCATCTTAAAGTCCGACTTTAGTGCGAGTCAGTTTTCTTAACTCTAGCAATTTCGGATTTTGTACATGCAATGGCATATATCCCTAACTGATCAAATATTCACTTAGACAGGTATACCACATCCGCCCGAATAGTTCTGCATCCGTAAAGTGAAGGCCTCTTGAGAACCGAGAAGATGTTCTTGTAGTCTAGAACTATTGGAATTAGTACATGTAAATTCTATGGAAACTTCATGTAGTGTTCGTATTAGGATCCCATAGATACTACAACCACGTTTGTAATGCTGCAATTGATCACATAACATATGAGAGAAACCTTGCGCCATAAGGCGTCATATCTCACTATTTCATTCATCTCATTCGGCATCAATTGATTCTTCTAGTTAACCAATCAGTTCTACGTCGATATTAATTTTCGTTATCATCGCTTTTCATTTATGTCAGTAGTTACCATATAAATGAAACATCATATATGATAATCTCATTCCAATTACATATCTCATCCAAACTAGTATACAGTACCGAGAACTTCAGGCATCTGGAGTAATCCGGATTTAATCTCATGAGATGAAAAGGTTTGAACAACGATCGAGGGGCAGATTCATTCGTGCCATATTCCTCCAATTTTGGGGAAGTGAATCCTTGAACCGAGTAATCTACCACACTTCTGGTGCAGGACATGTTGATTGGTTAGCCACCAATGTACAAGGGTCGGCCATAATAGTGGCGTTCCTGCTTTCGGGACGGAGGTTCGTCGTACATTTAGTACACATCCTTGCAGGCACATTTGCAATTGGTATATGTGATCTCGTCACTTTTGCTAGATCAGAGGAAGTGTCTGGTTATACTCTAACGATTTAGATTGGAATCGAGATGAGACATAATGAGGACGTCCATGATAATTCGTGTCGTTCTTTAGGAACGTTAACATTCTTATATCCCCCTAACGACGAGAACAATGTCTCATAAAGTGACAATCCACAAAACGAAAGGTAAAGAGATCGTCTGTCAAAGGTTCTAAGTAACGAATATTAGAAGGAGAGTTATAATCAACATAGATTTCCATCTTTCCCTGAGGACCCCTTTTTCTCTTTTGTATGTAAGGGCGGTGCAAAATGGCACATAGACCACACAACCAAAGACGCGCAGATTCGATAGGTTCGGATCTGGTAACCAACTGACAAGCGCTTTATAAGGTTGGGTCGTTACGAGCCGCAGGCAGACCATGGTTACTTGCAATATTACATAGCCCTAAGCAAAGATCGGGAACTTGGTGTATGACCAATTGATCGCGCAATCATTTGAAGGCGTTTAATGAATGCTTTTGCTGGGTCATTCTGGGTATGAACATAGGACTGAATGTTCAACTTCGAAACCCAACTGACATGCAATATACATTGAAAGTTAAAGTTTTCAATGTAAATTCTCCAACTTATCAAATCAAATAAATTTGATCAGATAATCAGGGTGATAAACCCTAAGCTTGTTAATCTGAGCCACCAGTATGGAGAATGCAGCTTATAGAAAACAGCTACATGTGTGACCAATGTGTAGAAGCATCAACCAATACTGTAGGGTATCTAAATGGTACGTATGGTGGTTAAATCAGTCCACAAATGTCCCCTTTGAATCCTTTGTGGAAAAGATGGAAGGTGCTAAGGTCGCATCACGGATCATCCTAGATATCCGAAACATACATCAATAGCGAAAATTCCTTTGAAGTCGCGGGCTTCTGGTTGGCCACATAGTGGGCCTGCATGGGTGTAATCCACTTGTTAAGTGTTCCATCTTCTTTAGAATATGCATTTGGCTATATTCATAGGAAGTGCAATATGGTAATATGCCAATGAATTTTTCTCCATTTTTCTTCATTGGTTTCAATATGGTAATAATGCTATCGAATATCCTTAGAGCTCAAACGGCGTTCTTCTGGAATGAGTGAGTATAAGGTTTCCCTTTATGGTAAAACTAGTACCATTGGACAATATAAGATAGTGTCATACCCCACATTCAGGTTGGATAAGCCTGAAAGGTTGTCAAGGGATGATTAGGTATAAAGTTAGCATAGAACCAGACTACTAACTTCCCCATAAAACATATCTAAGCATGAGTTAATTATAGTCACATGTGGTAATTTTCGTTAATTAACTCTTTATTCGAGAATAATAGTGACATCTAAACACTAATCTTAAATCCGAGAATAAAATAAATTAATCACAAAGTAAACCAAATATACAAGGGGGTTCGGCCAATATGACATTCCATGTCAAATTTGTTAGGTGGAGCAAAATTAGTCTCACAGATTGACTACGGAAATGGTACTCCTCAACAACATTGGTAAAGGCACAGAAAAATTCATAACCAATGATATATTCTGTCAAAACGGAGTTAGATTCTGCTGGGTTGAGGTTCGGGAATACTATCTCTTATTGAGGATCATGCTTCGGGCGTGATACCACATCTTAGCAAGCCTGATTCTACCATATGTTGTAAAAAAAAACTCGAAAATGAGATTGTGAGAGAGAGATAGACCTAAACTTGGGTTCGGTAGGCTCCAGCCGGAACTAGAAGGGTATGTTCAGTAGCCTCTGCCAAAGTAGAGCAATACAGTTCGGTACACCTCTGCCAAAGCAAAGCATGCCCCTCAGTGCATCTCTGCCGAAGTAGAGCACGCATTTCAGTGTATCCCTACCGAAGCAGGGCACCACTACTCAGTAGACTCCAGCCGAAACTAGGTCTATACCATTCAATAGCTCCCAGCCAAATTGCTGGGGTACCACTCTCTCACATGTGTGGTCGTAATCAGATCCGAGAATTTGGTAAACTTCAGCTATTTATATTGTTACTTCAGGAGCAATTTAAATATAAAATGACAAGGAAGATTTTCTTCCAATCAAAATTCGATCAAATATAAATTTCAGAATTGTACCTATTCATGGACGTAAAGGTTTCAATCATGTTTTGCTTCAGGCAAGACTTCATCTTTGCATGATTTGAAACGGTCCATAGCGAGTTAAAAAGCCATGGAGTCCTCGGCAGTGAGGTACTTCCATTTGATATGTTTCAGGCATAAATCTTCGAATGAAGATCATGGCGGAGGCTTATTCAGCTCTTCCATACCATAACTGGCTACAATGATTTTGCAAGCGAGGTGTCACGTCTTGTATCCACATAAAGTAGTTTCTTATTCGAAACTTCCAAAACAGTGAAATCGAACTTGTTATGGTTCGACAATATGCTAAATGGCGGAAACAAGAGTGTGATTGGTGTTTTAGGAGAGAAAATTGTCATAAACATCTAAGTTAGAACATTCAGGTTCTAAGACATTGTTTGGTTTAAACGGATTTAAGTATAGAGAACTTCAGGTCTCAACATGAGTGTTGCTCCTTAAGAAACTTCAGGTTTCGATGGCACTTTTCTGAAACTTTGGGTTCGAAAGTATGAACATCAAGTTCATAATACTTGCAAACAAACGCAATATATACAAAAATATGCAACAAGAAATTATGCAAATATGTATAGAATTTATAATTTAATTATTTGGACTTCGGGCCAAAATTAAAAGTTTGGCAAAAAAGTTTAAAACCCATAAAGCCTAAAAATAGGCAATATAATTGGTGGCCCAAGGCATTGGACCAAAACCCTAATAGGCTATTAAAATTTGTAGCCCAAAATGAACCAAAGCCCACAGGGGCTTTTTGAAAAAATGGAACCTGGGAGCCCAAACCCAAAAAAAATGGGCTGGACAAGAGGTGGGCCGAGCCATGGGGAAAATAGTAGGCTTCCATGCATTGCTGGGCTACTGCAGGCAGGCCCAAAATGCGGGTGGGACAGAACCGAGGGCATAGATCCAATGTGGCACATCACATGAGAACACCACAGCCACGCGGGCCAAGCAAAATAGCTACACTGGGCTGTTGCAAGTGAGCCTAGGAGGAAAATACCAAGGCCTAAATAAGGCTCAGTGGACCAAGAAAGTATCATAGCCGCTGCTGGGTGTGCTCGCCAAAGGAGAAGGCTGGCACCGCCACTTCTGGCGACGGTGTCTTGGTCTAGAAACCTTGGGAATGAGTTTCGATGCATGATTGTTCATCGAGGAACCAGTCTCAATGACAAAGAAGGATCCTCGACTTCGGGGAAGGGTAGAATCAAGAGTATTCGATTCAAGAATCTTCGATTTTAATGAATTTCAACTGAAATTCAAAGAACGTCGTTGTAGACGACGATGAAAACCCAAATGAACTACGACTGCAAGTCGTGATGTCCAAAAAAAAATGGCAACGCCATGGTCTCGGCTTCTGGCGAGGGTATGTTTTCTGGGTTGGGGATGACGCAAACGGCGTCTTTTCTTGGGTTCTCAGCATAGCAAAGCTATGCTCCAGTGCATCACAACTCCATGTCTTGCAAAGCGCGCGGCTCAAGGCTTGCAGCTCGCTGGTTAGGGTCTCAAAACCCTAATTTTTTTCAATTTTTTTAAATTCAATTATATGCATATATAGTTTAATTTCATGCGATATCAATTCACATAATTTTATAATTATGAATATAATGCATACACAATTTATGTAAAATCTAAAATTTGAAAAACGTAAAGTTGGGTCATGCATTATTCATGCTATCAAGGCTGTAAAAATATATAGATAAAAACCGTTGTTTTAGAAGAACCTAATTGTGTGATGATATTGATGAACTGGTTTGATGCAGAAAATTATTTCTTCAATTTCGGCTTTCCATCTCCAAAGCTTGTATCACGTTCAACATAAGAAAAATAAATTGAATCAATAAAAGTATATGAATTTAGTAAAATCAAAATTTAATCAATTAAAAATAATTTAAATGTAATACTCCCTGATTGAAGACAAATAAATTCTCTTTAGCACAGCGTGAAAAGCGTGCTGATAACGTGTTGTGGCCTATATTTAATAGAAATGTGCGGCAAGGGGGAAGAGAGAAAGATGGAGAATAGACTTAAGGAATTGTGTGTTAATTCCCCAGTCCTTGTGCCTTTATTTATAGTAATAAGGTGGAGAGATACTTGCTCTCCAAGTAATACAAAGTATATTAGGAAAGATCTTCTATATCTCAAAAGACTTGTATTTTATCTCTACTTAGGATTTACACAATCACATATTGATAAGAACATATGTCACAACAATATATACATATATACATATATATTCTTTTGTCAACTGATTGCTTAACTTGATTTTCTTAGGGGACAAAGTGGCTGCTATAACATGTCCATGAGATCTTCATTGTAATAAACAAATTCAAGTTTTGAGATACAAGTTAAAGTGTTGACTTTTATCTCTCTTTGACTTGTCTAACATGGCCACTGCGGATTTAACTGATGTAATCTGAACCCTCCAAAATAATATGCATTATTTCTTGGATCCGAAGAAACCAAGCATCTAATTCCGCCGTTAACTTTGGGCATTGCTTTGAACTCAAAGAAACATCATCCTTTTCATACAAAAATCAATTCTGCAATCCCACTAAATCAAATACCAATATAAAGAATATTTATCTGTAATACAAAACGTATAGAACAATTCCAATGTTTACTCTTAACTGTTCGTACTTGTCGGTAAAACGGACTATTAAATGTCGCTACTCGGAGCAAGAATGGAGGGGCACTCGAGATGAATGCTGCTTTTATTTTGTGTTTTCTAGGTCCCTGGGTATGAACAATTGCTGCAATTCCAGGTGTTTGTGTGCTTATCCATCAAGAATATGTGAATAAGATCGGATCGATCTAACTTGGCATTGGCTTGCTCTCCAAGAATGATCGGAAAAGAATGAAAGCTAGGCGAGGTCGATGGAGTGGAACCTCGTGCCCAGCTCCGGTCACAGTGACAAATGTCAGACCCTTGTATATTTGGCTCCGGCCGCCAACCTATATAAACAAGAGAACAAGAGCTTTTGAGAAGATGAAATATTAGGGTTCCTAGTACAAAACCAGTGCCCAACTAAAGATCACTAAATTTTCAAGGTTGACAATGCATGCTAATTTATGGATCCCTGTGTAACAATAGAAGCCACCCCCGTGTATTTAACATGAAAGTGTCCGGCAGATACTAGGTTTCATACATTTGGGAACTCATCCAACAAATTCACAGTGCCAAACAAGTAACAACGGAAGATAGTAATAAATGTGCAGTGAGTCAGTGACACAGATAACTGGTACCAAATAAGACAACGGAGAGATTTAACAGTTGCAGATATAGTTCTAACCATTGTTGTTATCAACTTAGGACAACCCTATAGAAAACACCTCACAAGTATCATCATAAAACATTATAGAAGATAGATGTTGGTGACTATTTACGGTGATTACCACACCAACTTCTTTTTTATACCAATGCTATATTGTATGGATTACACAATATACTGCAGAATTACTAAGTTTAAGGTAGAAAAAGGCTATGTCCAGTTAACGAAAGATATGATTGTTAGAAGCACAGTCCATGGCCCAAAGAAATCAAATAAGAGAAAAATATTGGATGCAAAAGGCTACCATGCTATTTACTGAAATTACAATGAAAACATGAAATTGCAATTGAAGTTTCAGTCTCTAAAGAACATTTTTCCGATAGCACTAACCTTGCCATTGTCGTTCCATGGAAACCAGTTGGTAATGGTTGGTAGCTTCAGAGCATCTATGGAGTAACGAGTTGCAGTCACAGGAACCACTGAATCAGTGTCTCCACTGGACAAAGAGTGCATAAATAGCCATGTCAGCTACAGGCCGCACAGTAAAACCAAGAAAAGAAGAATGCTGAAAGAAATCTGTGATTCTACCCAGATACACAAAGCAAATTTAAGCACTAGAAAGCATAAAACACAAACCAGAAAAATAATATAATATTGATAAATAGCCTCTTTAAACTTTAAATCCTGTAATGAAAAGAAGCATAATAACAGTGGCAGTCAGGTTCGTTTTGTAAATAAACATGATAAGTAATTTTGATTCAGCAAAATGATTATATTCATTTGTTTAGCCAATAAATTTAAAGGAAAACGTTTCTGGGAAAACTGATTTTCAGTCAGCAAAGTAAATTTTATAAGTTAATATCATTTTCTCACATATAATTGATCATTCAACTACTAAATACAATAAAAAGTCCAAAAAATAAAATTTTCTATTTTCATCTTCCTGGTCCCTCTTTAACCAAGCTACAGTTCCAAAAACCACATCCACAACATACACGTGTACACACAAAATCTATACACAGCACCTTTTTGATTGGTCAGCATTGCACAATATAATGAAATGCCCAGTGAGCTGTTGCAAGTAAATTCTTAATGAACGTAAAAAACAGAACTGCCTCTAGGGAATATCTAGAGGCAATGCACATCCAATATCAGCCACCATTACCGCTACTGCATTCTGGTATTTTAGCATCAAGTTTCCAAACATTCAACTAAACAAATGTCACTTGAATCATATATATTCAGGGAGCTGAGGATCATGAGTTGGTAATGTGGTCAGCCTACCTGAATACCCATATCTTAAGACCAGCAGCTATGAGCTCCTTGTAAATCGGAAGCATGGACAGAGGAGAATCGGCCCAGTAGTTTCCAACAACATCACTGTGGAAAGCAGTTATGTAAGATTGCTATTACAGAAAGTGCAAGAAAACCAGTGAATATTGAGAAGAAAATACATACCTGCATGTTTGCCATGGATAAGAAACTTTAGTTACATTGGCATGGAGTGCCTTTTGAACATCTGGACGGTTGAAATAAACTTCAGAATACCTCTCAGTGCAGGGATCATATGCTCTGGACATCCATGGCTGAGTTTAAACATAGTAAGATTAATTAACAAATCTTCTGAATGATTGAAAAGAAAAGAGATTGAGAAATTCTAAGACTATGAGGAGCATATTGATGATGCTAATGTGGTAATGAAACGCAAGCAACCAAATTTTAACTACTTATGCCACCACTGACGAAATTTAGAATCAGAACTTTCATCTTTATAGAATCTAGAGATGTCGCAAACCGTTACCAAATTAACAAATAAGTAGAGAATGATGACTGTCGGGATAAATCGCCAGTAAGGGTGAGAAAGTTTAAATCAGAACTTACATAATGACCCCTCAAATTACGCTTTAGGGATGCAGTGCTATTGCAAGGACGAGTATAAATGCTGTATGGATCGATGTTTCCCTGCTCCATTTCTGCTAGTTTAAGCGCCCTCATGCAGTCCACTGACGGATGCTGAGAGGATCCAGAGTCACAGGTTACACGTAGCGATTGATAGGTAGAATCAGAAATTAAACCATGGTTCCACCAGTATTCAAATGTGCCAACAAAATCATGATAATCATCAGTCACAGCATTTCCCACCTGGCAAAAAGAAATAAATCAACATGATAAATACACCCATATAAATAGGTCTTCTTTTTTTTTTTCTTTTTTTTTTGAACTTGAGAAGGTATTCCATAGAAGAAGAACTGTGTGTAAAATTGGGCACTAACTCACATTTCAGATTCTATAAGTTCTCGTAAAATATAGGGACATAGTAAGTAATAAAAAATATAGAACATAAGAACTGTGTGTTTAAATTTAGTCTCAAAATATTGTATGAAATAAATTAGTCTCAAAATAATGCTTGAATTTACAATGAAGTACTTCATTGATTTGCTCGGTTGCACTTAAAATACTTAATATTCTATTAGATAACAAAGTTACCACAAGGTTAGTTTCAGCACTTTTCATATCAAAATAGAGAAAAATTAAAAACAAACAGAAATAAAATTAAGCCGTAGTTTACACTTTAAAGTCAATTTTATAAGTTGCTTAATTTGAAAGGGTGATAGACACGTATATTTACAAATTTAATAAAAATAATAAATCAAATACTATTTCGATTGTGAAAAAAGTAAAGTGCCACTTTTTATTAGTATTCTTCAAATAAAAGTCAAAGCATTTCTGCTGTACCAAGCACCCCCTGCTTTACGAAAGATGCAGAATATATTTGCACAGAATTGCAATTCAAAAGAATCCTTCATTCTTACCATAAATCCCTTGAAATTAATAATTGGGTTCTTCTTTCCCTTATTTCTCTCATAAATGATTTGAGACAACTGAGGAACATAATGACCTGAAAATGAAATTTTAAAACAAACTCGTCATCATCATATCAAGTACACAAAGAACCGAGTAAAAATGAATTATAAGACGAAAGGAGGCAAATAGGTTGAGGTAAATTAAATAAGTACCTGCATAACTTTCTCCAGCAATGTAGAAATCTCTGTGCTTGTACTGTGGGAACCTTTCGAACCAATTGACTAGAAATGCATACGCATCTTCAGCTACACAAGACAACCAGATACCAAAGAATATACAGCAGTGTCAAACTAAACTAATATGTAAACAGAGAAACATGATTCACACAACTCATGAATCTTCTAATTTCTAGGCTTACCAATTTAGAAACTACAGATTCAAAAAAGTTACAAAACTAAAGTGAACAACCACCTGTTCTCTGGTCTCCGGCTGTATACAAATCTGAGCTCGTATTCGTATATGAAAAGCCGACACCAGCTGGTGATTCAAGGAATAGCAAATTTGCCACTGCCAAGTATTTGTAAATCAATTAGAACTAACAAACAAAGAAATGACAACTGTGTAGATAAAGTAGATAATATCCATTTGTACGTACAGTTGTTCCAAGCATAGGGATTCAAGTAAAGGGTCTTTCCATCAGGTCTAATATGAAATGGTCCAATCTCTTCAGCTGCTCCATAAGCAACAGAAGAGCAACCGGGGCCACCATTAAGCCACAACATTAGTGGTCTAGACTCGGGCCGACGATTTGCAGGGGATTCAGTCAACCAGTAAAACAATGCTCTACCGGCTTTCCTATTGACAGTCACATAACCAGAGTACTGAGCAAACCCCACAGTTGGCTGTCCTGGCAATTGTGTGATTCTATCCCTCACTTGATCTTGAACAGAAGCAAAACAACCCCCCAAGAAAAGAAGCAAAATGCAAGGAAAAGCAAATGGAGAGTGGCCACCCATTACGCAAATCAGTCAAACAATGACAAAGAAGGGCAACAAAACACTAAAACATAAAGATTCAATCAATGTAAGCAGAAAGAATAGATCAATTGCAATGAAACCCCAGAACCACAAATCCCAAAGCAATAATGGGTTGGGGGGTTTCGGGGAAGACCTAAGTGGGGTACCTTTTGGGTGGCCAGATCCCAGTATTTATCCGGGTCTGCAAAGAATTACCTAAAAGACTAAAAAAAAACAACTGCAAGACTGAGAAGACAGAGTGGTTGATATTTATAGAGACTTGGGGGGGCTCTCAGGCAGAAAGCCAATGCCAATGATTGTGATTAGCTGTAATGATGTGTATGAAAGCTCTGCAAACCATACAATTGTTTTATGGGTTTAAAAATCCAAACTTTGGAATTTCTTCTGTCTCTGTCTCCCCCCCCCCCCCCCAGCGGGTTTGCTTCACTGAGACATTTGACCGAACAGGTGGTGTGCGCACATGGGGTTTGCTCTGGATCTTCTTCTAGTCTGCAGGTAACATCTGAAAACGGAATCCAGACCCAAAAAGCACAAGAGCTTTTCAAAGTGTATTAATTGAAGCCTGATTAGGCTTTGCTGGCTTTGACTTTGAGTGTGATTAATTAATGTAATTAGTGCTAATAATGGTGAAAAAAGTTCGCAAACAGATAAATAAAAGGATAATAAAATAGATAAGCAGGAGGAGGAGAGAGTGAGTGGGTGGCTGTAAACATTTGTGAGCTGCTGGGGTGTCCTGTGGTATGGTGGTGACCCCATGGAATACTGAGTCCAGGGCAGGGAGAAATCAACGGTGTGCGCTTTTGGCGGTAGCTTGACTTGGTCTCTCCTTCAAAAAAATTGAAAATTGCTTGTCATCATTACCCTTCTGAGTCATGGGGCCGTGGGCTGTCAGCTGAAATTCTCATCCGTGTATTTTTAATTTACCTTAGCTTTATGGTAAAAAGGTGGAAATACAAAATTCTCTTGAAATGGTTCACTGTCCTGTGTCATCTCTTATTCAATGATACTTTGTTACATAAAAGTTCTTTTTTACATGACATTGTATTATTGAATAGAAAACTCATATGGCATAAATTGCTCTTCTAATTCATGATAAATTAGAATATTTTGAGGATTAGGCAACATAATCATATCCTAGGAGGATTGTATATTTTTATCCTAAATTCCCTCATAGATACACTCGATAAGGAATAACGTCCTTATTTCATTTCTTCTATAGAAATATCTCTATATTTGTATTTCTTCACCATTGAGTGAGACAATTAGTTTATTAACTAAGTTAGGAGTGAATGTGAGTGAATCGAAATCTCGTTCAGAATGAGGAGTCAATGAAGATTTGGTTGTGGTTCTATTCCCATACAAGAACTCTCAAGATCTATATACAAAACCTAACTTGGATATTCTCTACAATTATTTGATCTAATCTGATCATCTAATAATCTTAATATGCATTCTCTCGACGAGAATTCACACATATTATCTACACGTAGACATATTCATGAAGACTTCTATTTCATGCATGCCCCGCCTTAGCCTTATTTGATAAGGATAGTTCACATATAACAAACACACCACTCTTACTCCAAAATCATACCCGTGATTTGATTCTCCTTGGAAATATATAGGCAGTCCCTTAAGGATTCAATCACACTCTCCAAACAATCCCTATTCACCGCTCGCCATTGTTCATGGGAGATTCCGATCAACCATAGACGCCATTGGTTAGTATGCGCCAAATTGATTCCAACAGTGAACTCTCGACTTACTCATTACAAAATACAAATTAGTAAACATATTAGATCTGAAAGAGTATGGGTTTGAATGGAGAAGAGATAAGATTGGAGGATTTGTAAGAGTATGGGGTTTAGTTTCAACAGTTGCGGCATGGATGGTGGACGAGTCAGTCAGTCCAAGTGGGTAGGGTTTCCGACTTCAAGCCTCCAAAAGGTGGTATGAAGACTGAAAGCTATGTAGATACTCAAGCAACAGCAACCACCAAACCAAGAGAGGGGGGGGTGAGAGAGAGAAGGGCCTACCATGTTCGGAGAGAAGAAAGCAGAGAGAGGGAGTAGTAGTAACCATGATAATGATGGTCTTCGCTTCAAGTTTTATTATTTATATGATTGATTGATTGAACATGGAAGCTTGCATTAAAACATGGTTCCACAATCATTTCTTTTGTTTTTTCTCATGGATATTTTCTTTTATCTATCTTCTTTGTGTGTGTGTTTTTTTTTTTGGAATAAATAAATATTACCGAAAAGAATATGAAATAGTTGAACAATGAGTGTCGTATCGAAAACTTTGGCAGACATACAAAGCCACATCGAATGGTTTCCTTACGAATTAGAGGGGAATTCTCTTTCCTCCTAATTTCACTTACATTTTCTCCCTTCCTAATATCTCTCTTTTCTTTCTTCTTATTTGAACAATTACAATTAAATCATGTTAGCATCTTCTATTGATTTTTTAATTGAGACAAAAATACAAAAAACAAAGTGTGAGAGAAGGTGAGGGAATGGAGAGGCAATAGTTCTACTCTCTACGAATTGCACTTTAGCCTTGTTTGTAAAAAAATAAAAATAAAAAAATAAAAAATAAAAAAATCACATACTTATTAGTTATCGATATTAGATTACACATATGGTTAAGTTTAAGAATTGAGAAACCTTTTTAAGTTTCTATGATTCAAGTAAAAATATTAGCTATAGTTTACAATAAGTCATTTTTATATAGGGTTAAAAATCTTTTTGGTCACTCTTTTTATAGTCAAAGTCTATCTTGGTTGCTGTGTTTCTAATTTAGCTAATTTGGTCGCTTTTGTTAATTTTTGGTTTAAAAATTAATAAAAGAGAGCTTTATATTTTATATATAAAGACAAAAATTTTCACTATATTTCAAGAAACTCCACTGGTTTTTAAACATGTTAAGAAGAGACAAAAACATAAAAACAATAAAACACAACCCAAAAACATGAAAACAATGTTTTAAAATACCAATCATACCCTAAGACTTTAGGTTAAACAGAACACAGCCCTCACACCTGTAACAAAATTAATATATTTCATAAGTTTAACTCATCCTCGACTATTTGTGCAGAATTAGTTTTGAAATTATATGCAGAATCAGTTTGTATCATATATTACTAAAATCAGTTTAATATGCCTTGACAATTTTTGCAAAATCATTTCAACTCATCATCGACCATTTTTGCAGAATTAGTTCAACCCGTCATTGACCATTTTTGTAAAATCAGTTTAACTCATCTTTGAAATTTTTTTATAGAACTAGTTCAAACAGTCATCGACCATTTTTGCAGAATCAGTTCAACTCGTCCTCGACCATTTTTGCAGAATCAGTTCAATCAATCCTCGACTATTTTTGCAGAATCAGTTCAACCCATCATTTACCATTTTTGTAAAATCAGTTCAACTCATCTTCGAAATTTTTTACAGAACCAGTTCAAACTGTCATCGACCATT
This sequence comes from Malus sylvestris, assembly GCF_916048215.2. Classification (NCBI taxonomy): domain Eukaryota; kingdom Viridiplantae; phylum Streptophyta; class Magnoliopsida; order Rosales; family Rosaceae; genus Malus; species Malus sylvestris. The sequence goes on from NC_062266.1 coordinate 25,463,310, forward strand.
TTTGGCAGAATCAGTTCAACTCGTCCTCGACCATTTTTGCATAATCAGTTCAACCCGTCTTCGACTATATTTGCAGAATCAGTTCAATCAATCCTCGACTATTTTTGCAGAATCAATTCAACTCGTCCTCGACCATTTTTGTTGAATCAATTCAACCTGTCTTCGACTATATTTGTAGAATCAATTCAATCATTCATCCATCATTTTTGCAGAATCAGGTCAACTCATCCTCGACCATTTTTGCAAAATCATTTCAATCAATCATCGACCATTTTTGCAGAACCAGTTCAACCCATCATCGACCATTTTTGCAGAATCAATTCAACCAATCTGCGACCATTTTTGCATAATTAGTTTAATCAGTCATCGACCATTTTTGCACAATCAGCTCAACCCGTCATCGGCAATTTTTGCAAAATCAGTTCAATCCGTCGTTGATCATTTTTTGTAGAATCAGTTCAACATGTCTTTGATTATTTTTGTAAATCAGTTTTAAATATATGTAAAATTAGTTTTTTTATATTTTTTTTAAGTAAAACCAATTTATATAATTTGTTAGTATAATCAGTTCAAAAGAAAATAATTTTTTTTTAAAAAAAAAACTTAAACAGTTAAGTGGGAAGTGGGCCCCACCCATCCCTTCCACTACCATCCCACTTCCCGACCTCCCCATTCCTCTTCGTCACCCCTAAACTCACAGTTTCTCATTATTCACGACTTCATCTTCTCCAATTTGTTTCTTCTTCTTCGGACAAATTTCAGAAAGAAAATTTCAGAACTTCCAATCTACAAGTCGGTTTGACAAACAATTTTTTGCTATGGAATAAGTGAATCTAACCCAACTAGCTAAGGTAATTTTTAGAAACGTGCATTGTGGTTTTGAAAACCCTGAGGTTTGAGATTCTTTGACTAAATTAGGCTCAAATTCTCATGTTCTCTAGTTTTCCTGGGTTTGTTTTTGACATTCGAATTTTCATTGGTGCAACTAAGAATTATTAGAAGGATTAAGAACTGGTTTGGTATTGCTGTGCTTTGAAAAAAAGCTGCTGTGAGAATAAGCGGTTGTGCTGTGAGAATAAGCGGCTGTGAAATAAATCAGCAGAGTGTTTGGTAAACTTTTTTGTAAAAGTGCTTTTGGAAAAAAAAGCAGTCTGATAGTGGGTATTTTCATTAAAGGAGCACTGTAGTTCTGTGTGCTTTGAAAAAAAACCAGTTTTCCAAAGCTACAAATGTCAGCTTCAGCTTCTTCCTTTGATTTCAGCTTATTCTCACATCAGCTTCCAAAATAAACCTTTTTTTTTTAGTTTACCAAACACCAAAAACACTCGCAGTTTTTTTTTATAGGAGCTTTTTTTTTTTTTAAACCACCTCAACCCCAAACTGGGGCTCTCATTCTTCGTTCTTCTTCCTCCGTAGGTCTGAAATTGAGAAACAGAGAGAACAAAACTAGTGGTGGTCATGAGTCCATGACTGTTAAAGATTTTTTGCAGATAAACTTCATGATCAGACTCACGTTTCTTGTTGCACCGACGACGCCAACTCGCCCTTCGAAGTCGTTTAATCTGAATCGTCGGAATCGACGATGACTCGCCCTGTGAATCGGAATTCAAACAGGGGTTTTAGTCGAAATGCCTCCTTCATAACCCAATCAAACATGAACTTTATTAAAATTTGTAAAAAAAAATAGAGAAAGAAATTGGAACGAAATCGAACGGAGACAGAACAGAGTCAGTGACGCATAGAAGGGCAATTTGGTCACTTACGCACCAACAGAGAAAATGTCCCTGATGTCACTTTAAACTTTATTAAAATTCGTCTCTCGTTGAAATAATTAAAAAGTATTGTTTCAATGTAAAGTTAAATATTAAAAGTATGTTTTATGTGTAATTTTTTTCTTAATAAAACTGAACTATATTAACGGAAAGCTTCGCAAAATTTAATTTTAACTTAAACAACTACTAAATTAAAAGGAAAAATGAAAGGGAACCCACAGGCCCGCACCGTCCCTTCTCCTCCTCCCGTCTTTTTCTGCAAACCGAATTGCCCTCCATCCTAACCCTTTGCTGCAGAATTGCAGTTGCAACATCGTATAATTCAATTCCTAACACATAAGACATACTACCTAAATTTAAACCAGTTTATATAATTCAATTCATTATATGTATGCTTTCAACTGTTGTGAATAGTATTATTAATTAGGAATGTGATTATGTAAACTTGAAGTAGAATCTTAATATGAATGTGATTATGTGATTATTAATCTTTAGGCGTTTGAAAATTAAGAAAGAGTGTCGAAAAGCGCCCGCCTAGATCGTGACTCTTACTTAGACCAAAATTAAATATCTTTCATTTTGATTTTTTTTTTTTAAATTGCAAGAGACTTGTTGAAAATTTGGATAAAAACTCATTATATGTTTGTTTTTCATGTTTTCAACATGTTCTAATACTTTATATATGTCATTTTATTTTACAATTTATTTATTTCGATACAATTATATATATATTTTTAAGTATTTTTTATTTTATATACTAAATTTAATTAAAATTAAAAAATATATCGCCTAGGCACTAGGTTCCTGCCCGCCTAACTAGTATCTAACACTTTTTAGAACCTTAGTATTACTTTTAAGGAAGAAAACTCATCATATTAGTATAAATAAAATGGTAAATTACATTTTACCACCTCAACTATAGGTCTAATAACAAACTTATATCTTATTTTTAAACATTGTAATGTTATACATCAATTTACGAATTCGTTGCAAAGTTATATATCTGTTAAATTTTCTATCAGTTTGAATGTTAAATGATGAGATCGCAGGCGTGAGCTCTACTCCCTCACCAAATTGGATTAAGAAATTAATTAGATATTAATAAACTAAGGATTTTTTAGTCTGAACAAATTAAAATTCGTGAAAAAAGAAACTCTTTCTCTCTCTCCTGGCTTCTCTTCTCCCCAGATCGAACCAGCAGAAGCTTAAGACAAACCATCAGCCCCCGGATCTTCTCCGCCTTCACCTTCATCGACACACTGCAGCCACCACGAAGCCCCGAGCTTCAGCAATCCCCGAGTTCAACAACACATTAAAGCTCCACGAAACCCCAGAATCAACGACATTGCTGCAGCCCCGTGTTTTTCTTCTGCAATCTGAGCCTCTACAATCAGCAGCCACGATGTCGTTCGTAATTTCTCCCGCGAGCCCCCACCAAGACGTCGTCCACAATTGCGGCTGCTACAACCCGTATGAACACGACATTCACGGTCTTTGGATCTGAAGTCGCCGGCGAGAAAACTTTCGTTGTCCAACAGCCGAAGATGAACATGAACCCAGAAAAAGCAATTGTTCTTATGTTAGGAACATCCCAGAAAAATTAGGTAAGAGATTTCAAAATAATGTAACCTCATTTACTTTTCCTTGTCCCTCTCTAGATTAATACGATTTGGGGTTCTATTTTTTTGGGTTTTTTCCTTTGAAATTTTCAGTCAGGAGTATATGGTGTGTTTGAAATTGCGGAAAGAGATTGGAAAATTTGGGAACGCCAACATTTGCTGCGACATCAGTGACAGTGGAGACGAAGAGAAAGAAGAAGAAGAGAAGAAGGAGAAGGCGCGGGAGGCGGAGCGGTCGAAGTTGGGGATCGAGGTGGTGTGGTCGAAGCTGGGGATTACATTTGCCTAGGGATGGGTTTTGGGCTGCAGGTGTTGCCCAATCACGACCAGAACGAGAAGATAAGAGAAGACGGAGAGAGCTTTTTTGTTTTAATTAATTTTAATTTTGTTTAGACAAAAAACTGCTAATTTATCAATATTTAATTAATTTTTAACTTAGAGTGGCCACGCATCTACCACGTCATCATTTTCAGTCAACTAAACAGAAAATTTAACGGAAATTTGACATTGCAAAGGTTTCATAAAATAAACTATGACATTATAATGTTTAAAATATGAGGTATGAAATTATAGTGTGGGGAGGTTTCGTTCCATTTACTCTAAATAAAGGGGTGTGTTATTTACATATTTTATTTTACTTCTCACACATCCTTGATAATTTATATATGTTGATCTTTTTCAATTCATCCGATCTGATGGTCGAAAATTAAAAAAAATATGTGAGAAGTAAAATAGAGTGTGTGGATATCACATCTCTAAATAAAAATACAAGGCTCTCATCTCCTCTCCTCTTCTCACCCACTTTTTAAATTTAGTTTACAACACGCTATCCACCACGTGTCCATGCGAAACTCAAATGGTAGACCCAGCACTCTATGCGAAACTCAAATAATCTTTCCCTTTCGTTATTTACGGTTCTACCTCTCCCCTGCATCTGTCCCTACCAAGACAATCCACCGCAATAGAATTCTTTATTCAACTTTCACATGCTTCAAATCTAACTAATTATTCTTTGTTTAAATATCATTTTTCAAAAGTTTCAGCGATATGCTTTGACTTATTAGGCAGCGGAGGAAAGGCCAAAATAAATTTGATAGCTAGATACTAATTTAAATTATAGAAAACTTCATTTTAATTCTTGATAAAAATGATTTTTAGATTAAAATTATGAGTAATATTAAAATTTAATATTTCTCTTTTTTTTTCCTAATTTTTAATGTATTAATTTTATTTCATTATAATTTTTATTTTCATTTCATTTATCGTAATATATTTTATTGTAAACATTTAGATAAACTAATTTTTGTTATACAATATATTTCGATGTACTTTGTCTTCTTCATTTAGGTACATTAAATTCATCATAATACATTTCGGTGCATACATTTAGGCACACACATTTTGATACATACATTTCGATATAAACATTTAGATACATAATTCAATATAATACATTTCGGTACAAACATTTCGGTACATACATTTAGGTACATAAATTTAATATAATACATTTCGGTGCATATATTTCGGTACATACATTTCGGTACTAACATTTAAATACATAAGTTCAATATAATACATTTCGGTACGCATATTTCGCGGTATTAACATTTAGATACATTAATTGAGTCTTTCAAGTTCAAATAATGTTAAATAAAATTAATAAATTAAAAAACTCTTTTTTGGTCAAGAGTAAATTAAAATTTGTATATTAATAAATTTAAATATTTAATGGGAGACATTAAATAAAATGCACATTAATTATTTTGAATTAAGGACACATCAAGGGATTATAATCAATATTTAATCTAACACTAGGTTTATTTTAAATTTCAATCTTCTTGAAGGATTAAAGTTAAAAAAAAACCCTTAAGTTAATCACATTGGTGTGGCTCGGTGATTGATGACGGATTTAGATCTGTATTTTACACTGCACGTCTTGAATTTAATTTCTGGTGCTGGTGAATCACACGATGGTGGTCAGAAGTAGGTTAATGCCTCTGTGAGTTTTTCTCATCCTCGAAAAGGTAAATTGTTATGACGAAGCCACTACATAATCTCTTTTTTAAAAGAAAAAAGTCACTAATTTAAGTTGAAATAGATTAATATTGTTGGTACCACACATATTGGGCCTCAGACCTTGACACATTGGGCCTTAACATTTGAGCCCCATTACCCAACCCATAATTATGTAAAAGGAGGAGCCCCTTATTCTATAAAAGGGGACTCATCCCCCCTCACAAATGGGACTCGGTGAACCCAACAGAGGATAATACCCTTACAAACACAACACTTTCTTTCTCTGGGGGATTCCCCCTCACCCTTGTAGTCCATACATACAGTTAGAGAGAAATACAATCAATATCAGTGTGGACGTAGCCCAAACATTGGGGTGAACCACGATACATCTTGTGTTATTTACCTTCTTGCAGATTCACGGTCGGATTTATGTTGTTTCAAGACCCTTATGGTTTTGTGCATCAACATTTGACGCCATCTGTGGGAATCGACACGAAAAGCTATGTCGGTTCTCTTTCATTTTTTCACCTCTGCCGTGAATCCGCACAACCCAAAAAACCCAAAAATCATAGGCTGCGCTTACTAGTCCAAACCAATGACACCCTTCAACTGTCTCACCAAAATCGCCGCCATCCCAAGATTTTAGTGGACACTTTACAGTATGCATATTCTTTGAGGACACCCACTACATCACTTATTATGCCAGGTCACAACGTATACACATCATTACTGCCAAGGAACAAAATGCCGATAATATCGGCGATATTTCGCCGATATTATCGGTTTTTCACGGTACCGATATTTTAATAGGTATCTAACGGATTTTTGTCAAAATATCGCGATGTTATCGATAATATCGCGATATTTCCGAAACTATCGCGATATTTTGGAACTGTGATACTCGGAGAAGAACCGGAGAAGAACACCGGAGCTTTTACAGCTCCGGCCGACTGTAAAAGAGCACCCTAGACATCGATCTAGGTATCAAAATGAAATAGAAGACGAGATGAATGTTTTTATAAATTTCGTTTGCCGTGAAACGGTCGGAGGTGTTCGGAAAGTTCGTCGACACCCACGGCCTCGGCAGAGATGGGTGTGCCTATTCCCGAGCCGATTTCGTCCCAAAAACCTCGCAAAAACACGATTTTGAACTTAAATTTCACATATAAGCTTCAATCTAGAACAGAAAGAGACAAACCTGAAGCTTACCTAACCGGAGAAATTCAAGAACCTCGCCAGAGTTCCTGCGTTCGTCGAGTTGCAGAGACGAGAAAAAGAGGGAGAAAGACGAGGTTGCTGATGATGATGGGTGTCTTCTTGAAGCAGGTGCGATGGTGTGCGTGTGTGTATGTGGGTCTCAGACCCTCGGTGCAGAGACTAGAAAGAGAGGGAGAAAGACGAGGTTGCTGATGATGATGGGTGTCTTCTTGAAGCAGGTGCGATGATGTGCGTGTGTGTATGTGGGTCTCAGACCCTCGGTGCAGAGAGAAAGGAGAGAGACGGCGCCAATAAGGGAGGAGCAGAAGGCGATGTGGGAGAATGATCGAGAGACCTTGTGTCTCTGTGCATGTGTGTGGGAGAAGGATCGAGAGACCTTGGGTCTCTGTGCATGTGTGTTGGAGATCTATGTGTGTGTGTGGGAGAATGGAGAAGGGGGAGAAGGGAGATCAGAGAAGAGAGAAGGATCAAGAGAGAGACTGTGTGCGTGTGTTGTGTTGTGTTGTGTGCGTGTGTGGTGGCGTGTCGGTGTGTGTGTGTGGTTGGGTCATTCGACTCACACTCACCTGACAACTTTTACAATCACTTTTTACAATTTCAAACCATGGACAAAAATAATAGTGCTTTCATAATGAAACCGTGTGCCACTGTGAGTATGTGATATTCTTTCACATTCAAAACCGTGTGCCACTGTGAGTCTGTGATATTCTTTCACATTCTCAGAGGTGGAGTATCAGAGCCATTCAGAGCATTTTCGTTTCTTCTTCTTCCCTTACCCCTTTCAAAGCCATTCCAGATCCATTACAGAGCTTGAACACAAAGGTTCCATATTTAAAGTAAGTTTACAAACTTATATTTATATTATTGTAATTTATACAACAACAAAAAAAATTGTGTGGACTCGTATGTTAATTTTTTTAAGTAATTAATACTTGCATGTTAATTTTTGTAAGTAATTAAGTAATGTTAACAATTACATGTTAATTTTTTTAAGTAATTAAGTAATGTTGTATAATTATTCCCTAGGATAATTTTAATATGTTTAATGTTATTTATTATTTTATTAATATTAGGTTTGATTATCAAATTGGATTATTATTCATTAATATTAGGTTTTTTTTTATTATCAAATTGGATTATTCATTAAATTGAATTATTATTAAATTGGATTATTATCAAATTGGATTATTATTCATCACTATGTTTTATATTAGAATTATTTTTTTTTATCAAATTGGATTATTATTCATTAATATTAGGTTTTATTATTCAATATTATTTTTATAATTACTTAAATTTTTACAATCATTTTCTTTAATTCGTATTTAATTCTTCTGTAGAATAACTTTATTATTTAGGTTCTTTTATATAACCGTCATCACTACTATATTTTTTGGGCAAAAAATAATTGTCTAATTTTCATGAAAAATAAATATAGGTACGTTTAAGATGTCCAGTGGAGTTACTAAACATGATCCAGCTTGGGAACATGGAGACCCAATAGACGGAAACAAACATGGCACAATTTGCAAATATTGTGGTCGGGTAATGAATAGTGGCGGAGTGACACGACTTAAGTACCATCTTAGTGGATTAGATCCAGCAAAAAATGTCCAACGATGCGATAATGTCCCCCCAGAAGTGAAGGCATTCATCAGCACATTATTAAAAAATAAAAAACAGCAGAAGGAAAAGATAACACATGGAATGGAAAATATTCGAGCTGAGCTACGAGGAGAAGTCTATGGCCAAGCGGTTGACAGTGAAGATGATGACGATGAGGACGAATGTGATGATGACATGGGACCTGAAGAACGACGCAGTTTGAAACAAGCATTACGTGCCTCCAAACAGTCAACATGGGAAAGAGAACACCTTCATAAAATTCCTAATAGAGCACAAGGTTCCAGGACAAGTGGTGGTGCACAAATGAGACAGGGAGGCAGTCTTAGAGAATCACAACCAACACCACCAATAGCCCCAAGTTTATATAAGTCATCCAAAGCACGTCAAAAGATTGTTTGGAGTTATTTCACTGGAGGTAATGTGAATTAGGGAATGGGGCGTCTAATTAGCAAGTTGTTTATCTATGAAAATGTCCCTGCTGAGAAAGCATCATCACATCATTTCAAAAATATGGTAGTGGGATGTCAACAGGCAGGTGTTGGAGTACAACCTTCCACTCCCTATGAGATAAGAAACAAATATTTGGATATGGAGTATAAAGACATTGCCGAGTATGTTAACCAGTTGAGATCAAAGTGGGAAACTAATGGTTGCACAATCATGTGTGACGGATAGACTGGCCCGACCAGATTGTCTATTCATGCTTCAGACCATATAAAGAACTACAAGTATATTTACAAATTATTGAGAGATGTAATCATGGAGGTGGGAGAGCATAATGTTGTCCAAGTCGTGACCGACAACGATTCTGCATTTGTCAAAGCTGGAAAAAAGTTAATGAAGCATCATAATGTGTTTTGGACATCATGTGCAGCACATTGTATTGATCTCATGTTTGAGGCAATGGGGAAGAGAGAGAATGTTGCTACTGTGGTAAAAAGAGCTACAACGATCACAAATTATATTTACAATCACGGTTAGTTGTTGGCAAAGATGCGTGAATTTTGCAAATGAGACATTATTCGTCCAGCTACCACTCGATTCGCCACCAACTATATTGCATTAGACAGCTTACTTAAGAAGAAAGCAGGGTTGAAGTAACTATTCACTAGTGACGATTGGGCCAACCACAATTTGAGCCGCTCAAATGCAGGTCGTATGGTGGAAAGTATAGTGCTTGATCATGCTTTTTGGACACAATCAAAACATGTGTGCCAAGTGTTTGAACCTCTTTACAAAGTTTTACGGATCGTTGACACAGAAGTGTATCCTACTATGGGGCAATATATAAGTTGATGCGTGTAGTGAATGATGAATTGGAAAGAAAACATGGTGCAAGGTAGGTCATAAAAATAATTGAAGACTGATGGTATAAAACATTATACCACAATTTGCATGCAGCAGGTATAAATTATGTCATAATTTGCAATTCATTTCTTTAGTTGCATAAGTATTATTTCTCTTATTAGAGTATGTGTTTCTTTGAACAACATATTATTTGAATCCTCGATACCAATACAGACCCGGTGTTGGAGATAATGGTACCCTTATACGTGTTGTACATAATGTATACTCTAAATTAGACCCTGCATCACCAGCAGTTGGCCAATTTGGAAATGAGGTGCACAATTACTTAAATTATAATAATTACTTTGTTGGATTAAACTAACACGATTTATTGAATTCAGCTAACATGGTTTAAAGATGCAAGAAGAACTTTTGAAGAACCAACATCAGTTGCTGCTCGAACAAAAATGTCTCCTAGTGAGTGTAAACATATTTCACGATAAGTTTATAATAGAATTTGTTAGAGTTATTAGGCTTATCAACATTGTTTTTCATTGTAGTTGAATGGTAGATCATGTATGAGACCGATGCACCAACTGTGAGAAAGTTAGCAATTAAAGTATTATCACAAACAGCTTCCTCATCTGCTTGTGAAAGAAATTGGAGCACATTTGCACTCATACACACAAAGCAAAGAAATAGGTTGACTCATAGTCGGTTGGAAAAATTAGTTTATTGCTACTACAACACGAAGCTTCAAATTCGAGATAAGGAAGCAAAAATAGATCATGTCGACCGTGGTGACCCACTAGATGCGTTTGATATTGTTGCTGAAGATGATGATACAGAGGGTAACCAACTTTATCAATGGATTAGACCTCTTCATTTAGATGATGATGAAGGCAACCCAGCTCCCAGAGTTACTGAAGAAGCACGTAATGAAGGGATAAATGTAGAAAGAGTATTAGCGGATGAGGTGGGAACTAGCAGCGTTAACTCTTTGGAAGAACTTTTGCGCCCAAGACCAAGAAACACTGGAATTCCACCTTCTTCCAATCCTACACAACCACAACATCGTGCTGATACTAATGATAGCTCTAGTACAAGATTAGGAAGAGACTTACCTACCACCGGAGGTGGGAATGATGAAGGATATAGTGGAGCTGGAGGTAATGGTGGTGGATATGGAAACTATGTTGGACCACCTCCCGGATTTATGAGTCCCTTCACTGGTGAGGCAAACTTCATGCATGCAACACAGAATGAGGACCATGGCAGTAGGCGGGTAGGACCAGGAATTGGTGCCATAGGGAAAGACTATATTCGTAGAGAAAGAGGCAAGGGGATTTTGTCAAGTCAAGAAGATGACTCGTTATCTATAACTTCGGACTCTGTTGGAGTGGAAAGTAGTAACTATGGTTATACTCATAACCAACCATTTCTCTACCCTTCATATCCCATTTCTGTTGGGATGGAATTGAGCGACTCATGGAAACAATCAGATACTCAATCTTCAAATGATTTTGCTTATGGACAAGGTCAACCAATCTCGGATCCATATGGGTGGCATGTTAACAATTACATGCAAAACTATTTTGGGGATTTATCATTTGATAACTACTCTTCACAATACACTCACTCTACACATAGAGATGATGAAGATAGTGAAAATTTTGAACCTCATAGGAACTCTATGTGGTACTAAGTCACTCATGTATCTTACCATGCAATGTATAAAGTGTAAAATATTGTACTAATTCATTATATATAAATGATTATGGTGTGTTTAAACTTCTTTCATTAATTACTACATATTTTTTACACTCACAATGTTTGCCAGCTCGCTATATAATCAACTTGATAATGTTAAATCCATCATGCAATGCATTTCCTTCCAATTTTTTTGATAAACTAATAGATAATTGACTAAATAAACATCCTGCAAAGTTTCAATAAAAATTTCCAAGTTTTTCTTACAATTTTCGTAGTTTCCATATTATTTTTATCGATATCAATATTATCTCGATATTTCCATCGATATTTCCGTGTTTTCGGACTACCGATATTTCTGATATCATCGATATTTAATATCTTGATTACTGCTATCATTATTTTACTGTTTTATAAATTGCATTGCTGCCTAAATAAATGAGGTGACATGTTATAATAATATGTTTCACATTATTATTAATGGTTTATCACATGACTATTTCCCATAATGTGACAAATCTGACCAAATTGGATATCAACAACTTGAATAAAAATAATATATATATATATATATATTATTCATCACCTAGTGACACATATTTAACCCAAGTACATGTGCAATATTTATCATGGCCTAGAGTACTGTGACTGCTATTAAACTATGTCACTTATATAACATGTGATTTACCACATGACTGAATAAATTATTTATTCACAAAAGGCACATAATACAATATTTTGCCTTGACAAACTTTGTCAATTTGATTTATTCTTATACGGTTGTACTTATACTGTCATTTATTGTTAGGAATTATTGAGCAACTAGATCCACTGATTAACATTGTTGCTGATTAAAGAAGTTTACCAACTTATAGACTGATGGGCCACATGCTCATGGTGATCTCTTGTCTGACCGGACACCCACTTACTCGGACATTCGCTTATTGGGACACCTATGTGCCTGGACCCAACTCGATGACCCTACAGATAGCCCCAACTCGATGACCCTACGTATGGCCCCGGCTCAAAGACCCGACTTGCGGACCCGATCCACAGATCCGACACATAGATCCAATATGCGAACCCGACAAGAGGACCCGAGTCATGTCGAGAATCAACTCATACTGAGTGCATGTCGACATAAAATAAATACTTGCAATAAGGAATACCACAAGCCGAGCCGCCTTGCAGCGAACATAGCCTCTAGCCGAGCCGCCTCGCAACAAGCATCGCCTCCAGCCGAGCAAACGCCTCGCCGCGAGCATAGCCTCTAGTCGAGCAGCCTCGCAACGAGCATAGCCTCCAGCCAAGCAGTCTCGTAACGTGTGATACCTCTAGCCGAGTATTGCTTTATGTTGAGTATTGCTTTAGATTGAGTACTGGTTCAAGACATCTAGCCACTTCGGCTCGTACATGGATTGGATTTGAAGTCTCCAGCCAAAAGATTTTCTTAACTGAAGACTTGAGGGACTACTGTTGGTACCACACATATTGGGCCTCAGGCCTTGACACATTGGGCCTCAACATTTGGGCCTCATTACCCAACCCATAATTATGTAAAGGAAGAAGCCCCTTATTCTATAAAAGGGGACTCCTCCCCCCTCACAAATGGGACTCGGTGAACCCAACAGAGGGCAATACCCTCACAAACACAACACTCTCTTTCTCTGGGGGACTCCCCCTCACCCTTGTAATCCATACATATAGTTAGAGAGAAATACAATCAATATTAGTATGGACGTAACCCAAACATTGGGGTGAACCACGATACATCTTGTGTTATTTACCTTCTTACAGATTCACGGTCGGATTTACGCTGTTCTAAGACCCCTCCAGTTTTGTGCATCAACAAATATTATGTGCCTTTTCAAAGTAGTAGAGTTACACTATTGACTGTGAAAACAACAAAGTAACCTTATTTTTTAATGAGGATTCTCGTCGGATTCTCTTTGTAAGGATCCCGGGAATCTTCAAATCACATCCGTTTATTATATATTATGCAGTCAGAAATCATTGTAAATTTTTTTACTTAAAATTGAATATAAACAGTACCTGATGAAAATTGATCGCACGATGTACGATGAACGAATGTGATTGGAGGATTTCCAAGATCCTCACCAGATCCTTATAAAGAGGATCTGACGAGGATCTTATTTCCTTATTTTTCGCTCTTCTTGTCATCCCACAAGTTTTTTTTATAAGAGCAGTTCCAGCATGGGAACCTTCCCCCCAAGCTATTCACTATTTAATCCACCTAGTGAACAGTAACTGCCTTTTGCATCTCCACCACCCCTACACTTGAATAGCCTGGCAATAAGTAAATAAAATAATAGTATTTTTGCAACTTGCTCACGTCACTCACGTCACTCCCTCTCTTTCCACTCATCTTTCTCACTTCTCTCCATTTTTTTTTAAGTTCCTCTCTCTCTCTCTAAGCTCTTGACACTCTCATTATCTCTAGAGCTCCGAGAGCTCTCACCCACATTCTTCTTCGAAAATTAAACAAATCAAACTCCAAAACCATGAAACCTTAATCTCTGGGACTAAAGGATCTTAGCTATACCGTTGCATGCATCATCAAACCATCATAGTGTAAACCACCATTGAAGCCGAGAGCTTCAAGATCTGAAACTCGAACACAAGTGAGGTTCTCTATGAAAATCTTGTTTCATTATGTCTTAATGTTGTTTGGGACAAGATTTGTGGTGTTTTTCTAGTTCGAAACCAGAGGTTTAACCCCTTGCAATTTCTCTGAAACCTTGCCCTGTTTTTGGTCACCTCATCGGAGCAAACTTCGGCAAGTTTGTGGGTTCTGAAGCTCTTGCTCAATTCGGCAAGGCGGTAGTGGTCACGAGGCTGAGGCATTAGGGAGAGTCGTCGTCGCCGCCGCCTATCCACCGTGAGACGACAACGTCGTTCAAGAACCATAAAGGTTGAGAGAGAGAGAAAGGGAAGTCTCGTCCACCACGTGGCTGACTTCGCCGTTGCCCTGACGTCAGCCCACGTCAGACTGCCTTCGGGCGCTTGGGCCGGCACAAATCAACGGGCCTGCTCGGGCTGTCTCGCCAGCCAACGCTGGGCTTCCTCCCTTGGACAATCAAGCCCTATTCCGCAGCCTGTCCCTCGAGCACGAGCTCCCATTGAGCTGCTCTAAGAGCAGTAACAAAAGAATATATAATTTCAAGTGATATTTTATACTAATTACACTAAAAAGAAGATTAAACTCACGATGACATGAGTTAAAGAAAAAGGCTCTAACAATCCACTATTTGCAGTAGTAAAAGATTGATTAAGGGTTCCATCTGGTTGAACATAAACTTAAGCATAATAAAATTATATTTAAGGTTAAACGTTGCTGCACTTCTTTCAATTGGATCAAGATCTCATTTCATTGGATTGAAATAATCAACCATAATAGTTTTTGGAAAATATTATTGTCACAACCAAAATTTATGTTAAGGTTTTAACTTATACACATTAATGACGTTAAGTTTTTTGGTTTGGTCATGCTGGACTCGATTATTAGCATTTATAGTCGCAAGCTATTGCATGGACTTTTTGAGCTTTAAAACTTAATTCGGTTAGCACATTCCTTGTTTATAATAACTCACAACAGAGCCGGTCCTGAGATTTTAGGGACCATGTGCGAAAGTGAATTAGAGGCCCTCAAATTATGAATTTAATTTTTTTATTTATTTTCAATTTTCAGTTTTGCTTTCTATAAATTCTAATAGCACAAACAAATATAACAAATCAACTGACAAAAAGGTGAATTTTTTTTATTAATTACTTAAGGGTCTAGCCACTTAGGGCTGGTTTGGTATTGCTGTGCTTTGAAAAAAAGTTGTTGTGAGAATAAGCGGCTGTGCTGTGAGAATAAGCGGATGTGAAATAAATCAGCAGAGTGTTTGGTAAACTTTTTTGTAAAAGTGCTTTTGGAAAAAAAAAGCAGTCTAATAGTGGGTCTTTTTATTAAAGAAGCACTGTAGCTCCATGTGCTTTGAAAAAAAGCCAGTTTTCCAAAGCTGCAAATAGCAGCTTCAGCTTTTTCCTTTGATTTCAGCTTATTCTCACAGCAGCTTCCAAAATAAGCCCTTTTTTTTTCAGTTTACCAAACACCTAAAACCCTCACAGCTTTTTTTCATGGGTGCTTTTTTTTTAAGCACCTCACTCCCAAACTAGGTCTTAGTACTACAATCTAGTGGTATTCCTCTTCACTTATAAGTGAGAGGTATTTGGTTCGATTCTCATCAAAGACGAGTTTGAACTACATCATTGTTAGTCCATTGTGAGGCTAAGCCCACCCCTTCCCCTTAGCATAAATAATATCGTTTGTTAAAAAAAAAAAAAGACTTGAAGGTCCAGGGTAAAATTTTTATTTTAGTTTTGTGGAATTTTTATATTATTTTTATGGAAGTTTATGCATTTAATAATAATAATGTAAAAAATGATGGAGGCAAAGCCTCGCACCCATTCCCAAACAGATATAGAGAAACATAAGTACCACTTGTGCTAATAGTTGATTTTATAATTTTTTACACAGATTGATGTATATACGCATATTCATGTAAAATTGAAAACTCAGGGGCCCTTCCGATTTGGGGGCCCTATGCAGTGACACCACTTGCACACCCTCAGGGCCGCCCTGACTCACAATATCGTATGACATGTCTCAATATATGGTTCAACGCTTAATCTAGCAACAACATTAAAGTTCTTACTTTGTCAATAAACAACATTACAGTTCAACGCTTATTTCATTATGTGATACAAACGAATGAATTACAAGGAGTGCGACTCGGACTTGAGTGCATGGGACATGAACAAATTCACCCTATTCTTTGATGTGTGATTTAGTGGAACACGAACAAATCACTTTATTCTCTGGTGAATGTGACCATACTCACGTTTACAATTTGTTTTTGAGCTCCAGTTCCAAATCCTTTTCCCCGTAGAAATCCACTCTTACCAAATTAACTGATGAGTAGTGTGTGTCAGTCAAACATCATGAGTTCGGTCGTATGCTCCAACGAGTATTTGCCAAACACTATATTTATATTGGAATAAGACTTGGTTACTGAAATTTTAGGAGGTTCTGTTTACATCAAATTCCGGATGGACATGTTCATCCGAGATTGGCTGTAAGCAGGACTTCATGCTGAAATGTTCAGCAGCGAAGTAGCGTCCTTTATATTGTGGGTTCGCATTGCACATGTCCTGCTGACGTCTGCATTCCGTAGTTTACTGCTTTGACTCTGTCTCCACTCTCCATGGAAACAGCTTGAACTCAACTCAGAAATTGCTTTGCTAGGCGACAGAGCTGGGGTTTTCATTTTATACCTATATACTTCCTCGTAGTTATACATATTTACATTGAGGTCCTTGACAAGTTAATTTCATTACAATTTGATCTGCATCTTAATTGCTTTAAACGGCCTTGATTCCTCCAGGAAATCAAACAAAAATAACCATCATTATGACAACTTTAGTGTTGGGGATTAATTTGTTCGGCCACCAAATTAACATAATCATATGCAATGAGATAATTTGTCTGTTTAATTCTGAATAAGCTGAGATTATGCATTTTTTATGTGGGATTATTTTAGATCATTTAAAATGAGGGCCTAAATCCAACCCAAGCCAAACCAATCTAAGTCAATCAATCTTATTAGCATGCCTTTAGAGAATGTTATATAGTAAGGTCACGACGGGAATGTAGAATATCAAGTTATCCAGTTGTTAACTAATATCATGTTTGGTCCAATATGGGATTGACGGTTTTTTTAGTACATCGATATTTTACACTAAGGGAATGGAGAATTTGGTTAAACTACACAATTGACAACCTAATTTGGTATCGAATTTGCTATTCATGAAATTCGAACCTAAGACCTCTCACTTTTCAAGTGAAGAAGAATATCACCAGACTGTAATACTAAGTGACATATAGGATTGATGTTAAATAGCAAAAAACAATCCTAGTTTGATCCATCAAAAGCCCCCTTAGAGCATGATACATAGTAAGACTTCAGTTCTTCGATGTCAAATTCGACGCACGATTTTGCTCTTTATGTTATGTAAAAAAAAACGCAACATCTAAGTAAAACTAATTAATACTTTTTTGACATGGGATTTATAAAATTTTAATTAATATGAATTCTAGATTTTAGTGCCAAATTGATTGTTTGGGAAATTGAAAATATGGACCCAATGCATTTAGATCAAGTGGAATGTCAGGTCAATTTATGAACAATGAAAGTTGGTGAACTACCTTGCAGACTTTATATTACAGAACAATGTAGTAGACTAGTACCCGATATAAACTATATACATATTCTATATAGTTATTTTCTTGCTGTATGTTTTCATTACTCTGCTAAGAATGTTGCTATATATAACGACGCCATTAGCATAAATTTTTTATTTTTTATTTTTGATAAAATTAACAAAAATGATGATGCTTCTAACTTGAGAAATGCTAAGAAGACTTTTTTAAAGTGGAATTTTATATAAACTTTCTATCACTTACAATTTAACGTTATTTCTTATGTCAATATTATAAAATATTTTGTTAAAAATATTAAGCATCAAAGGGTATGGAAAGCCAAATTTTCAAAAAGTCTCATTTATCTTCTAACTTTAGTTTTCAACAATAAAAGTTGATAATTATTTTTCTTAAAGATGTGACAGATAGATATAGGAATTTTTCATTGTGCGGTGCATGATTTTGGACATGTCGAGAAGGGAAAATGGCTTTAGTGACAATAGCCCTCGGCCACCATGTTGCGGCCATTCTCATGGACCATGTGTACAAAAACAAATTAATGCAAAATTCGTTTTTTTTTTTTTTTTTTTTTGAGAATTTGAAAATGATATATTTTTGAGGTGTTATATAACTATTTTTTTTTAGTTTTTACTGAAAGTTGAATGGTTCCGATCATAAAATTTTATTCATGAAGATATGTTATTAGTAAAGGGATGAAATTTGTGCATTTCCATGGAAGAATGCAAATATTATCATTTTCTTTACCCTAAGGGCATATAGTCAAATTAGAATTTAGAAGAATAAAAGAATAAAATCCTAGTGTTGTCAATTAGAATTTTATAAGACATTTTAAGAGCCCAAATCCACATGTAGTCAATATGATTTTAATGGACATTAAACAAGTGTATACATATCTAGGTGTATTAAAAATGTTGTGTAGATTTTGTGGAATTTCATTAAGTTGTGGATTCCATCTTTAATTTCTAGTCAAAAGAATTAAATACTTTGGTTTTTGTTTTAAAAAAACAACACGACACTTTTTAAAATGAAAAAACTCAAATATAAAGATTAGTGCAAAGGTTGCTAGCATCTCTATACTTGAATTAGCATTCCATTAATTTCAATCTTGGGTTATGTCATATTCATTTGTATTGATTACTAAACCTGTTATAACAATTACATTCATATTCATCATTGGTCTAGTAATACTTCGTTATGCATGAATGTTAAAAGCTATCTCAAGTTGAGAAGTCTTAGGAAATTCTCTAAAAAATGAGACTCTTCATTAACTCTATGCCATCTAGCAGTTTAACGTTAATTTATGTGCTAATATTATAAAATATTGTGTCAAATATAAAGGTTGTAGAAAGTCCATAGAGAGTTCTACTTTTGAAAGAGTTTTCTTAAGTTCGAATCTCGTGGATAGTGAATTTGATACTAAATTAGGTTTCTCATTGTGTAGTTTTGCTAAACTCCTATTTTCCTTGGTGTAAATATATCGATGTACTAAAAAATAAAATAAAAATAACCGTTAACTGATAAGTAGATTTTATATTATATATTTTACCCTAATCTTAGTATATTTTGGTTAATATTTGGGAAGAATTTTGATGCTTTGAATTGAGTTTTCAATATAAGACTTTCGACTTCCTCTGAAGCAAAACAGGACCAAATGGATGAATTTTGGAGTAATTTCAGTTGGAGGACGTTCGTGAGTCACTTGGCGTGTTCGTATCAAAATTTAGAATTTTTCCACCAAGCGATTATTTTCTGGCAATAAAATAAAGGAGCGATGCGCAATGCTAGAAAATGACGTTTTTGGGTTTAAATTGCGTTTTTGGAGCCCAAGATGACTTCGGATGGGTTTGTGGCCTTCTGGAGAAGTGTTCAGAATATTCCAAACATTAAACCCAGCTATATTGGGCCAGTTTTGGAGCAGCTTATGGGTCCACAACGTGGCTGTTCAGATTTTAGGCGAATTTTACCATTTAATTTAGGGTTATGTTTCCTATTTTATTTGATTATTATTTTTAGTTTCCTATTGGAAATAAAGGACCTGTTTTTAGGGTTTTGTGTGGGGGCTTAGCAGATTCATTGCTTGGCCGTCTACAGTTTTTCTCTACGCTTTATTTTATGCAATTTTGGAGATAGAGAGAATGGCTAGGGTTCTTGGAGATTTTCTATTTGAAGGTTTTTCAATTCTTTTGCTAAGGCAAAACCTTGAGCCTTAGCATGAATATGTGATTTTTATTTAATTGCTTATGATTGATTGCATGCATACTTTGAATTGTTAATTACCGGGATAAAAGCTATCTAATTGTTTTAATGCCTGATTACCATTAGGATCTTTAGAAAAGTAATTTGATGCAATTTTGGTCAGAAGGTTCCCTGAAATTGACGCTGGCTTCTTGTGATTAATAATTGTAATTTCACTTAGGATGAACACCACGTCTTAAGGGTTGCATGGTTTTTCAAAGGGTTTTCATAAAGCATAATGAGTTTTTCATGTTCATATTTGATCCGAACGTCCGGACGGGTTGCAAGTTAGATATACGTTCTATGTTAGAGGTTCCAAGTATAATATAAATTAGGAAAACCTAACCTTCAAAGTGGCATGTGTAGATCATAAGTAATTGGTAAAAATTCATAAAATTGCTAGGTGATGGTGGAATCCTAGTGTTTTCTTAATTTGATTCTTCCAAAATTGTTTTCTTTTTCCCCGGTTCTAATATTGTAAATTGTTTATTTTAATTAATTAATTTCGTTTTTATTTTAAGTAGGTTATAAAATCAATCACCTCAATTTCTACTTTACAATAATTAATTGAAATTAGTTTGTTTCGAATTATTTAATAATCCTTGTGGAGAATGACCTTACGAGATCCATTTATACTACAATAACCTTGTGATTCTTGCAAGTATAATAAGAGTTTTTAGTCCGTTCACATGAGTAGTAAAATCTCTATCATTCTCCAAAAAAGAAAAAAAGAAAAAAAGAAAAAAACATTCTCTCTCTACATGGACCCAATCCCCAAAAGTGAAAATTGCAAATATCCCATATCATTAGGTTGTGTGTTTTTGTGTTCCTGTGTGCAGGAAAGGTCGTGATCTACCTCCTTGTGTCGGCAAGGCCACGATGTTCTGTCAAAATTTTAGTTGGAAAGGAGACTATTTGGTAGGGCACTTTCCAAAAGGCTCCCATGACTTCTCCATCTCCAGAACAAACACCAACCCCCTATTTCTCAACCCCAAAACAACCAGCACCATGATCAAACAACCCGATCAAGCAAAGACAACGAACAAGGCCTAAAACTGGTCTTGACTCACCCTTTTTCTTCTTTGAGAGTTTGCGGTTTTAGTTGTGTAGATAGAGCTCAGGGATAATCAGTCTTGAACTGATGACTTCCACACATCAAGGTGAAACTCTACGGCTGAGTTGTATACTTTTTCTTGCCTTAACTTGCCTTGCCCTCCATCGAGAAATAGAACTGACTAATCCTAAGGTTAATTTGAACAAAGAAGAAGATGAAGAAAGTGAGGGAGGCTTTGAAATTGCAGGGTGGAGCTTCCAAATGCCTTATTCAGTTGTTCGTCAAGTTCTCAGCAGTTTGTTTGTTACATTTATTAAACATATTGTATATAATTCTTCTATTTATTTGATTCTTATTCCTAGAGGTTTTGATAAGTTATCCCTTGCCCATTTCATTGAGCTTAGTGTTCTACTTTAAGAATAATAAACTTTTTGAGGCTTGATATTATGCTTAATCAGATAGATATGGTGGTTGATGATTCTTCTTTTTATTTTATTTTCATCCGATTCGATTATTGTGACAAACTTGGCAATTTTATATATCTCATCCCTATACGATATCAAAATATTTGTTTTGTAAAGATTAATCTTGTAAGGATGTTGTAACGCGGAGTTTATATCTCATCCATGACATCTAAATATTTGCTTTGTAAAGATTAATCTTGTAAGGATGTTGTAACGAGGAGTTCTGATGAAAAAAAATGAATGAGTTATTTTATTTTAGGAAAACTAATGAAAAGGGTTTGAAAACTTTGAGTTTTAATGATAAGAACAAAATAAAGAGTAAAGTGAATAGTACCAGGATTGACTTTTTAGTGTAAAAATGTGGTTTTTCGTTAAAGTGAACAGTACCGGGAGTTTTTCGTTAAAGTTCCCTTTTATTTTTTGGTGGTCTATTCAAGTGAAATCCTTGTTTTAGAAAATATATTCATGAATTGTTACGCGAAGTTCTGAACAAACAAAAATTATGAGTTATTTGTATTCTTGTGGAGCAATTCAAGCGAATTTGTTTGAAAAACTTATTCACTCATTGATAATTTTTATGGTATTTTATTTGTATTCAAGATGACGATTTTAGGGTTTAACGGTTAATTTAAAATGTACTATTTAGATTATCAATGTAATCGGCAGAAGCATAAAACAATGGAGTTCTTTTTTAGTTTACCTAAAAAAAAAAACCTATTTTAATTCGTAATAATAAGACCAATAATAATGTGATAATGTAATAATATAATATCGAACTTAACTAATTTCACATGACATTATGGTGGTTAGAGAGGCTGAAATACCTTTGTCAGTCTCTCGACCTTGAAAAGATGGACTGTCATGAAGCCACCAGTTGATCTTTTTTTTAAAAAAAAGAAAAAGAAAAAAGAAACAATAGTGACCTATTTAAATTCGTAATTCTGAGATAAATAATAATGTAATACAACAATATCGAACACAATAATAGATTCTAGAACTTTTTATTACACTATAGATAAGAGTCCTCTTATATTTGGATAATGATAGAGTCGCATGTGCACGCTACCTAATTAAATCTCTTCTTATCACCAACATATAATTTGCATGTGCACACTACCTAATTCAAATTTAAATCTCTTCTTATCACCAACACATAAATGAATAAAGATCATACAAAAATGGATTCATCAAGATAGCAAAGTCAACGAAATACTACTCAAAATTTAAACACCAACGTCATCGGACTCAAAACGTGACACGACAGCAGCGGCATTTGAAATTTCCACAAGGGTAAATCCGTCATTTGACTCCAGAAAAATACAGCGGGCAACCACCGCCTTTTTTTTTTCCCCCCGTAAATAAGTCCCCGAAACCATGGGCATTTGCGGCACGACACCGAGAACACAGGCGGGGGCCAAAGTGAAAAAGAAAAGTTTAATTGATGAAATAAAAATAATAAAAAGATTTTTTAATTTAAAAAAAAAAATACTCCGGACGCGAAAGGAGATTGAAATCGAGTTTAATAGGGATTTTGAGATCCGGAATGCCAGTCTCTCTTTCTCTCTCAAGGCTCTCTTTGTCCCTTATCGGCTCACGGTTCTCACTTTCTCGCCCCACAGGCAGATTTTCTCTAAGCAGCAACACAGAAGAAAGAAAGCGGGAGAAAGGCAGCCAAAACGAGGACGGATAAGGTAGCAGCAGCAAACCCTAGCGGCGCCCTCGTCTTCCATGGCTCAGTAAACTCCTCCCTTCGCTTTGTCTCCTTCTCGATCTGGCTTCGAAACTCTAGGGCGGCAACCAACGGCCGAGGCTCGTGTGTGTGTTTTGTGCGGAAAGCCATAGATTCAGTGCGGTAGGGAGGGATTAGGGAGCTGTGCGGTGTTGTGTTTTTTGAGGGCGGCGAAAGGCGGAGACTTTGGCGGGCGGGCGGGCGTGCGGCCGAGGGAGATCTTGGGGGTGGCGTTTGGGGTTTAGAAATTAGGGTTGGAAGGTGTGTCTGCCCATGCGATTGGTTTGTTTTTGATGCCGCCAGAACCATTGCCTTGGGATCGCAAAGACTTCTTCAAGGAGAGGAAGCACGAGAGGTCGGAGTCCCTTGGCTCTGTGGCACGATGGAGGGACTCGCCCCATCATGCACCTCGCGACTTCAATCGTTGGGCTTCCGGCGATTTTCGCAGACCACCAGGTATTTGTGTGTTCTTTGTATTCAATAATCTCCCTTTTGCCTTTGTTTCTCTTCTGTATATCTCGAATTAAAATTATTGGCACCAGATATACGCACACACAAATTGCATTAATTTGGTGTTCTAGGGTTGTAGAATCGCTTTCTTGAGGGGGTGGGTTTGTTAGAACAAAAAACAATGATATGGGGATGGGGTTGCAAATTACTTGATCTTTAGCAGCATGTTCTTTCCATCAGTAAGCGGTTTTGGGTGTTTTTCTTATGTTACAGCTCAGTTAATTTCGTAGTTCTTTTACAAGTATTGTTTAGATCTGCGAAACTTGGAGATCTGCCAATGACAATATGCATTTTTTCTTTGATTTTTTTGAAATATGGTTATTGCTTTTTTTTTTTTGGTACTGTTTGAAAATATACTTTGCTTGAGTGAATTATTTATCTTTGCCTTTCCGTTTAAATATTTTCTGAAGGTCATGGTAAGCAGGGTGGTTGGCACGTGTTCTCCGATGATTCTGGTCATGGGTATGGATCGTCTCGGTCAGGCGATAAGATGGTGGAAGATGAGAGCTTCCGGCCATCATTTTCACGCGGAGATGGAAGGTATGGCAGGAACAGTAGGGATAATAGAGGGCCACCTTATAGCCAGAGGGAAAGTAAAGGCTATTCTTGGGAAACCAGAAGTGGGTCTCCAAACATGCCCGGGAGGCCAAATCGTGTGAATAATGAACAGAGGTCGCAGGATGATATGCTGACATACTCATCTCATCAACAGTCTGACTTTGGAAGCACATGGGATCAGATTCAATTGAAAGACCAGCTTGATAAAATGGGTGGTTCCACTGGTTTAGGCTCTGGCCAGAAATGTGAGAGAGAGAACTCATTGGTCTCAATTGATTGGAAGCCTCTCAAATGGACGCGGTCTGGAAGCATGTCTTCTCGGGGTTCGGGTTTCAGCCATTCAAGTAGCTCAAAGAGCATGGGGCCCATTGATTCCAATGAAGCAAAGGTTGAGTCACAGCCGAAAACAGCCACTCCAGTGCAGTCTCCTTCGGGAGAAGCTACTAATTGTGTAACATCTGCTGCACCTTTAGAGGAAACAACTTCGAGGAAGAAGCCGCGCCTTGGATGGGGCGAGGGTTTGGCAAAGTATGAGAAAAAGAAAGTCGACGTCCCTGATGGTAGCATGAACAAAGATGCGGCTGTCTGTTCTGTTGGTAACACTGAACCAGCCCATTCTCTGAGTTCAAGCTTGCCTGATAAAAGCCCCCGAGTCACAGTTTTCTCAGATTGTGCATCTCCTGCAACTCCATCCTCTGTTGCTTGCAGTTCTTCTCCAGGTCTGTTGTTGCATCGTTACATTCTCATCACATGTTAACCCTATTTAAGTTTGTGACCTGACTTGGAAGTGGATTTTGACTTTTTAAATATGTAGTGTCATGTTGGCATTATTGCTTATTTCTGAATGCAAGTCTAGTACCATTTAGTATGAGATTCAGATGATTTAGCTAGAAAGTTGGGCAGTGAATCCTCGCATATGAACATAGTAGATGAAGCTTATCATTATCAACCTTTTCGTTAATGGAATTGGTAGGGCTTGGGGTAGAAAATTGGAAAGTGTAAATTTTAAATACTTTGAAAATTTTATAGATTTAAATACTTTTACTCACTAAATAGTTATACTAAATATTTTGAACTTCGTAGTTTTTCAGAGAATTACATTACATATTTTTCTGATGAAAAGTTCTGTGCTGGCTTGCCATGTTTATTTGTTCCGTACTGTTATGTTTCTCTCTACCTTAATCACATGTTCTAAGCACAGAATTTTTTGTGATTATAGTTCATGTTGTTACAGGTGTGGAGGAGAAATCATTTTGCAAGGCAGTTAATGTTGAGAACGATACTAGAAACTTTTGTGGTTCCCCAGGTCCTATGTCTCAGATTCATCACGAGGGATTCTCATTCCAATTGGAAAAGTTGGATGGTAATTCTTTAGTTAACTTGGACTCATCAATACTTGAATTGCTTCAGTCTGATGATCCAAGTTCAGTGGATTCCAGTATCTCGAGGCCGACTGCATTGAACAAGTTGCTTATATGGAAAGGTGAAATTTCAAAGGTATTGGAGGTAACTGAGTCAGAAATTGATTCACTCGAAAACGAACTTAAGGCACTGAAATCTGATTCTGGGGGCAGCTGTCCCCATCCAGCAACTTCTAGTTCTTTGCCTGTGGAGGAGAAGGATAAATCTTGCAAAGAACAGGTCACAAATTTGATCCCTTGGCCTTCTCCATTGCAAATTCATTCTTCTGGGGACACTAATGTGCAGAAGATGTGTGTTGATAATGGTGACCAGGTAGAATTTTGTGGTATTGTTAAGGATGAGGATATTGATAGTCCTGGAACAGCGACATCGAAATTTGTTGAATCATTACCTTTGGTTTCATCTGATATGACGAATAAAACTGGTGGTTCTGAGGATCGGGATCCAATCCAAACAACCAAAGGAGAAGAAGCGTGCTTAGTGCCCAGCAGATATGCAGAAAAGACTGACCCATCTACTTGTGGTAATAGTAGCATGCTTTTGGATAGTGAGGTAGTTGCACCAGACTCTGGTGTAGTAGTAGATAAGTTATGCGATTCTATATTTTCTGCCAATAAAATATTTGCAAGTAGAGCATCTGACATATTTAGTAAGCTGTTACCAAAAGAGCATATTTCTGGAGTTAGTGTTTCCTCATCCTGGAAGAATGATTCATTGATCAAAGAGAAGTTTGCCAAGAGGAAGCGATGTTTGAGGTTTATGGAGAGAGTTATAACCTTAAAATTTAAAGCCTTTCAACACTTGTGGAAGGAAGACATGAGTGTGCTTTCCATGCGAAAATATCGTTCAAAATCTCACAAAAAATTTGAGTTAAGCTTGCGAGCAACTAATAATGGACATCAGAAGCATCGCTCTTCAATTCGATCGCGATTTTCTACACCTGGTAAGAAATTCTATCTGCTTTTTCTGTTTGTCTTTCATGAGTTTGGAAGAAAGTGATTGGTTTTATAAGCATGACGATATTCTTGTGTCTAAATAAGAAAAACTAATTAAAGCAGTTTTCATGATGGACAAGGTTGTGACGTAGCTCGACTTTTTTTTACAGACTTATTTCTTGTTTTATGTTTTCTGGTGCTGCTTGTGGCATTTGATTTGTTTGAACATGGTTATAAATTTTTCTTATGCATGAGGAACTTTTTGTACACAGTTTGTAGTGAAAATAAGGAAGGAGGGCAGGATGTCTCTTTTAGTATCTTGGAGTGCTAATAAGTTAATAACAATTGCCTTTGAATCTAAACTGTTTTTTGTGATATTTTTGCCTTTTCCAATAGTAATCAGTATTTGTCTTTTCAGTAAGTTAGCAATTAACTTGTTCTGATTGATGCACCATGCTTGCCTATGAGGCGCTCGTGCTGACTCTGGTGCTACGGCTTTCATTATCTTTCCCTGTGTATTAGTAATGACTACATGGATGTGTTAGCTGTAGTGGTTACTTGGAGTTGTTTCGTTGCATGCTTTTTAGATAACTACTCATTGGTTATTTTATATTTGATCAACTATAGAAGTCTATGTGTAAATCTTTGAAAACAAATACATCTACTTTTGTGTTTTGGTGAAACATTTTTTAATCAGAAGTTTTTAATGATTTTTTTTTTTTCAGCAGGAAGTCTGAGCCTGGTCCCTACTACAGAGATTATTAATTTCACTAACAAGTTGCTGTCAGATTCCCAAGTCAAGCCGTACAGGAACTCGTTGAAGATGCCAGCCTTAATCTTGGACAAGGAGGAGAAGTTGGCGACAAGATTTGTTTCTAGTAATGGTTTAGTTGAAGATCCCTGTGCTGTTGAGAAGGAAAGGGCTTTGATGAACCCATGGACGCCAGAAGAGCAAGAACTTTTCATCCAAAAGCTAACCACCTACGGGAAGGATTTCAGAAAAATTTCTTCCTTTCTTGATCACAAGACGACTGCTGACTGTGTGGAGTTTTATTACAAACACCACAAGTCTGATTGCTTTGTGAAAACAAAGAAGAAGCCTGATATGGCTAAGCAAGGAAAGTCTTCGGCTAATACCTACTTAATTTCAGATGGGAAAAAATGGAATCGTGAGATGGATGCTGCTTCCCTTGATATTTTGGGTGCTGCTTCAGCAATCGCAGCTCATGCTGATGGTGGTACAAGAAATCGACAAACGTATTCGAGGAGGTTAATTTTGGGAGGGTACAGGAATACTAATACGTCTCGTAGTGAGGATACCACTGTTGAAAGGTCCTGCAGTCTTGATACTATTGGCAACGAAAGAGAAACAGCTGCTGCTGATGTTTTAGCAGGTATATGTGGCTCAATGTCATCTGAGGCGGTGAGTTCTTGCATCACTAGTTCCATTGATCCTGGTGAGTCTTATCTGGAATGGAAGTGCCAGAAAGGGGATTCGGTAGTAAGGCGACCTTTGACACCTGATGTTATGCAGAATGTGGATGATGAGACTTGCTCAGATGAAAGTTGTGGAGAAATGGATCCTTCTGACTGGACAGACGAGGAGAAGTCTAGATTTATTCAGGCAGTGTCATCCTATGGAAAGGATTTTGCTATGATCTCGCGATGCATTAGATCGAGGTCTCAGCATCAATGCAAGGTTTTCTTTAGCAAGGCTCGGAAGTGCCTTGGGCTTGATTTTGTACATCCTGGGCCCGGAAATGGAACATCTGTTGGTGATGATGCTAATGGAGGTGGGAGTGACACTGAAGATGCCTGTGTTCTGGAAACTGGTTCAGGTATTTCCAGTGACAAGTCAGGATGTAACATGAACGGGGATGTGCCGCCGTCTGTCACAAACATGAATGCTGATGAAGCTGATCCTGCGGAGACCATGAAATTGCAAACAAGCCCACCCAGACCGGAGGAAAACAATGTGATGGGAGAAGTAGATCATGGAGATGGTAAGCCTCTCAAATCTCTGGCTTCTGATGCATTCCAGGTGGTGGATAAGCCTAAGCTAGTTTTTGATGGCGACACTGATATCATGGATTTCGATGCTATGGGAGGTAATGCAACTGAAAACAAAATTTTGGTTGCAGAATCACGACCTGTTGGTGAGGGAATCAACTCTGACCCACCTAATCCTGAATGTATGGTTGGGGAAAAATTGGTCGGTCAAATTTCTTCTGATCGATTTGGAAAGAAACTGGAGGGGAGCGATGAAAGAAGCAATAGAGATCCAAGCGGATGCTGCTTACCAGCCTCAGCACACAATTCATGTGGCAATACTTCTGATGTGGCTGCTGATGGTTCTTGTTCAGGTCCTGGCCTTAACCCTGAGTGCCCATGTCAAGTTTCTGTAGAGCTGAACTCTGTGCAAAACCCTTCTGTCATCTCGTTGACACATGAGAATGCTCCTGCTACTGCAGTTTCTGTGCCACAAGATTCTGCTGTCATTGAATGCGAGAAATCCCTCAGCCAAGATAGGTTGTCATCAACCCTGGATCTGCGGGAGGGATCTGTTGGTAGAGATGAGAGTGGCAAGCACTTGTCAGGTCTTCTAGGACATGCAAACGTCGAACCTTTGCAAGTTCTCAGAGGCTATCCATTGCAAATGGTACCCAAGAAAGAGACGAATGGGGATGTAAGTTGTGGTAATTTATCTGAAGTTAAGCCAGACAGAAATATCAATGGGCATTATATGACACAAGATGACTTCCTTCAATTTGGGAATTCCAAGCCCCAATGTTCTCGTGTTGATTGTCCTCCTCTGCCCCTAAAGGTAGAAAAACCAGGTGACGCACGAAAAGCCCATTCATGGAGCTCGACAGATTCGGATAAACCAAGCAGGAATGGTGATGTGAAACTGTTTGGTAAGATACTCAGCAACCCGTCATCTTTGTCCAAGTCAAATGGCAGCATCCATGAGAATGAAGAAGAGGGAGCTCATAACCAAAAGTTAAGCAGCAAGTCGTCTAACTTAAATCTCACCGGGCATCACAGTGCTGACGGGAATTCTCCCCTCCTGAAGTTTGATTGTAGTAGTTATCTGGGCCTTGAGAATGTTCCCAGTAGGAGTTACGGCGGGTTTTGGGAAGGGAATAAAGTGCAAGCTGGTAATTCATCGTTTCCTGACTCAGCTATCTTGCTGGCCAAGTACCCTGCTGCGTTTAGCAATTTTCCTACGTCCTCTTCCCAAATGGAACAGCAGCCACTGCAGGCGGTTGTGAAGACCAACGATCGAAGTATGAATGGCGTATCAGTTTTTCGTGGCGAGATCAATGGTAGCAATGGAGTTGCTGATTATCCGGTGTTTAGTAGAGGCCAGGACGGTGGTAACAAAGTGCAGCCATTTACAGTAGATGTGAAGCAGCAGCAGCGGCAAGACGTGTTGGACATTCCAAGACGAAATGGGTTTGATGCAATTTCGAGCATACAGCAGCAAGGAAGGGGGAGTGTTGGGATGAATGTAGTAGGGAGGGGAGGGATCCTCGTAGGGGGTCCGTGTACGGTGGTATCAGATCCCGTGGCTGCCATTAGAATGCACTACGCGAAAACTGAACAGTATGGGGGGCAGGCGGGGAGCATATTCCGGAAGGAAGAGTCGTGGAGAGGAGGGAAGGGGGATATAGGCAGGTAGTAGATGGTTGCAGAGGGGGCCTGGCCTGGCCTGGCCAGGCCATTGGCGCTCCCGCGGCGGCAAATCGTTTATTTGCTGCGCCCTGTATAATAGTTTTTGGTTGGTGTTGGTTAAGTGCAGTCAGTGACGTGCTAGGGCAAAAATGGACTCTTAAAAGGTCCCCGTCGTTTTTTTTTTTGGGTTGGGTAAAATGCTTTTGTTTTTTAAATTTGTTAGGTGCTTGTAATATTGCAGCAGGAGCAGCTTTGTATTTTGTTGTATTTTAATTTTAATGGGAAAATACAAAAATAAACTGCAAAAGTTGGGAAGGCGGGCGGGGATGGATGGAGAGAAATATTTATTTCAGGTTTGCGAGCTCTGGATCCACCTGATCTGACGTCGTTTTGTCTCATGGTAGCTTCTAGTTCTGGTAAAACTCATGTTTGCCGGTCTAACATCTCATCATTTGTTTGTCATTGATTTAGGTGAAAGTAAAACTCTAGCAAAATACATTTTACATTTGAATGTGTGTAACTTCCTAGTCCTTTTGATCGGCCGATATTATTTGTGCGGATGCGTAAGTTGTTCGGGTTTTCCGCGAGTAAGTTGTTCGGTTTCTTGTTGCGTCCGAAGAATTGGTGGAAGTGGTGCTATAACTTTGATTACCTGCCAAAAAACATCATCATTGATTTGAGACGGAGTGCTAATAGGTCATCTTATATAGCAATTACAGCAACATTTTACCTCATTGGATGCGGGGTGAGAGAGAGTGACTTGATGAGCATGCAAGTTGTAGCCACAGTCACCAGGAACGGGATTTGTAGGCCTCTGAAACCCTCTGCACACACAAATGTGATTACATTTCGACAATCATGGACGACGGAATTACATTTGAATGCTTTTGGATTTATATTACACTGACTGCATACCCATCATCGGCAAAACTTTCATCGACCAAGTCGAAATCTGAGCACTTTGGCTGTCCACCAGGAACATAAAGAGGATCTCCTGTATATAGACAGGCAAATTAACGGCTCCTTATTGCCTAAAAACAAATATTTTGTTAAGCATTCAACTAGTCCAAGCAAATGGGGAATCTGAGGTTTCTCAAACCCATGCCCTCCAACAACCAGATTCTCATAACATGTTGGACACAGCCTAATCCCAAACTTAAGGTCCAATAGCGATCAAGCCAATAGCCCCCGTAGACTGGGAGGGCCACATGGACTATGATTAGCTTCGATAAAAGACTTACCTAACAATGGATGTCCTATGTAAGAAAGATGGATGCGAATTTGGTGTGGCCTTCCTGACTGAATCTCAACCTGTTAAAGTATCAGTGTACTATTGTAAGTTGCTTTCAATTCCAAAAACAACAAACACAACCTGATTTTCGTGTCCATTGTCAATGTCCTATGTCTTATTGTTGTCATCATAGTTATATACTGGCTTTTGAAAAGCACTATGCTAAAATGGCGGAGTTAAGCCAGAATATCATCCATGGAAGTAAAATAGATAGATACTACTAAAGGCTATATATTATTTCTGAAGGTTACAACAACAACAACAACAAAGCCTTTTCCCACTAAGTGGGGTCGGCTATATGAATCCTAGAACGCCATTGCGCTCGGTTTTGTGTCATGTCCTCCGTTAGATCCAAGTACTCTACGTCTTTTCCTAGAGTCTCTTCCAAAGTTGTCCTAGGTCTTCCTCTACCCCTTCGGCCCTGAACCTCTGTCCCGTAGTCACATCTTCGAACCGGAGCGTCAGTCGGCCTTCTTTGCACATGTTCAAAATCACCGGAGCCGATTTTCTCTCATATTTCCTACAATTTCGGCTACTCCTACTTTACCTCGGATATCCTCATTCCCAATCTTATCCTTTCTCGTGTGCCCACACATCCCACGAAGCATCCTCATCTCCGCTACACCCATTTTGTGTACGTGTTGATGCTTCACCACCCAACATTCTGTGCCATACAACATCGCTAGCCTTATTGCCGTCCTATAAAATTTTCCCTTGAGCTTCAGTGGCCTACGACGGTCACACAACACGCCGGATGCACTCTTTCCATCCAGCTCGTATTCTATGGTTGAGATCTCCATCTAATTCTCCGTTCTCTTGCAAGATAGATCCTAGGTAGCGAAAACGATCGCTTTTTGTGAGCTTCGCTAGATTGCTCCGGTCATTAGTGTGGATAAGTATATAAATGGATAGAGATAGGAAAGCAAACACAAGATGTACGTGGTTCACCCAGATTGGCTACGTCCACGGAATAGAAGAGTTCTCATTAATTGTGAAGGGTTTACACAAGTACATAGGTTCAAGCTCTCATTTAGTGAGTACAAGTGAATGATTTAGTACAAATGACATTAGGAAATATTGTGGGAGAATGATCTCGTAATCACGAAACTTCTAAGTATCGGAGTGTGGTGTCGTCTTGACTTGCCTTATCTGTCTCATAGGTAGATGTGGCATCTTCTCTGGAAGTACTCTTCCTCCATCCAGGGGTGGTATCTTTAACTGGTGGAGATGCACAAGGTAATGTATCAATTTCACTTGAAGCTTACTTGTAGTTTCAGGCTTGGTCAAGCGCGATACAAACCATGTAGTAGGAGTCCCCCAAGTCGCCGAGCTAGGGGGTCTGCTGAAAGAGGTGACAGACAAGGTAAGCAATCAGAGCTCCGACTGATTGTTCACCTTCTCCCCATCTTGCAGCAGCATGAAGGATAAAGAGAAGAAAAATGAGAAGAGATGATATGAGATACTTTTGCTTTTGAAGAAGTAACTTTCCACAGGCTTATTCTTGAACTGAGCTGGAGGGTTTTCTGGTTTCCTCCAGAGTATAAGGCCGACTGAAGAATTTGAGGGTCAAAACAAGTCCATCAAATCTAGAGTACGTTCCACCCTGCTGATATGGGATACTTTTGCTTTTGACAGAGTAATGAATGTATCGGCACGTGTGCTGTTACGCTTGTCTCCACATGCTTCCTTGTATCCTTCGCACTTGCCTTATCTGTTCCTCAAGCAGATGCGGAATCTTCCCTGGAAACATAAGATGTTGAAGATGAGTACTCGAGAGCAATGCCAGGTAAGTAATCAGGTAAGGGGTTCCAGGCAGTCCGTTCCTGGCTGGAAGCTTGATTCCAAGTGCTGACTGATTGCTCTCATTCTCCTTGTCTTGCAGGTAAAAACAAGGCCAAAAGAAAAGACAGGGAAAAAGCATGATATGGGATACTCTTGCTTTTAACCCTGATGATATGAGATATTCTTGCTCTAGTATAGCTTGTTTGCAGAGGTATTATCGGGGGGAAAGAAAGCTGAATATTTCGAAAGGCTTCGTTGGGAGTGCCCTCTCAGATATGATGAAGGGTTGAGCATTTTTGCAGGTCTGCCTGTCCGTTGGGGATGGAGGTCGACATATATAGGAGTCTCCCTAACAACAAGTAGTAATGCTATTCCTTTACCCTGCTTGGTCATAGCACGGTAGTGGGAGCTGCCAGTTTCACATGTTTTAACTCTGTCAGAGCACTTTGAAAAAGTGGTCTGTGGTATCTGGCTCTCGAGATTCGGAGAACGATGCCTCTTCGATTTTTGAGAAAGCAATCATGCTGGGGGTATGACTCTCGAGATTCGGAGAGCAGTGTCTCTTCGATTTTTGAGGAAGTAATCATGTTGGGAGTCTGGCTCTCGAGATTCGGAGGGCGGTACCTTTTCGATTTTGGAGCAAGCAATCTTGTTGGGAGTGTTGTCTCGAATGTGAGTAAAGGTTGGGCATGTTTGCTAGTCTACCTTGCCACGAAGCACAAAGGTTGACACACAGGGACTTTCCAATTATCCAACAATGGTACTGTTCCTTTACCCTCTCTTCGATTTTGAGAAAGTAGTCATGTTGGGAGTCTGGCTCTCGAGATTCGGAGGACGGTGCCTCTTCGATTTTGGAGCAAGCAATCTTATTGGGAGTGTTTTCTCGAATGTGAGTAAAGGTTGGGCATGTTTGCTAGTCTACCTTGCCACGAAGCACAGAGGTTGACACACAGGGACTTTCCAATTATCCAGCAGTGGTACTGTTCCTTTACAGTTGTGGGTAATAATATGGTAGCTAGACCTTCAAAATTTATGTGTCTAAACTTTTGTTAGTGCTGTTTCTTTGCTATTCTTTTACCTTTCTTGGTCAGAGCGATGTAGTGGGAGCTGCAAGCTTCACGTGCTCAACTTTGGCAGAGAACTTTGGCAAAGTTATTTGTGGTACCCATGAGCTATTGTTGCGTGTGGGAAGTGGGTGATTGAACAGTAAGATTCATGTGCTTTCTACTTCACCAGAAGTCTTCGACAGAATGCCCATAATTTCTGCAAAGCTGAGTGTGCGTGACAGGTGCTGACAAGGCTAGAAAAGTAGGTGCCTCTTCGATTTCTGAGATCGGCCCTCGTGGTCTCTGAGCAGCCCAGCTTTTGAGAAAGCGAGCGCCTCTTCGATTGATTCGGAGAACGATGCCTCATCGATTTTTGAGAAAGCAATCATGCTGGGGGTCTGGCTCTCGAGATTCGGGGAGCAGTGTCTCTTCGATTTTTGAGAAAGTAATCATGTTGGGAGTCTGGCTCTCGAGATTCGGAGGGCGGTGCCTCTTCGATTTTGGAGCAAGCAATCTTGTTGGGAGTGTTTTCTCGAATGTGAGTAAAGGTTTGGCATGTTTGCTAGTCTACCTTGCCACGAAACACAGAGGTTGACACACAGGGACTTTCCAATTATCCAGCAATGGTACTGTTCCTTTACCCTCTCTTCGATTTTTAAGAAAGTAGTCATGTTGGGAGTCTGGCTCTCGAGATTCGGAGGACGGTGCCTCTTCGATTTTGGAGCAAGCAATCTTATTGGGAGTGTTTTCTCGAATGTGAGTAAAAGTTGGGCATGTTTGCTAGTCTACCTTGCCACGAAGCACAGAGGTTGACACACAGGGACTTTCCAATTATCCAGCAGTGGTACTGTTCCTTTACCCTTGTGGGTAATAATATGGTAGCTAGACCTTCAAAATTTATGGGTCTAAACTTTGTTAGTGCTGTTTCTTTGCTATTCTTTTACCCTTCTTGGTCAGAGCGATGTAGTAGGAGCTGCAAGCTTCACGTGCTCAACTTTGGCAGAGAACTTTGGCAAAGTTATCTGTGGTACCCATGAGCTATTGTTGCGTGTGAGAAGTGGGTGATTGAACAGTAAGATTCATGTGTTTTCTACTTCCCCAGAAGTCTTTGACAGAATGCCCATAATTTCCGCAAAACTGAGTGTGCGTGTGACAGGTGCTGACAAGGCTGGAAAAGGCTGGAAAAGTAGGTGCCTCTTCGATTTCTGAGATCGGCCCTCGTGGTCTCTGGGGAGCCCAGCTTTTGAGAAAGCGAGCGCCTCTTCGATTTTTGAGATCGGCCTTCGTGGTCTTTGAGCAGCCCAACTTTTGAGAAAGCAAACGCCTCTTCGATTTCTGAGATCAACCCTCGTGATCTCTAAGCAGCCCAGCTTTTGAGAAAGCAAACGCCTCTTCGATTTCTGAGCAGGCGCCTCTTCGATTTCTGAAGCTTCGTCGAGTGCAGATTTTTATAGGGGCTGGCATTAAGTTCCAAAGCACACTTGAATCTCCACCAGTAGAAGCTTCATTCTTGCACTTCTAAGATCTTGATTTGTCCGACCTCTTCTCTCTTCAACACCTTTGAAAATGTCTGGCCCCTCCGACCGTCGTTTTGACTTGAACCTTGTTGAAGAGGCAGCCCCGCCTTCTCCAGACAACATATGGCGCCCATCCTTCGTCTCCCCTACTGGTCCTCTTACCGTTGGGGATTCCGTGATGAAGAATGATATGACCGCTGCGGTGGTGGCCAGGAACCTTCTCACTCCCAAAGATAACAGACTACTTTCCAAACGGTCTGATGAGTTAGCTGTTAAGGATTCGCTGGCTCTCAGTGTTCAGTGTGCAGGTTCTGTGTCTAATATGGCCCAACGCCTATTTGCTCGAACCCGCCAAGTTGAATCATTGGCGGCTGAAGTGATGAGTCTCAAACAGGAGATTAGAGGGCTCAAGCATGAGAATAAACAGTTGCACCGGCTCGCACATGACTATGCTACAAACATGAAGAGGAAGCTTGACCAGATGAAGGAAACTGATGGTCAGGTTTTACTTGATCATCAGAGATTTGTGGGTTTGTTCCAAAGGCATTTATTGCCTTCGTCTTCTGGGGCTGTACCGCGTAATGAAGCTCCAAATGATCAACCTCTGATGCCTCCTCCTTCTAGGGTTCTGTCCAGTACTGAGGCTCCAAATGATCCCCCTCCGGTGCCTTCTCTTTCTGGGGCTCTACCGACTGCTGAGACTTCTCCTAAGCAACCTTTGTGAAGGCTCCCTCTTGTGTGCTTATTTTGACTCATGTATATGTACATATTTGTAGCTTATCGGGGATATCAATAAATAAGCTTTCCTTCATTTCAACGTATTGTGTTAAATACACCAAAGCCTTCTTCGCTAAGTTCTTTGAATTTTCTTTTGTTAAAGCTTGTATGTTGAAGCTTTCTGAGTGGAGCATGTAGGTTGGGGTAGTGTTCCCTTAATTTCCCGAGTGAGGAAAACTTCTCGGTTGGAGACTTGGAAAATCCAAGTCACTGAGTGGGATCGGCTATATAAATCTTAGAACGCCATTGTGCTCGATCCTGTGTCATGTCCTTCGTTAGATCTAAGTACTCTAAGTCTTTTCTTAGAGTCTCTTCCAAACTTTTCCTAGGTCTTCCTCTACCCCTTCGGCCCTGAACCTCTGTCCCATAGTCGCATCTTCTAATCGGAACGTCAGTAGGCCTTCTTTGCACATGTCCAAACCACCGTAACCGATTTTCTCTCATCTTTCCTTCAATTTCGGCTACTCCTACTTTACCCCGGATATCCTCATTCCTAATCTTATCCTTTCTCGTGTGCCCACACATCCAACGAAGCATCCTCATCTCCGCTACACCCATTTTGTGTACGTGTTGATGTTTCACCGCCCAACATTCTGTGCCATACAGCATCGCCGGCCTTATTGCCGTCCTATAAAATTTTCCCTTGAGCTTCAGTGGCATACG
The DNA here is from genome assembly GCF_916048215.2 of Malus sylvestris. Classification (NCBI taxonomy): domain Eukaryota; kingdom Viridiplantae; phylum Streptophyta; class Magnoliopsida; order Rosales; family Rosaceae; genus Malus; species Malus sylvestris. Next base: position 25,500,505 of record NC_062266.1, read on the forward strand.
GCGGTCACACAACACGCCGGATGCACTCTTCCACTTCATCCATCCAGCTTGTATTCTATGGTTGAGATCTCCATCTAATTCTCCGTTCTTTTGCAAGATAGATCCTAGGTAACGAAAACGGTCGCTCTTTGGTATTTCTTGATCTCCGATCCTCACCCCTAACTCGTTTTGGCCTCCATTTGCACTGAACTTGCACTCCATATATTCTGTCTTTGATCGGCTTAGGCGAAGACCTTTAGATTCCAACACTTCTCTCCAAAGGTTAAGCTTTGCATTTACCCCTTCCTGAGTTTCATCTATCAACACTATATCGTCTGCGAAAAGCATACACCAAGGAATATCATCTTGAATATGTCGTGTTAACTCATCCATTACCAACGCAAAAAGGTAAGGACTTAAGGATGAGCCTTGATGTAATCCTACAGTTATGGGAAAGCTTTCGGTTTGTCCTTCATGAGTTCTTACGGCAGTCTTTGCTCCTTCATACATATCCTTTATAGCTTGGATATATGCTACTCGTACTCCTTTCTTCTCTAAAATCCTCCAAAGAATGTCTCTTGGGACCCTATCATACGCTTTTTCCAAATCTATAAAGACCATGTGTAAATCCTTTTTCCCATCTCTATATCTTTCCATCAATCTTCGTAAGAGATAGATTGCCTCCATGGTTGAGCGCCCTGGCATGAACCCGAATTGGTTGTCCGAAACCCGTGTCTCTTGCCTCAATCTATGCTCAATGACTCTCTCCCAGAGCTTCATTGTATGACTCATTAGCTTAATACCCCTATAGTTCATGCAATTTTGTACGTCGCCCTTATTCTTGTAGATAGGCACCAAAGTGCTCATTCGCCACTCATTTGGCATCTTCTTCGTTTTCAAAATCCTATTGAAAAGGTCAGTGAGCCATGTTATACCTGTCTCTCCCAAAAGTTTCCACACTTCGATTGGTATATCGTCTGGGCCTATTGCTTTTTTATGCTTCATCTTCTTCAAAGCTACAACCACTTCTTCCTTCCGGATTCGACGATAAAAAGAGTAGTTTCTACACTCTTCTGAGTTACTCAACTCCCCTAAAGAAGCACTCATTTCATGTCCTTCATTGAAAAGATTATGAAAATAACCTCTCCATCTGTCTTTAACCGCGTTCTCTGTAGCAAGAACATTTCCATCCTCATCCTTGATGCACCTCACTTGGTTTAGGTCCCTTGTCTTCTTTTCCCTTGCTCTAGATAGTTTATAGATATCCAACTCTCCTTCTTTGGTATCTAGTCGTTTATACATATCGTCGTAAGCCGCTAACTTAGCTTCTCTGACAGCTTTCTTCGCCTCTTGCTTCGCTTTTCTATACCTTTCACCATTTTCATCAGTCCTCTCCTTGTATAAGGCTTTACAACATTCCTTCTTAGCCTTCACCTTTGTTTGTACCTCCTCATTCCACCACCAAGATTCCTTTTGGTGTGGGGCAAATCCCTTGGACTCTCCTAATACCTCTTTTGCTACTTTTCGGATACAACTAGCCATGGAATCCCACATTTGGCTAGCTTCCCCCTCTCTATCCCACACACATTGGGTGATTACCTTCTCTTTGAAAATGGCTTGTTTTTCTTCTTTTAGATTCCACCATCTAGTCCTTGGGCACTTCCAAGTCTTGTTCTTTTGTCTTACTCTTTTGATATGTACATCCATCACCAACAAGCGATGTTGATTAGCCACGCTCTCTCCTGGTATAACTTTGCAATCCTTACAAGTTATACGATCCCCTTTCCTCATTAGAAGAAAATCTATTTGTGTTTTTGACGACCCACTCTTGTAGGTGATCACATGTTCTTCTCTCTTCTTAAAGAAGGTGTTGGCTAAGAAGAGATCATATGTCATTGCAAAATCCAAGATAGCTTCCCCATCCTCGTTTCTCTCCCCAAAACCATGGCCACCATGAAAACCTCCATAGTTGCCTGTCTCCCTGCCCACGTGTCCATTTAAATCTCCTCCTATAAATAACTTCTCCGTCTGAGCAATTCCTTGCACCAAGTCTCCAAGATCTTCCCAAAATTTCTCCTTCGAACTCGTATCCAACCCTACTTGAGGTGCGTACGCACTAATCACATTGATAAGTTCTTGTCCTATTACAATCTTGATTGCCATGATTCTATCTCCTACCCTCTTGACATCTACAACATCTTGTACCAAGGTCTTGTCCACGATGATGCCAACACCGTTTCTCGTTCTATTTGTGCCCGAATACCAAAGTTTAAACCCTGAGTTTTCTAGATCCTTTGCCTTACTACCAACCCACTTAGTTTCTTGTAGGCACATAATATTTATCCTTCTCCTCACCATAACTTCCACTACTTCCATAGATTTTCCCGTTAAGGTTCCTATATTCCACGTTCCTAAACGCATTTTGCTCTCTTGAACTCTACCCTTCTGTCCTAGCTTCTTCACCCTCCCCCGTCTAATAGGATCAAAGTACTTCTTTTGTGTGTCCCGGGTAAAGTTGATAGGAGCATATGCTCCCAAACAACTTTGAGTGGAGTCGTTCGAAAAGAAGTTTCTATGGCCCCCTTGCTCATTTAACACTGCATCCGGGTGCCGATGGAGATACAGCGACCCTTGCTCACTTATCACTGTGCTCAGGCCACACAGCGCGCCACTTACGGGTGACGCCCTAGCTTTAGCGCGATTTTGTTCTGGATTCATTTTCATAAGGATTCGACGTGATCATGGAGTGCCGGCTGTCGACTACCTGACGCCCTCCCCCTCCTCCTTTATCCGGGCTTGGGACCGGCCATGTAAGACATAGGCGGAGTTATATTATTTCTGAAGGTTGAAGTGGTAAAATCAGGGGTACCTGGACTAGCGTCTGGTTTTTATGAATCTCTCTCTCAAGAACTTCAACTTTACTCAGAGCTGGCTTTCCTGGTTAAGATAAAATAAAATAACAAAAAGAGATAAGCATGGTGGGTTAGAATAAGATTGTTTTATGAATCTAACACACTGCATCCTGAGATGAGGTGATTAAGCACTAAGAGAAAAGGTGAATGGTGCAAGTTAACACGACTTAAAGATTGCAATCATCTTTCCAAATCATGGTGTATTGGAGGGAGCTTACAGGAAACACAAAATTATTCAACACATTCGTTAATGCAAATAAACCTGTAGGAGAAGCAACATACAGCCCTTTAGCCACACCAGGATATCGCACCATTCCAATTGGCTGCTTTACAATCACCTATAGAAATTTTCACGTCTATCATACACTCTATTTGCATGAATAGTAGCAATATATAAAGTTGAAAAGACGGCATCAAGAAAAATTAGAAAGGAAGGCTTGCTAGACTCAAGAAATCATCGGTTTGAGTTGAGATAAGGTATGGAAACAGTGGATGTTGATGTTTTGTTTGAGATATTAAACCTTATTCATGCACAAACAGACAGTAGTTAGAGTTGCACACACTTCAGTAGTACTTCAAAAGGATGTTACCTTATCCTCACAAACTATCCCAGTCACTAGTGCCCGGTAAATCTTTGATATTTTCCTCTCTGTACGAGGCTCCATGTCAGCATTACTGTCAATCACATTGTCAAATTCATAAAGATTATAACCAAACTGTAGGAATCTTAAGTTTTTTCATTCAAAAATGAGAAGCCAAAATAAGATGCGAGCAAGATGGAATAGGCGATTTCTCTAACCTGCCATCTCCAATATTAGATGTCCCGTCAGCTAAGTATGCTGCAAGCTGAGTTTTGGCATGCTTTGTCTTTGCACAGAGTAATATTCCTAGAACCATATGAGACCAGTCAACCAGAAGAATATTAAGAAGTATAACCATTCTTGTAGTAACTATGACAATGAACAGATTTGTGAGAATAACACGTAGAACTGGAAAGGAGCAATAAATTGAGGAAAAAGGTTTTCGTTATGTGTAGATGTTATCTAGTGAGAAACATAGTAAGCAGCATTAAGTTATCCATCTTTACAACTAGGTTCCGAAATTTGACAATCTTTCTGCAATAAGTAAATCCAAATGACATACCATGTGTATTAACAACATACAGGAAGCTTCTTGAGACAATGTGATATATAAAACCATGTTTTTCAATTCTATGTTTTACTACACATTAATCGTTAATAATGAAAATTCCAAGGCCATAATGAGCATGGGTAGGAAGCTTAACTCAAGTAATTAGATAGAACATACATTCAAATCATCTCATGTCCACAGTCATGTATAAGAAAACTTAGCTACTTTGATTGAAAAGAAAGAAGAATACAAGGGACTTCATCAATTAATTCAGCATTGGACTTCATGGGATACCTGAAGTGCCTCTTCCTAAGCGATGGGCAGGAACAGGATGTGGTTGTTGGCACGATAAGGGAGAAATCTTCTGTGTTGCACGCCATAGAAGCTGTGTGAGAACTGTTCGTTGCTGGAAAAGACCTTGAGGTAAAACTTGCAGCCCAGAAGGCTTATTTAGAGCAATCTGAATTCAAAATTAAAACTTCACATCAAGAACAGTAACCACCAAAATGGAGAAAACAAACAACAGTTAACAGATTCTTTGCAGAGAAACCATAGATAATTTCCAAGGCGTCTTTTGGTTGCTATTTGATAACAAAATTTCTCATGAAAAAACCTCAATTTGTTTCAAAGAATCAAGGGAAAAAAGAACCCTAAGCTCATTTAGCTCTTAAGGGAGGGTAGGGCAACGGATCCTCATTTAAGGTGACCAACGCTCAACTTTTACAAACCAAACTGACTTTGAATATTATTCTTGGACAAAACTGAACCGAAGACCAACTTCACCCCACTCCTTTCCACCCAAGACAATTCTTAGGTGGGAAGTATTTCGTAATATTGTACTTACTTATGTTTCTAATAAAATCTCCAAAATCAACTATAATTACATTTCGAACAAACAAAAGACCATTTGATGCATTTGATGCATTTGGTATAATGGTTTTATATTTTCCACGAGTTGAAGTAGCTAATAATACCAGTAAGAAAAACAACATGCACATAAGTACTACAACATGAGTTAATCAACACAGTATTAGAAACCTTAAATGTACATAAGTTCAAGTGTTTAACATCACTAATCTTGATGGGAATGAAGCAACATCGTAATGAAGATAGAAGATAGGACATGAGACATACAAATCGATGAGTAACCACTTTGAGAAATTTACCATATCATCATCCTCATACAGAACCTCGAGCAAGTATGGTGCATCGGGCTCTCTCCACGGAAGTCTATGATATGCCAATTTCGAGCCAACCCTAAACAAATTGATCATCATGTTACAGAAACAAAACATAACAATCTTCTATATGGATGAGAGCAAGCATATCATAAAAGCGAAAAATGACATCCACGAAACAAAGAACCACCTGAGGATCGTATCGGGATCTCTAACAACTTCTCCATCAACTGTTATCTGCAGAAAAACAGCAACAAGCAATGCTGATAATTTAACACGCATATATTCACATTTTCCATAACAAACCTTTTCATGATTTTCGATGTTCGAACCTGTCCGCTCCGAATTCTCTGCAACCAACTGCTCAATTATCAGTACAAAGTTTTCATCAGTTCTTCAAATTAAACATATTTTTATTGCTTAAAATGCAAAAATAAATCAGTAAATAAATCAAATTAATCTAAATTGTTGGAATGCAATTTGGTATAAGCTGATTACCCTTGCAATGGAGCTGAATTATTGTACTTGCTAGAGTAGAACTCGATCAGTGTCAGTTCTGTATTGCACACCAACAATCGGAGTCAAATTCGGACAGGTTAAAATCGAAGAAAGCATCGACAATCGAGTTCTAGCGCATGGAGTCTGTTTGGCTGCCGGGAAAATGCAGGAAAGAAACAGAAATAGTAGAAGAAAAAAAACAGTATCTTCCTAGGGAGATTTAAAAGAGAGGGAGAGAAAGAGAGGACCGGAATCGGAGGTTCGAACGACGTCGTTGTAGAACAATCCGTCGTTGAGATCGGGCCACGGCAATCCAAACGTCTGAGGCTGACATGCTCGCGAGGAGCTAGACATTTGTATGTGTCCTTTCAATTTTCAACCGAGAAAGAGAGCGACCTTCAGTGAAGAAAGGCGGCTGCTGCCTTTATCCGGCGTCGTTGAAGGACCGGTGTCCGATTCCCAAATAACAAGTGTCTGAAACATAAAAATAAGAGCGTGAATAGCACTACTATTTTTTAATTGAAAATTTCAATGATTTTTAGGGATTATTATAAGTCTTTGGATTTTGAGATTTATATAAGTTGAGCAAGTTAACCTAGGTTACGAGCACTCGTATAAAATTGGGACGCTACAATGTCAGGGTCTTAAATTAAATCACGTAATGCTACATCAGAGTTAAAACTACATGGTGTACATAACTAACTTCTCTAGTAAGTTACCAAAACTCCTGAGGATGTAGCAAGCATCAATGCTTAAGATACGTATCTAATAAAATTTGAGATATGCTCAAGCCGTTATTTTAAATTTTGTTAAAAACGCTGCAAATCACAGTCTGTAACCCGTACTTAAACAACTAAAACACAACGCAAAATGAAAAATTTCTACGCCCGTGTCGAAAATATTATATTTAAATCAAAGCAAAGCACTTTATTTTCTAAACACCTTGTACAACTAGTACACCTCTGGATACAGGTCATAGTCAAATACATAAAACTTGGAAGGAAAGGAAACAACTTATAAAAATCGTCATTCGAATTATACATTTATTCTTCTCTCAAGTCTTCAGAGAACTTGGACAGTGTTTGGAGTCACAAACCAAACAGAGAATTATACTCCGTCAAATACATAGAAACGATGGAACGGATCGATCAGTGCCCATCGAAATACAAACAAATCATTAGAACACATCTGCGGATGACGAAGGACGCGCCACCTGAAGGGAAACTGAATTCCACTCCTCAATCGCATTGCAGTGGCCGGTTTTTGCTTGGAGCACCTGTAGCTCGCTTGTCTGTGTTGTCGCACCACCAGCAGAGGTTTCAGTTTTCACTTGGAGCACCTGTAGCTCGCTTGTCTGCGTTGTCACAACACCAGCGGAGGTTTCAGTCAGAGGTGAACTTTTCGAAGCCACTGCCTTCAGACGGTACCGTTCTGCTCTGGAGCCAATGACCTGTCCAAGTACTGATGCGGCAATGGTGAACGCCATGGCTGATTTAGGCATCAGCACAGACTTCCGAAGTAAGGCTATGAATGGGACAGCCGCATGCACAGCGGCGAACCAAGATAGTGAGAATTTCTTGGTGTGCTCTCTCCATATCCCTAAAGGAACATTGGCTGCCATGCCCATCGCTCCAATCACAAGTACTTTTGCAGGAAGGGGTTGCGGGCGGAGGTTCTTTGCAAATGCAGTTCGCGACAGGGCTGCTCGGGCTGCAACTATTGCTGGCGGGCACTTGATTTTCATGCCTGGAGGGGGCTGAAAAGCCTTTGCGACTAGTGGAATGACACCACTAACAGCACGGTAAGACTTTGCGATCGGACAGTTTCCAGATTGCAGCCACTCATTGCCCACTGCCTCGTGATTAGAATTTCCTCCCTGAAACATCAAATTCCACACATAATTAGAAACTTGTTCAATGATATGAAGTACAAAAATCAACAAAACCACAAGCAGTTTCAATTACTTAAGACGCTGGGAAATTAGTAGTCCAAAGCAGCAATCAATTTACCTTTGACGTAGAATCTTTTTTCGAGGAATTAGATTTCTTTTGCTGGTTCTTCCATTTCTTATGGAATGCATCGAAACTGAATGGCCCTCCAGCACCAAAGGATGAGAGACTGATCGTAGCTGCCTTTGCAGCTAATGGATTGAACATGGGTGGGGCTGGTTGAGGCTCAACTATGTCAGAATGCACATATGATTTTCCAGAAAGTGGGACAACTCCGTCACTCCCATGGAAAAGCCGAAATGCCATGTCAAAATTGGGACCATCTTCAAAAATTGGACCTTTGGCTCCACGTCCCTGAACATGAAAAGAAGCAAAGTAGTGTCAGGAAAATGCCGCAATTTCAATCAAGTCTAGTACAAGGCAACAATAGTAGATTCAAAACACAAAAGGATAACTTACAGGTACTGGGAACGCCAAGGATGACGCGAAGGAAAAATTGGTGGGCTCATTGATGTTTCTCAAAAATGGGCATTTGAGAATGTCTAGCTCAGACGGCACACAATCGTCACTTGGAGCTTTGAAATTGAAAAAGGAATCCATCTCCAACGCTGAGAAAATTAACCTGCGCACCGAGGAACAACGAATATCAGTAACTCAGCCATAAAACCATGAGCAAGAAAACACATACACCCAAAATATCAAAATGTCTGAAATCAGACCGATGCTCTCTTGCTAAAAAGAAAATCAAACCGGGTTGAGCCGAACGATTAAGAATCATCGAAAGCATCAGTTGTTGCAAAGTAACCCATTCTCAAATTAAAGATTTCTTAAAATTCTAGATCAAACTACAGCCAAAACACATAGATTATACTCTCAGACACCAAGAAATTCAAGAAACTTGTCATCAAAATTACTATCTTGATTAAATCCCAAAATATCATTAATGTAATTAATAATTTAATCAGCTATTAAAACACTTAAAAAGCCCATTAATCTAGATCGTTCAAAAACTCAACAAACCCGAAATTCTCAAGATTCAATTCCTCCCCCCCTCCAAAAAAAGACCCAGAAATCGAGCATCGACCTAATCGACTCATTACCCAACTCATTCCAAAACCCAGAATTCCAAGAATACACCAAAAGATGTTCTAGCACAAATTCATGCAAGATTACGAACCCAACATACATTAAAACAAAGAAATGCAGAAACTTGAGAGAATTACAATCAGGATTCGCAACGGCGGAAATTAGAACCCAGAAAATTACGCAGAATTACAAGAAGCCAAAAGCGAAAAGAGAGAAATCGTACCTTGAGAGAGGTTTTACGAAGGGGCAAAAATTCGATGACAGCGAGAAAGCTTGAGAGAGAGAGGATGGCGAAGAAGGCGATGAGGAAAGGTATCGCTGTGTTAGGTGGAACCGAATTATTGACCTTCGTTTTGGGTTGTAGAGAGAAAAAGTTCTAGAGAGAGAGAGTGCTTGGGAGGGGGGGGGGGGGGGAGATTAAGAAGACGACGTCGTGGTGACCACACGCTTTTTACTTTGAGTCTTTGGGAGCTATCGAAATTAAAATCTAATTAGGTTTAGGAATGCGATTAGGGAAGGGATTTAGGAACGTAGTGGGCCTTGCCGTCCAAGATCTGGCGTGGTGATTTGTTGAACGTTTCCAATTGGTACGGGGCCCGCCGGGGTCCAAGTCGTGTGTGTGCACCACGTGCTTTACTGATTTGTATTTTTTTTTTGTGGTGGGTTTTATTTATTATTTTTTGTCGTCGAGATTAATTATTATCAACCACTTAGTAGTTGATTTGGTAGTTTAGCTTTTATAAATTCACATGAAGGACAAATATTATTAAAAGCAAATTAGTGGTCCTCCTTTGTTGATTATTTTTAGTGAGAAATAATTTAAAGTCAAACAATATAACTTATTTCACTTACTACTGTTAATGTTATGTGAAATATGAATTAACGACGTATTAATAGAATCAAGTTGACAATAAATTTAGTCTCATAGTTAGAAAATTTAAACTACATATTAATAGAATAAAGTTTGTCCACAAAAAAACAAAAACTAATAAAATTACTATTATACCCTTTTATACATGACTGAAGAAGATATTAAAAAAGAAAAAAAATTAAACATTATAATAATTTCACACAAATAAATTTTTAATTTTTTATTCTAAACCTCCATCTATCAAATACCTAAACTCTCTCTCTCTCTCTCTCTCTCTCTCTCTCATATTTGCACCCACGTCTAATTTTTCCCACTTTTAAATTTAATTGTTTTTAAAAATTTACATCACACACATAGTGCCTGTATTTATTAAATTTGATGGAGGCCGGCTTTAGACTTTTGGTTATGTACCCCTAAAACTCCACGTCACGGCTGACATAAGATTTGATAAAATAAAAGAGACTTTGTCATACATTTGTATTAGTTGGGCAGCTAGGTACCGTTTGGTACGCAGACGGGACGGGATGGAATGGAATGGAATGGGACGGGACGAGACAGGACGGGACAGAACGGAGGTTCCGTGTTATGTTTAGAACGCGCAGGACGGAACGGGACGGTTGTTCCGTTCTGCGTTTGGTATGCGCTGGACGGAATGGAACCAAAAGATTAAATGACTAACTTACCCCTGTTTCGTCTGTTGTTTGTTACAGTGCTTATGCGTGGGACAGGACGAGACAATTTATTTATTTTATTTTATTTTTTGAATTTGTTCATATTTGAACACATATATGCTATCTATGATATATTTTTTACAGTAGCACATGGCTAAAGATATGTTACGCAATAATATATGTTATGCCATTTCTTGACTGAAGACATGGCAGAAGAAGCAAAACGAAAAACAATGGCAGAGGATTTAGAGAGAGAAAATGAATGACTAAAGATTGTATCCTTTGAACAATGAAGGAATTCCAGAGAGAGGTGTTTTGTTATTTATACAAGTATTCTTTGCTTCACTCATAAGCTACTAACCAACTTTCTTATCCCTACAAATCCCAACAGACTAACAACCTTCCTACAATCTCAACAAACTAACTGCCTCGCTGATGTGTGCCTTGCTGATGTGTAACCTTCATGCTGATGTGTCTGTAGAGCCATATTGATGTGTACATATCAGTCAACAGACCCATGGCTTGAAGCAATAACTTTATGTTTCTTGAGTATTCATCTAATAAAAGGCTATTTGGGACAAGACTGGATCTTTAAGATAATCTAATGTGCTGCAACAACATACATGGAGACCTAGAAAACAAAAAGCAAAGAGCATTGGTAAGTAATAATAAAACAGAAAAAGTACACAAATAGAGATAAGCATATGAAAACACCAAATAAACTTCAACAGACCAACTTTTACAATCACACACTAGTAAAACTGCTTGCAAGTCACAATCTTTCACATAGTTTTTCCTAAACCCCATGCATGCTTCCCTTCTAGCAAAGCAGTTACAAACTTACATGATGTCTGACATGGTTAAAGACAAGGGCAACTTTTACAAAAGAAAAGCACCAAGTAATCAGCCACAGAGCATTATCGTGTCTATCATGTCTCACATGTTTTGTACATCTTAAATAATGAACAAGCATTATCATTCAATTCCATCTTTAGCCGCTTTGGCCTTATGAAGAATCGCAGCTGCTAAAGATGCTGAACATGGAAAATCAAAAGCGTCCAACAATCAATATAAAGTGGGATAAAGTATGCAACAAGAAAATAAATCACTAGGCTGGGGGAGGAAAAGAAGTTGGACAAAGGACATGATTTTACAACAAAAAAGATATCCGATAATTTGGCTACTGATTGCCAACAAATAGGTTCTAACAACGAAAAATAATGACACCACTGGTGCATAAGGACAACTTGCTTCGCATACTATGACCATACCTTCCAATATACAACAACAACTAACAAGAAAAAGAAGCACGATGCAAACAAGAATCAAATAGAAAATTAAGAAAAACGTTAGCCAAAACCTATATATTTCATCTCTCCCTTCCCCCTAAAAGAAAATACTAATAAGGAATAAGAAGATCCCTGGCAGGCAACGTTACATTGTCCCTTCAACCCCTTTTCCTACCAAAATATTTCCACCCATAGAGACACCTCTTCGACTATCTATGTTAATTGTTACAGTCTCAGGGGAATGCTCTAAAACCCACAGTGATGCAGCTCTCCAATATGGATGAGTGACCGAGGGACATTTCAAACCCATTTTCCAATCTAGCCTACGCATTTTCTTACGATTTCACCACGCAAGAAAGGCTTCTTAGTGTGTGTTTAACTCCCAGTACATAGGGTTATTTATGCCGAACCCAATTTTTGTGAAAAAAATTATGGAATTTGCCAAAACCCCTAAAAATGCCAAAAGAATTTAGCTCAAACACTTCACAAACGATGATTCTGCACTAAATTTACGACCCCAAAGCATCTCTTCTTTCCTAAAACACAATTTGGGTCAAAACCCAAATGTATCAAAACTCAATTATACACACTGACCAATAATCAGTAAAATAACCATTAAAATGCATCAAACTGATTAACATTTCAGCTGACCAAATGCAGAAAGAACCAGCTTTTTCCATCATACAAAGCCAAGCTCACAACCGAACCCACTAAATCGCACAGCTCGGAACCAGATCTAATTCTTTACAAACCAGAATCGTAACAAACCTTAAAAATCAGACTTTGTTCTTTTTCCCAAGCACAAGTTAAACCAGAGAAACCAAGAAAACTAACTTATTTTCTCATAATCATCATATTTTCCTAAAAAATTGAAATTTTCCATGGAAAAATCAAGAAAACGAACCTGGAGATGCAGCGGCTACGGGAGAAGATCGAGATTGAACCTGGAGATGCAGCGGCTACGGGAGAAGATCAAGATCGAACCTGGAGCTACGGGAGAAGATCGAGATTGAACATGGAGATGCAGCTGCTACGGGAGAAGATCAAGATCGAACCTGGAGATGCAGCTGCTACGGGAAAGGATGAGGAGGAGGGCTACGGGAAAAGGCAGCGGCATGCAGAGAAGATGGAACGAAGAAGATAGAATTTTAGGGTTTGTTTTTTGGATGATGTAAATATTGAAAAAGAGAAGGGGTATTTTTGTCTTAAAATGTTATGAATTTGTGTTCCACGGGATGGAAAAACCCGTTCCTGGGGGGGGAGGTGGAATCAAAATCTAACACATTTTCGTTCCGTAGAACAGGCGTTCCACATAATTTTAGCGCACCAAACATGGGACGGAACGCGTCCGTCCCACTCTGTTCCGTCCCATCACGTACCAAACGCACCCTTAGGCTTCAGGCCAAGGACCAAAATAAGAGAATATTCTAAAGATAAATAAAATAAAATAAAATAATTATTTCTTATTTTGAAAGTTCAATTACAAATCCCTAAATATATTAACCATTTGAGATATTCATCAATTTCCCCCATGAACTTGTGACTATTGGCCAATTTCCCCCCTCAACTTTAATTTTGGCCAATTTCCCCCCTCAACTCTCATAATTAGTCAATTCCCCCCCTTAACTTTAATTTGGCTAATTTTCCCCCTCAACTCTCATAATTTGTCAATTTGCACCCTATTGTTAATTTTTTAATTTGATCATAATTAAACAAGTGTGTGTAAGAAACTAAATAAGATGTATGTTAATCATTTTCCTATGTCTTTATCCTATTACAAATAGATTAAAATTTAGAATTTTACAATTTATCATAGATAGTATTATTAGTCATAATAAATCAGTATGGAGTAATTTTATTTGATTTTTTACTATACAAAATTGATAACGAAAAGGATTGATGTGTACATTTTTGTATGTGAATACAATTTTCTTTATAAAAGTGAAAGCTAAGTTCAAGTAAATTGTGGAGAATTGAGCTTTAGTGCAAAAATGGCTAGTCAATTCATAATTTTCGACTCCTTAATAAGAATAACCCATTTTATTGAAATAGGTCTGATCCATGAGTTTAGGATTATTATTTCTTCTTCTACATGCTTTAAACCCGATTCATAACTTTTTCTTATAATCAACCCATATCACATACTAATTGTATTATGTTTTTGTACATTTTACCCTATATTATGCAGGTGAGTTTATGTTAATTTTAGTACTTTGTTGGAAGTTATTAGAAAGATTGAAAGAAAAAAAAAGAATAGATGGAAAATTAAAAAAATTTAACAGAAGGGGGCAAATTGACTAATTGTGAGAGTTGAGGGGGGAAATTGGCCAAATTAAAGTTGAGGGGGGAAATTGCTAATTATGAGAGTTGAGGGGGGAAATTGGACAAAATTCAAGTTGAGGGGGGAAATTGGCCAATGTTCACAAGTTTAGGGGGGGAATTGATGAATACCTCTAACAATTTTATGCTGAATTTTAGTCAATCTCATACAAAAGCTATCTGAGACTGAGAATGCCAGTGCATTTTCAATACTTTTAAAAAGGAGTACTCCATATATGTAGAATGGTGGGTATACTGTTGCTGTTGTGTTCTGTGTCAATGAAATAAAAATTTGTGTAAATTTTTTATTCACATGTCTTTGTTTCATCGAAACAGAGCATCATGTGGCGATGTACCATGACAAAGATATGGATGTCAACAATTTCGAATGATGATTTGAGTTCTTGAAGCCTTCCAACATATTGGCATAATATGCAGATTGGTTCTCTACAAAATGCTGCAAAATCTGCTGCCCATGAAATCCTAAATCTACAAACTATGCAAACGAAACTGGTGAAGCCCGTAGCATTAGTTTTCGTCTTGCTCATACCGAAGATTGAAGAACACATTCGGGTTCTGCTAAAAAGGAAGAGTCAGGTCAGTAGTTTAAGAAGAAACATAACTAGTACTGATCAGTTAAGAGAGGTATCTGCCCGGAAAAGGTGCGTGTCAGCGAAAGTAAATCAATATCATACAACCTAATCCGGAGTTGGCTCCTCGACTGATTTCCTGTATTCCGGTTTCAGCTCATACGTCCCTTGATTAGCTCCCTTGTTGTTGTAGATACAAAGATCCTTGAGTATGTCTTTCAAAAATTGCTGCAGAATGGACAAGTTCAGAGTTAAATTACGCTTTCTGCATCGAAATGCATTGAAGATTTAGCTTCACGATCATGCTCATCTTCTTGTTTTAATCTTGGAACACATTTACCTCAAGAACTTTCATACTCCACGGTAAAAACTAAAAAGTAGCATTCAGATTGCCTACATTTTGTTCTACTTAGCAGAGCAGATGTCTTCAAATTCGTCTGTTATGGAACGTTTTCCGAAAACTTTCCTTAACAATGCCATGGATGTGTGTGTATATACAGTATATGCAGGTGACGAAAAGATCTTACATAAATTTGGAAACGGTAAGATTTTGATAGTAAATCAGATACTATAAATCAACCAGAAAGAAAACAAGCAGAAAACATAACGTACTTCTGGTTGGTTAGTCTCTTGGATCAGTTGCCTTAACGTCCGATTTGGTTTCTGTTCAAAGAGATTAAACATGATATCTTCCATTTCTCCGCGGTCCTTCCTTGTTCTTTTCATGTCTGACCCCTTCGTTGGCATTTTCTTTTTCTCCTATATGAAAGACAGGTTCTACTTATGCTTAACATAATGATGGACCATCGACAGTGAACTTATATTTTGGCATACAAATGAGTGCCCTAAGGGAAGCAAGGAATAATTTTACTCAAGAAAATAGTGCACCAAACGAGGGTAGCTATACGCACGCTTGCTCCAGGAGACATGAAACCAATCATCATCCCTGGCCTGGGCCTCATATGAGCCCCATTGTCGTTGTTCATCACCTGAAATTTGAAAAACGGACAAATTAGTGATTACATTACTGGCATAGACTATTAGATTACCCAAATAGAGTCTGAGAACGGCGTACCTGAATCTTTCTACTCTTCATATATTTTTTGGTCCTTTCGCGGCAAAGTTTCCCATAGTTCTCAAGGTTCTCACCATGGGGCTTCATATCAAATTTCTGCAATATCCTCCCCTCCACGGATAACGTCCCTACGATGACAAAGAATTTCGACATTCAGTTAAGATCGCCAAACTGATAGCTACGGTTAATAAGTGCTCGTGGCTGTGCTGAAGTAAACATAAATCTCCACTTGTTTTTAACATATTGCTTCTGATTTTGAGTACTAATCCCTCAAAGCCAGGCAAGCAACACATTTCTTCCTTTATTTACGTTGCAACAACCATTTACCAAGCGGAAAACTTTAGCAATGGATATCTCAGAAGAACTATGTCAAAGCAAAGTGAGTATCCAACTAGAACGGCAGCATCATAACATCAAGCCGATTGCAGTTCAGTATCGAAAAATCCAGGGCGGAAAGAGAGGGTGCTTACCTTGCGATGACTCAGAAAACACAGACATTGGAAGAACGTCTTCAAACACATGCATAGCGTAACACTTGGGTACATTTTCAGATTTCGTGGCCGCCAGTTCCATGGTGAACTGAGTGTCATTTAAACAACTTGTGTAAACAAGGAAGGGCAACAAAACAAGGATGCATATGCATCGACGAGTGGCATTATAAACATGAAGACATTAACCCAAAGCTTTGCAAAACTAAGCTGAAATGTTTTTTATATTCTAGCTTAAACTAATCTAAATTGCAGGGAAGGGATTCGAAATAGATGAGTGGCATTATAAAACTAAAACCCAAAACTATGCAAAATTAAGCAGAATAATTTTCGATATTCTACTTTAAACTAAATGGGGGTAAGGCTAGCCGACATTCACCTCTCCCAGACCCTGCGTAAAGCGGGAGCCTTGTGCACTGGGTACGACCTTTTTTTTTACTTTAAACTAATCTAAATTATGAGAAGTGCATAGGGGATAATATCTGCTCTAGCCAATGGGGCTAAACCACGTGATGAAAAATCTGAAAACCCCTGAAAGGGAGGGAAACTAGAAAGCGACAATCAAAAACAGAGAAATCAGGATCAAAAAGTAAAAGATTAAAAAGCAAACAAAGATCACGGCCTGAAACGACAATGCATGGAAGAACACAAAAACCCAAACCGCAAAAACGATGACAATTCAATGTGAGTGTCTATAATATATATTTATATATATATAAATGTACAAAGAAGAAGAAGAAAAAAGAAACGTACCTCGCTGACCTCGGCAATAGGGTCAAAAGAGAGAACCAACTTGGCAACAGCGGGAGAAGACTGCTGCTGATCAGAAGCGGAGGCGGAGGAGACATCAGGTTTCAGACAGCGAGAGACGAGCGGGGGAGATTTCATGAGGAACACCGGCATATTTGCTCTGTTGGTCTCCAAATAACGCCCATTCACGACATTGTTATTGCCTAGTTGCCGCTTTTGCTCCTCCATCATTTGGCACTTGGTTGGCGCCACGGCCATAGGGTTGTTCATTGTTTATTTGCTCAAACAATTTCACCAACGGTTTTTCCTCATCTTTCTGCGACAAACACGCAATGGACTATGATCATATTTGTATACAAAGATTTTGCGTTGGGACCGTTGGGTGTTAAGGGCTTATGTCACACAACGGCCAATAACAATAGTATTGTACTAACGGGCTAAACTACACAATGAATCAATGTTAAAATATTAATTTACCATCGAATTTGAAATCACTCACTTATAATGAAGAAAAAAAAAACCACCAATACCATAACGCTAGTGGCTAAATGGAAAAAGTTACAAACATCGTACAGTGTTACTGTTTCACTCACATTATATTACGTGTATTTATTTTCTCTATTAATAAGCAGGAATGTGAACCATGCCGTACACCTATATTACAACACATACAGTAATAACACCATACGACTTTGTTCTCGGTTCAGCCATACTAGTGGAAAGAGTTGCAACTGGAAGTATAAATACGAAAACAAAGTAAAAGCACGAATCTTCAATAATAAACTGGGGAGTGAATGAACAAAAACAACTCCCATTTCGCAATTTCTAGTGATACAAATAGTACAGGTATTGCTAAAACGAAAGAGTACGAATTACACTCATTGCAATATCACACGTCTTTTTTTCCCGTTTCTTGGAAAGCAAACATTTGTAACGGTGGTCATCAAAATCAGTTTTAGGTTACACAGTTGAGTAGAGCAGTGTTCAAGATGGAACCGAATCGGAGTTGTTGCTCCCAGTGTAGTTCTGTTTCCTTTCTGCTTGAAGTGACCGGCACAGTGATTCAAGCTTTTCCTTCTGGTTCTTTGTTTTCTCCAACTGTTTCTTCAATCGTTCACGCTGCTCAGACCAACAGAAAATCAGCGTTATACCTCATCTGCACTGTTTCTTAATAATATGGCATCAGAAAGGTTTAATGTTTGCTGCTGATTGATGACTAATGCAAAGAAAGAAAAACAAGGTGCGAGCAAACTATACCTCGTCTACGAGTTCTATAAGAGTGACATCTGTTTTCTCACATTTGCTCTTCAAGAATAAGTTTTCCTTCTTGAGTTCCTTGATGGACTTTGCCATCTAGGGTTTTGTACATGTAACAAACAGAAAGGTAGCTTAGTTTAAGGCGAAAATATAAAGCGAGTTACGCTGCACTGGAGAAAGCAGTGAAAGTGTGTCTAAATGAAATGTAATTTGAAGGAATATGTCACCTTTTCAATCTCCTGTTTAAATGTCTCAAAAACTTCATTGCTTTTCAACAATGCGTCCTGCACGATAAATATAGATCAAATAAGACCAGGTAGATTTGTATGCTGATAACACAATCATTCAGCATGAAGCACTCGTAAGATCTAATTTGAGCACACAAGAGCGGGTTGCCTTTCTTCAAAAGTGTCTAATGAACGCATACATTGGAAGGAAAACCCATAGTTGAAGCACATTTAATGATGTAAACAGAGCAAGGAGATGGGTAGTGAGATCAATTCTGATAAGCAACTTGAAAGTTGCCACGTTTTTTGCCTAAATCTCACCTGTTAACAACTAGGACTTATAATTCCAAATAACTTAAAGATACTAGGAGGAATTAGGTGTCGGTCCCTAGCCATCAAAGTTCATTGATTCAAACCTTAATGATTTTGCATAACATAGAAAGTGTGCAACAACCATACGTCTAAAGTGTATACATGTGAGACTCAACCTACTAGCATGCCACGTAACTGACACCAAACAGCCTAGGACCTACAGGGCAAATGAACCAACATAGTTTTGAACTGTGAAAATTCTGCAGAGAAATTTTGACAGCCTAAAGGCTTTAACTGAGCAATTACTCATCCAGTTGTGGTGACGAAGTTCCAAATAATGGTTAAAAACACCGCATAACGCAGAAGAATGCTGACCTGAAATTGTTGGAACTTCTCTCCATCAGTCGTCAACTGTAAGCGCAAATTCTTTTCAGTTGATAGTAACTGTGACACCTGTTCTGCATATAATTTCATCTGGGACTGTTCCTGGAGTAATTTCTCTTCATGCTGCTTAGTCTTCAAATCAGCAATTTGAAGCTCCAGTGATTTCTGCTTTAACTGTTCATCCAAAACAAAACCACTACAGAAAAGTTAAGTCCCTACATAACAAATAAAACAACCATTATAAGTAAACTAACGTCATTTGTACAAGTTACAGCTAAATTTTACCATCTGTTCATATTGCTGTTCAGAAAGAGCGTGCTGATAGTTGAGCTGCTGTAGCTTAGTTCTTAACCTGAAAATGAATGAATGTTAACTAATTTTAACACAATAAAGATAAATTATAGAGCCCTATATGATTAGCGCAAGCACAAGGACAGCCAAAAAGGAAATAAAACTATGGTATGAATCAACCAAGTGAACGCAAAAAGGGATACCAAGCCATCAAACTTTAAAAAAAAATAATACATGACATTACCCTATATCAGGAAAAGTTCTAAATTTTAATAATATGACACTTAGGATGACATCGATCAAGTTTGGTCTCATTGAGAGGCACACATGCACAGGATCTCCAAGGTAAGTAAATCATAATGCTTCGATATTTTCTGCAAGATATAGCAAGCTTATTTTTTACAACATCAGGGTCTTACATTTCATTCTCCTTTAGCTGAGAGATACATTCTTCCTTTTGCTCATCCAGCTTATTGCTCACATCCTATAATGATAAGAATCTAATGTCAGAAAACATGCATTAAAGAAAACAAATAATGAACAGAACCAACATTTTTTCTTTTAAAATAGAAAGGAACTAGTTCTGAATTCTGATGTTCGGGAAGAATACAAAAGGTTGTTACTTAACTGAACCCTTAAAATATCTCATGGTTTGTAGTGTACAGAACTGCTAGTACATGAAATGTTTTGTAGTGTATAATACAGGAAATGTTTGGATTAATAAGTCAACGGTAATAACAATTCAATTCCCTAAAGAAAAGGTAGCCTATAGAAGATAAGAAGATGGAATCAAACCTTTATTGCATCTTGGAACTTGACTGATAAATCTAATCTCAAGTTCTGCCCCTCTGTGGACACCCGTTTGCACTCATCCTGTTAAAATTATCAGGAAACCATCAGTGTTTCTAGGTCGGTGACGACGTATTGATCAACTTCACAACTTACCATAACAAACCGTAAGATGTAGTCAATAAAATTAAAATGGTATTGACACAAATTAATGTCAAGAGTAATAGATCACAAGCCAGTAGTCTGAACTTGTCATTTCAAAATGTTGAAACGATGTGGTAGACAGCAAAGGTGACGATAATAGGGGATCTAAATCCGATGGACTGAAAAATTACACTTAACTCCACAAAAGTTTAGCCTTTTTTCTACACCAGATACTTTTCAGTCACTAACAATACGCAAGAGTACAGAGTCATCCAGTGCACCCTTCCCATAATAAACTATACCTCAACCTCAAAGCAATGGGACAACAAAGAAAAAAAAGGATAAAACTTTCAGCTGCCTCTTTGCACATTTTCCTAATTTACTAAAATCAACGAGAAAGCAAGTCATTGCGGGAAACTTGTCAGGCCTACAATGTAGGTAAGTGGGCTTAGTCATGGTATGAATAACTGGGTACTGTACGGGAGCTATACCTCTACTTTGATTCATCCTATGGCTTATAATAGAAAGTAGGAATTAAGTTTTCATGGTCAATCAGAACCTATACAAATTAAACTTTAAAAGAATTTATGATATGCAACATCTCAGACAAATATAAAGTTTGCAAAACAAGCATTTGAAGGATATTGCAGTCAGTCAAGGGGTAGCATACCATTAGTACTTTGTTCTGGCGTTGTAACTCCCTGCACAAGGACTCAAGCTTACCTCGAACAGAAATGGCTAGAAAGAAAAGGAGGATGCAAATAATTAGATATTAAGATTCTCTACGATGTTGCTCATAATATGATTGATATTATAAATATGTCACTCCACTAAGACTTCACGAAAGCTATGTCTTTCCATCCGAAAAATACTGTTAAATTTGTTTTGGTAAGGTTATCAACATAATCAATAACTTTTACTATCTACCAACTGATAATTGGGAATTTTGATTCACATCATTCTTCTATTTCATGAAAATCTGTGATTCGAGATCGTGCATAATGTGTAAGAAATCCATTTCTAGTCAACTATTACACGACCACATAAAAGCATTATACTTAAACCCCTACAAAACTCACTGTTACTAGAAACAAAGATATGATTCCTTCTGCAATAACCCCATATTGTACACACTACACACTACACATCAGTATATGTTCAAAAGTTCCGTTGTAAACATTAGCACAGCTATCTCAACATACCCGAATCTCTTTCGGCAAGAGCTTGTTGATACTTCAAAGTGAACTCTATGAACTCCTTTTCTGATTTAAAGGTACGCTTTACACTCTTACGTTTGGTTTCAGTGGATTCCTGAGGAAAAATTAGTCCAACTTAGTAACTGTGTAGATGATTCACATATATAACATTTTGAATGAAGATGGCATCATAAACATCTGTCTCCGACAAGAAAATGACACACATGATTTTTGGCATAGTCAAGCACACAAATTGATACAGTCTAAAAAGAGATCTAGTGATATGTTATACTTACTGTTTTTCTGTTTTTCAAAGTTTCAACACTCTCCAATGAAGACTTATCCTTCAAATTGGTTGCTGGCGCATCTGAGCCCCCTTCAGCAGCTGAAAGGCAATAACAGATGAAGGTGGCAAACAAACTCAAACAAAAAGGACCGCATATAAATATAATACACATTCTGAATTAATTGCTTTATGAGATAATCACAAGGTCAAAATACTTACGTCTCTCTGAACTTTGACATCTTGTTTCAACTTGTTTCTTTACCTCACCGCCTTCGGATACCCCACCCGAAGCCTCAGAAACAGAAACAGCTGAATCGGGCATGACTAATGAACCTTCTTCTCTCTGCTCCGTGGAGGCATTTTTGGGAACTTGAACTGAATCTACTAAAACATCAGAACTATCTGTTTCAGACAACGGAACGGGAAATGTTCTCAGTTTCTGAGTCTTCTCTGCCCTACTCTGGCTTGCTTGAAACTCATCTGCAGCCAATTCACCTACAGGTTCCTTTGAACTATCCCTTTCTGTGGAATTATCACTCTCGTTGTTACCCAACGGCTTCTCTTGCTCGAAGGTTGGAGTTGCTGGAGACAGTGGCTCTGGGGAGCTCTCAACAAACCCATCAGGCAATGAATCAACTTCAGGAAGCTGGTTTGCTTCTGGGTTCTCCATTCTCACCTACAACGCTCATCGTGTATTAACTCTTAGAACCTCCAAAATCTATACCGCCCCGACTACAAATTGCAACAATAAAAACCCATATCTCCATTTGCAGCTAGAGCTAGGTTTACTGATGTATTAGCTTAGCCACGGCTACATGTAAAACTTAGAGCAGACAGAAAAACAGCAACACCAGAACCCATTGCCATTGGGTTGCTAAGAAAATTTCAAGAGAACCCAAATAAAACTAAAAGCTTCAATCTTTAAGCTGCTGAAGATATCCTAAGATGAAATTGAACAAGTATCTAAGTACAAACACACCTAGATTATGACTAAATCTTAACATTGGGTTAAATTTCCGAACTTTTATTATCTGCGAAACCACCAAAACAGAAGCAAATTCATTCTTATACTTTTTATCAAGAGAACAAAAAGAATACGAAAATTCCAAACACCCTGGTACCCATCAATCAGCACCATTGAGAAATTTGAACCATCACAAACGAGATTTTAGAGAGAGAAGAAATGAAACAATGAGAAGGAAGGAGAAATTACCTTACCTGGTAGATTATGTGGGAGAGAGAGAGAGAGAGAGAGAGAAAGGAAGTGATCGAACTGCGTTGTGTTCGGATTGTTTGTGGCGTTGTCACTCCCCTTCACTTCGCCTAGTTGTGTTCGACAGGGTGGACAGGTTGGACTTGGATTCTCTGCTCTCCCAATTCGGTGCCCTCCGTGTCCTCCTATTTGTGTGGTCACGGTTAAGCCACGTTAATATTTTATATTACTATTTTTTTTTATCTTATTATTTTTATAAAAAACAATATAAAATGTTAGCATGAATTAACAGTGACCACACAAAACATGAGAGCACGGAGAGAGCACCCAATCCAAGTCCATCTAATAAACTAGATACAGTACACGCATTATGTGTGTAATTTAAATTTTTAAAAAGAATTAAATTTAAAAGTGAGAAAAATTAGACGTGTGTGCAAATGACAAAGAGAGAGAGAGAGATAGTGAGTTTAGGTATTGATGGATGACATAGTTGTGAGGTATAGAAAAAAAAATTCAAAAATTTGTTTGTGTGAAACTATTATAATGTCTAATTTTTTTTCTTTTCTAATATTTTCTTCACATATGTATAAAAAGGTATAATAGTAATTTTATTAGTTTTTTTTTTGTGGACAAACATAATTATATTAATATGTTGTTTAAATTATAAATTTTTCCACCGTTAGACTAATAGAAGTGTATTCAATTGGGATTTTAAGGGATTTTAATTCTTTTAATGAATCTAGGGGTATTCAATCAGGATTTTAAGTGATTTTCTGAAATTCTAGGTGTATTCAATTAGAATTTTAAAATAGTTTATTAAAATCCTTAGAAATCCAGGTGTATTCAATTAAGATTTTAAAGAAGTTTATAATATTCTAGGTGTATTCAATTAGAAATTGATTTTAAAGAATTTGAGAAAGTTGAGGAATTAGAGGGAATTTGAGAGATTTCGTAGTGTATTTTAAGTATCCACAAATCTCACATCTTCCCATGAGATTTCGAGGGAATTGAATCAAAATTTTATATGGAATCTCTACAAATCAATTAAACTCCATAAAAATCCATGGATTTATAAATCCATTAAAATCTCTCACATTTTCAATTGAATACACCCCCCTAAATGTATTATTAACTTACTAATATCGTAGACGTCGTTAATTTATATTTCATATAAAATTATCATAATTTATATTGTTTGACTTTAAATTATTTGTCACTCAAATAATCCACAAACAAGGACCAAATTTAATTTAAGAAAATTTGAAAAAAATCCAATTTTATAAACCTACTTTTAAAATAGGTCTAATTGTCAATGATTTTTAACTTTTAAAATAAATCTAATTTTTTAATTATTTGAACATATATCAAAAATCTCATCACTAAAAATCACACTAGACCAAACCTGTCCGGACTTGGATTCTCTGCCCTCCCATTTCGGTGCCCTCCCCGTGCCCTCCTGTTTTGTGTGGTCACGGTTAATCCATGCTAACATTTTATATTGTTTTTTATAAAAATAATAAGACAAAAAAAATAGTAATATAAAATATTGACGTGGCTTAACTGTGACCACACAAATAAGAGGGCACGGGGAGGGCACCGAATTGGGAGGGCAAAGAATCCAAGTCCTTATTAGATGGGGACAAGGATCATCTTTGGATTCACTTTGTGGGGATCATAGGAATCCTTATATCTTAGCCATTTATCATACATCGTGCGGTCAATTTTCTTCAGGTACTATTTGTGTTTAATTTTAAATAATAAAATAAAATTCTGATTATACGATACACAATGGATAGTTAAGATGTAAGAATCTCTAGGATCCCCACAATTTTGGTTATGTACGCATAAAACTCCATGTCACGGCTGACATAAGATTTGATAAAATAATAGAGATTTTGTCATACATTTGTATTAGTTGGAAATTGATTTTCTCCGGATTTCTTTCACCAAATCCACTAAATTATCTAATCCGATTCTTGAAATTTGATCAAACAGCTAAAATTATTATAACTTTTAAATGGATCCCCTATTTATAATTGTTGGATCAAATTTCAAGAATCCAGATTAATTAATTAGGTGGATTTGGTGGAAGGAATCGGGGAGGATCCCTTTCCATATTAGTTGGGCAGTTAGGCTTTAGGCCAAGGACCAAAATAAGAGAATATTCCAAAGATAATTAAAATAAAATAATTATTTCTTATTTTGAAAGTTCAATTACAATCCCTAAATATATTAACCATTTTATGCTGAATTTTAGTCAATCTCATACAAAAGCCATCTAAGATTGAGAATGCCAGTGCATTTTCAATACTTTTAAAAAGGAGTACTCCGTATATGTAGAATGATGGGTATATTGTCGTTGTGGTGTTTTGGGTCAATGTAATAAAGATTTGTGTAAATCTTTTATTCACATATCCATATTTTATTGGGAAAGAGCATCATGTGGCGATGTACTCATGATAAAGATATGGATGTCAACAATTTTTGAATGATGATTTGAGTTCTTGAAGCCTTCCAACATATTGGCATAATATACGAAATTTTAGAGAGAGAAGACATGAAACAATGAGAAGGAGAAATTCCCTTACTTGGTAGATTGTGTGTGTGTGTGTGTGTGTGTGTGTGTGTGAGAGAGAGAGAGAGAGAGAGAGAGAGAGAGAGAGAGAGAGAGAGAGAGAGAGAGAGAGAGAGAGAGAGAGAGAGAGAGAGAGAGAGAGAGAAGAGAGGAAGTGATCGAATTGCGTTGTGTTCCGCCAAATGGATTGTTTGTGGTGTTGTCACTCCCCTTCACTTCGCCTAGTTGTTTTTGTGTCCTAGAGAGAGAGGGCACTTTTCGACAGGGTGTACATGGTTTGGTCTAGTGTGATTTGTAGTAATATTCTTTTAAGTTAGAGGTTTTAGATTCGATTCTCGTCAAAGGTGAATTTGAACCATATTATTGCTAGCCTATTGTAAGGCTAAACCCCATTGTAGCTAAACCTACTCTCTCTCCTTAGTGTAGATAATATTGATTGTTAAAAATAAAAAATAAAAAATGAATTTTTTTACAGTGTGGTTCAATGTGGTTTTAAAGCTTTAATCGAAATAAAATCAATCTATTCGGTTGCGGTTCGATTCGATTTCAAACGGTTTACAAACTAAATGCTTTATACTATTAATACAACTCAATTAAAAAAATAGCTAAAATTCACCTTGAAATAAACTTCAACATCAAAATACCTAAAAAAAGTTAAGTTTACCATACTAAAACTAAAGTTAAGTTACTTTTGTACAACCGAACTAAAAAAGTTAAGTTTACCATACTAAAACTAAAGTTTAAACAAATTCCTTGTGACATTAGTAGTACAAAAATCTCTATTCCTGTAGTTCAACAAAAAAGTTTAGTGCTTCAACTTTCAAGTCACTATTTTGCATCGCTCAACCCTTTCTCTTTATGTTCATTTTGGACACCTACTCTTCAAAGTTTGAGGAGGCCTTTGAGCTTGTGAAGGGTTTGAGAAGGCGATACTTGGGAATACCTTGTACCGTGTGAAGGTGAAACAAATGGATGAGAAGCCATTGAACCTTGTGAACTAGAAGTTTGAGATTGCTTTTGAGCTTATTGTTTTGGTTGTGGATTAAGAGTACAAGATGCGATAGTTGAATTCAAATTGGTTGATTCTACACAATACAAATCCATAACTATATGTATTATATTAGCTGTTATAAACTTTTAAAAGACTACAAAAGTAACAAAACAAATTGAAAAAATAAAACGTAAAAAGCCTAGAATATAATTTACTTAATATTGGTATTAAATTAAATATTTATATAATTTTTGCATTGTGGTTCAGTTTCGATGAGATTTTAGATGTTAAAAATCAAAACCAAACCGTTTTTCCAAATTGTTGTTCAGTTTCAAAACCGCAAAAACCAAACAACATCTTTGGTTCGTGTTTCGGTTTCAATTTTTGTTTCCAAGTGCCCACCCCTAATTTTCGACACCTATTTTCTTTTTCTTCTTTTAATTTTTATGAAAACATTTTTTCTTTGTGATCAAATTTATTTTTTTAGCCAATTTTTATTAAATTTTTATTAAATTATTATTAAGGAGAGGGGAAGGGTTTGAAAATGTTATAATAATTAAGGCGAGTGGAGAGTTTTAAACTTGAGACGCATAAATGGAAACTCAATACCCTAATGTCACAGCCCGTCCCTGATTTTACGAAAATGCACTAGAGGTGAAGGGTTTTTTACTTTCGTTGACCAACGTATAGTGAGAAGTATGAAATTATTTCAGCGTATTCCTGAAATACTCGACAATACGAGTAGAAGAGGATTTGGAGTTACGGTTAAAGTTTTACGGAACTCTAACCTGAGAAGTACTTTTACTTTGGCTAATATATATATATATATATATATATATATATATATATATATATATATATATATATATATATTTATAAGTATTATTATTTTATTAGTTGTTATTAGAATTAGAAATGGGAAAAGGAAAGAAAGAAGAAACAGAGAAAAGAGACTAGGCAGAAATGCCCAATCGGGAAAAGAGAGGAGGAAGAGCTCCGGGAGTGAGAGAGAGAGTTGGCGAATTAGGAGAGGAGAGAGGAAGGGCTGGCCAACCAGGGAAGAAAGCAGGAGGAAAGGAGGAAGAAGAAGAACTAGCTAATCGAACCTACGACCCGGTTCCATATTACGACCCGGTTCTTGACCTGGTCGTATCTCCTTCATCCGAGGTCCGTTGGAGGTGATTCTGGTGTCTATGGAACGTTCTCGATGAGCCCAACATCACTATGGTGGTAGATTATCAAATTTCTTGTCAAATTTATTCGAATTGAAGCAGTACACCCACGGTGGTTCCGGCGGGTTTTTCCTTTCTTCGGTGAATTTTGAAATGATTCCTTCCAATTACCACCACCATTATACTCCCTTAGAACCCAGGATCAAAGCCCAAGCAGTGGTGGAGGCGTTGGAGCAAGTTTGAAGGCCGAATCGAATCACACCAAAAACTAGGGTTTCGACGGGTTTTGATGAAATTGGAGCCTTTCCAAGACAAATTGGCCTTGGCCACAGGTATAAAGTTTGCTCTACTCTTTGAGATCTTCAATTCTGTATTTTTTTGAGAATTTTTGGAAATAGTTGGATTTTCCGGCGAGCCGGGGCGGCTGACCGCCACTCGCGACGGCCCGTGCGGTGGCGCGTGGCCAGTGGCCCGCCAATGTCATTCTTAGCATGTGTTTAATGTTCTAGGTTCATTTTTGATAATTGATTGATGTAAATTGAGTAATTGAACCTAAGTTCGTTACGATTTGTGGTAAGGTGAAAATGTGAATTGATGATCCGACCGTTGGATCGTCACCAAACTTTGATACGTTGTAATACGTAATATTTGAGGATTATAGGAACTTATAGATTAGGAATCCGATTTATGGATCTTCCGGAATTAGAGTTGTAAGTTCATACAATAGAATGTTAACCGTCACTCGGTTTTGACAATTGACGGAGATCCGACCGTTGGATGGTAAGGAAATTTTAGGATGTTGTTCTAGAGATATATTGTGGACCTCTGGAAGTTATGGATTGGAAATCGGAGTTACAGATCTTCCGGATCGAAACAGATCTTCCGGATCGAACTACATAGTGACGTGTTTTATATAAGTTATATATTCTATCGATATGAATTATGAGGTTTGATTTGATTATTGTTCTAGGCGCCGATCGTCATGACGCCTTGATGTGTTGTGCTAGGGAGTTGTAGGGCGAACTCCAGGTGAGTGGGCAGTATTTTCTGTATTTACCTATATACTATTGATTTTCCCAGAAATTGAATTTAAAAGAAAGTATGTTTTAAAATGCCATGCATACATATATATGAATTAGTATTTGATGCATATATGTTAAATGGTGATGTGGACGCACATGTGAGTATCAGGTGAGTTTTATGTTAAGCATGTGATTTATTATTGATGTGAATTGTGTTGAGAGCTCATAACCTGCACCCATGGTGTTAGTGCTTATATTATTCACCCCGCACTACACGCTCACCTTGGATCCCAGTAGGTGCATGTCGTACAGACCATTAGAGGGTTCCGACATGTCGTACAGACCATGAGAAGTGGTTCCGACTGTAAGTGACTTTAGATTATTATACAGCTATTGATGAGAGAAGCACTAGAGCGTATTATTACACCATTCTTGTCGTACAGACTACTTTAGGTAGTTCCGACTTATGTGCAGAGTAGCGCCATACAGGTCGTAGTTGGTGACTCCGGTTGGATTGGATATTGAGCTATAGAATTAACTGTACAGGACCAACTGCAGGGTCTCCGGTTGATTCCTTATTTCACCAGTTATATTGATGTATCCTTATTCTGTTGTTGACGCTTATAGCATGACATACTTTCTGGTTTTTGATAAAGATTGATGATTTGGGATATTTGAAGGTTTATATGCATATTATGTTATTTTCTGGGAAAGTATACAGGTTTTACAGCGAGGGGTTATAAATGTTTTAAATGAAATGTTTTCAAAAAACTTTGTTTTACTGACCCACTCAACTTTGTTTTGCGCCCCTCCAGGTTCAAGATAGCAGAGCTTTGGTGGCCACGAGGAATCCAACGGTGTTCTGATAGAATTCACAAAAGTAGGACTCACCCTCGGGTGTTACATCTTAGTAATTGTATCTTTAAAGCTTCCGAACTGTGTAAATGGTTACGTCACTCTCACGTGACGGCCAACATGCCCTCTTTCGGGACGGGGTGTGTCAGTTGGTATCAGAGCCTAGGTTGCAATCCTGGACATCTCGAGAATTCCCTAGTGTCTTCTGTCAGAACTTTACCGCCTCGTAGATAGCCACTTTGTTCAGATGAGCTTAGTTTCCCCGATTTAACTTAGTTATGGGAAACTACTACTAATGTGATTCAATCTGTTATCCGTCCTTCCCAAATGACTCATTTTGAGAATGGTGATATGTTGAATCTGAATCACTTTATGGAAATGAAAGACCGGGGGGAGCAGATCGATGGCTTAATCATTTGGAAAAGGCGTTCAGATTCTGCAAGTTAAGGGAATCCTTCTTTTGAATTGTAGGTCGAGATGACTACCTGTTTTCTGAGAATTGAATATACATCCTGGTGGGGACAGGAGTCTTATTCGATGTCATTAGAGGAAATAACTGTTTGAGAATTGTTTAAAGAATTGTTGAAGAGAAGATTTATTCCTCCGGCATACCTGGATGGTAAGAAGCAAGAGTTTACAAAATTGAGACAAGGAAAGATGACGACGAATGAGTATTATAGAAAGTCTACAGACTTGCCTCGTTTCCATTCGGAAGTTGTTGCTAATCCGGTCGAGGTGTTATGTCGTTTTAGGCTGGATAATAAGAAGAAGTGGCATTCTTCGGTGACCACTATTCATTGTACTTTTTACCAGGAGTTTACGAGATGTTGATAATTGAGGACTCTGAGAACATGATCAGCAAGAGTAAAGAAGAATAAGAAAATAATGGGAATCAGAGGAAAGACGATAAAGTTAAAGATCCGTCATATCAAGGACCTCGATAAACTCAGAACTTCAAAAGAAGTGAAGCTAGAGCTAATTCTTCCAGCTGAGGTTTTAGTGCCACTGGTCAGAGGCGAAGTGATAGATTTACTGGTGAACCCAGATCTCAGAGACAAGGTGACTCGGGTAGAGGAAATGTACCTTTATGCCGTAGGTACAATAATAGACACTTTGGAGAGTGTGGGAAGCAGTGAATGTGTTCATGTGGACAGATGGGACATAGAGTTATGAATTGTCCTTAGAATCAGTTGATACCCAGCAATCTTCATTGACCACCAGTACCGATCCAGCAAGTTTCTGGATCTAGTAGTTATAGTCAGTTGGGCTGTGAGTACAGGGATATTTGAGGAGTTATAAGTCCAGTCGTACAGGTCATACTAGCTGACTCCGGCTGATATATTCTTATTATTGACAATGTTGCCAAAGAGAGTAATGTTGGAGCACGATCGAGGCGTATATATGTATTTCTAATGAAGAACAAGATGATAATATTGCACCCTTAAGAATTGTTGCTTACTTATCGAGACAACATTGAGTTATCGTTATTACGGGCTGCAGACCGTAATATCCATAACTTATTTGTTGGATTCGTTAAGTAAGTAAACAGGTAGGTCATTCTATGTCGGTTATGATTATTCAGGGTGTCCAGTGATGGTGGAAGAAGTAGTTATGCTAGCGAATCTTATTCAGGGTGTCCAGATTGGTTGCATTATAATCGTGCCAATATGGATTGCTACAGGAAATCAGTTACTTTCCATTGTCTTGGATTATCAGAGGTTACTTTTGTGAGTGAGCAAAGTGGAGTGAGGCATGCCGTTATTTCTGTTGTGAGAGCAAAGAGATTGTTATCAAAAAGGTTGCCAAGAATACCTAGCTCATGTGGTGTTGCAGGATCGTACTCCTAGTATTGTGGATGACGTACGAGTGGTAGACATTTTCCTAATGTGTTTCTAGAATGATTTACCTGGATTGCCACCAGACAGAGATATGGTGTTCACTATTGAATTGTCTCCAAGTACAGATTTTATGTTATAGATTGGTTCCTACAGAGTTGAAGGAATTAAAAATTCAGTCACAGGAATTGGTTGATAAAGGTTTCAGTCAACCTAGTACGTTACCTTGGAAAACCCCATCTTTGTTTATAAGGAAGAAAGACGAGACCTTAAGAATATGTATGGATATTAGGTAATTGAATCGGGTAACGAGTAAGAACTGTTATCCATTGCCGCGCATTGATGATTGTTTGATCAGCTTAGAGGTGCCTATGTATTTTCAAGGAAAGAGTTAAGGTCTGGTATACTCTTAAGTCAAAAGTAAAACATGCTAGTCATTTTGAGTTGGTGTTGCAATGTTTGATGGGACATTGGTAGTATGCAAAGTTTGACAAATGTCAATTTTGGACGAATCAAGTGACATTTCTGGGACACATTCTATCCGTTTAAGGTATTCAAGTGGATCCTTAAAAGGTAGCAGCGGTGGAGAATTTGGAACAAGCGCGAACCGTGAATGAGGTACAGAGCTTTCTTGGCTTAGTAGGCTACTATAGACGGTTGTTAAGAATTTTTCAGTCGTTGCTTTGCCATTGACGAGATTGACTAGAAAAGAGGTTAAGTTTGAATGGATTGAGAATAGAAGAACGAGAAGTAGCCTTACTTGCTAGTTCCAAGTTAGGCCTATTTTGGTTGATCATATACTCGATGCCCAGTTGAATGAGGAAGGAAGAAATTCAAGAATTAATTGAGGCAAGGAATAAAGGGAAAAAGAAAGACCTTATAGTTAGAGAATCAGATGTCATACTTATGCAAGAGAACATGATGTATGTGCCTAATGATGTGGAATTAAAGAAAGCAATTTTGACGATGCACACTGTTCAGCTCATGTGATGCATCCAGGAGGTACTAAGATGTATCATACCCTTCAACCGTTTTATTATTAACCAGATATGAAAAAAGGAAATTGTTGAGTATGTAAGTAGGTGGATCATTTGTCAGCAAGTTAAAGTGGAAAGAAAGAAACCTTTTGGATTGATGCAGTCACTTCCCGTTCCACAGTGGAAATGGGAAAATATTGCTTTGGATTTTGTGTACAAGTTCCCCGTATACGAAATAGTTATGATGGCATTTGGGTGTTAGTTGATCGGCTTACTAAGTCAACTCACTTTATTCCAGTGAGGGAAAAGTATTCTTTAAACTGATTAACTGTAATTGTTTATATCGAAGGTTGTAAAGTACTATAGAGTGCCAATGAGTATTATTTCGGATCGTGAACCAAGGTTACTTCTAAGTTTTGTTTGGCGTTTCAGGAGGCTTTGGATACAAGGCTACTTTATAGTACGGTTTATCATCCTTAAACAGATAAGCAATCTGAGAGGACGATTCGGACGTTGGAGGATATGCTAAGATCTTCAATATTGCAGTTGGTGATGCTTGGCATAAGCAGTTGGATTCGATGGAATGTGCCTACAACAGCAGCTTTCATTTGAGTATGGGTATGATACCATTTGAGGCATTATATGGGAAAACTTGTAGTACACCTTTATGTTGGTCAAAGGTTGACGAAAGAGTTTTGGTGGGCCCTAAGATTGTGGACGAGACTACTCAGAATGTTCAAATGATTAAGTCTGACTTGAAAGCGGCCCAGGATCGACAAAAGAGCTTAGTAGACAGACATGTCACTGACCGGGTGTATAATATAGGTCATTGGATGTTTTTGAAAATTTCACCTTGGAAAGGTACGATTCAATTTGGAAAGAAAAACAAGTAAGTTCTAAATACATCAGGCCTTATGTGATCATCGAAAGAGTCGGTGAAGTTACTCACAAGCTTGAGTTGCCTCCAGAATTATTGAAAGGGCACGATGTGTTTCATGTTTCGGTACTTCGACATTACATCTCAGATCATTCACATGTGATACCTCATCAACCTTTGGAAGTCAACCTAGATTTGACGTATGATGAGGAGCCAATCACTATCTTGTATTGGAAAGACAATGTGCTGAGAAATAAGACAATGAGTTGTTGAAAGTTTATGGAGGAATCTTTCAGCGGAAGAAGCTACTTGGAAGTCAGAGAGATCTATCCCAGATTATTTTATGGTTATTGATGAATTGTAGTTATTGTGTGAATTTTGAGGATGAAATTTTATAAGGTGGGTAGATTGTCACAGCCCGTCCCTGATTTTACGAAAATGCACTAGAGGTGAAGGGTTTTTGAATTTCGTTGACCAACGTATAGTGAGAAGTACAAAATTATTTCAGCGTATTCCTGAAATACTCGACAATACGAGCAGAAGAGGATTTGGAGTTATGGTTAAAGTTTTACGGAACTCTAACCTGAGAAGTACTTTTACTTTGGTTAATATATATATATATATATATTTATTTATTTATTTATAAGTATTATTATTTTATTAGTTGTTATTAGAATTAGAAATGGGACAAGGAAAGAAAGAAGAAACATAGAAAAGAGACTGGGCAGAAATGCCCAATCGGGAAAGAGAGGATGAAGAGCTCTGGGAGTGAGAGAGAGAGTTGGCGAATTAGGAGAGGAGAGAGGAAGGGCTGGCCAACCAGAGAAGAGAGCAGGAGGGAAAGGAGGAAGAAGAAGAACTAGCTAACCGAACCTACGACCCGGTTCCATATTACGACCCAGTTCTTGACTTGGTTGTATCTTCTTTGTCCGAGGTCCATTGGAGGTGATTCCGGTGTCTATGGAACGTTCTCGACGAGCCCAACATCCCTGTGGTGGTAGATTATCAAATTTCTTGTCAAATTTATTCGAATTGAAGCAGTACACCCACGGTGGTTCCGGCGGGTTTTTCCTTTCTCCGGTGAATTTTGAAATGATTCCTTCCAATTACCACCACCATTATACTCCCTTAGAACCCAAGATCAAAGCCCAAGCAGTGGTGGAGGCGTTAGAGCAAGTTTGAAGGCCGAATCGAATCACACTCAAAACTAGGGTTCCGACAGATTTTGATGAAATTAGAGCCTTTCCAGGACAAATTGGCCTTGGCCACAGGTATAAAGTTTGCTCTAATCTTTGAGATCTTCAATTCTGTATTTTTTTGAGAATTTTTGGAAATAGTTGGATTTTCCGGCGAGCCGGGGTGGCCCGTGCGGTGGCGCGTGGCCAGTGGCCCGCCAATGTCATTCTTAGCATGTGTTTAATGTTCTAGGTTCATTTTTGATAATTTATTGACGTAAATTGAGTAATTGAACCTAAGTTCGTTACGATTCGTGGTTAGGTGAAGATGTGAATTGACGATCCGACCGTTGGATCGTCACCAAACTTTGATACGTTGTAATATGTAATATTTGAGGATTATAGGAACTTATGGATTGAGAATTTGATTTACGGATCTTCCGGAATTAGAGTTGTAAGTTCATAAAATAGAATGTTAACCGTCACTCGGTTTTGACAATTGACGGAGATTCGACCGTTGGATGGTAAGGAAATTTTAGGATGTTGTTCTAGAGATATATTGTGGACCTCTGGAAGTTATGGATTGGAAATTGGAGTTACAGATCTTCCGGATCGAACTACATAGTGACGTGTTTTATATATGTTATATATTCTATCGATATGAATTATGAGGTTTGATTTGATTATTGTTCTAGGTGCCGATCGTCATGACGCCTTGATGTGTTGTGCTAGGGAGTTGTAGGGCAAACTCCAGGTGAGTGGGCAGTTCTGTATTTACCTATATACTATTGATTTTCCCAGAAATTGAATTTAAAAGAAAGTATGTTTCAAAATGCCATGCATACATATATATGAATTATATGCATTAGTATTTGATGCATATATGTTAAATGGTGATGTGGACGCACATGTGAGTATCATGTGAGTTTTATGTTAAGCATGTGATTTATTATTGATGTGAATTGTGTTGAGAGCTCATAACCTGCACCCATGGTGTTAGTGCTTATATTATTCACCCTGCACCACACGCTCACCTTGGATCCAAGTAGGTGTATGTCGTACAGACCATTAGAGGGTTCCGACATGTCGTACAGACCATGAGAGGTGGTTCCGACTGTAGGTGATTTTAGATTATTATACAGCTGTTGATGAGAGAAGCACTAGAGCGTATTATTACACCATTCTTGTCGTACAGACTACTTTAGGTAGTTCCGACTTATGTGCAGAATAGCGCCATACATGTCACAGTTGGTGACTCCGGTTGGATTGGATATTGAGCTATAGAATTAACCGTACAGGACCAACTGCAGGGTCTCCGGTTGATTCCTTATTTCACCAGTTATATTGATGCATCCTTATTCTGTTGTTGACGCTTATAGCATGACATACTTTCTGGTTTCTGATAAAGATTGATGATTTGGGATATTTGAAGGTTTATATGCATATTATGTTATTTTCTGAGAAAGTATACAGGTTTTACAGCGAGGGGTTAAAAATGTTTTAAATGAAATGTTTTCGAAAAACTTTGTTTTATTGACCCACTCAACTTTGTTTTGCGCCCCTCCAGGTTCAAGATAGCAAAGCTTTGGTGGCCACGAGGAATCCAACGGTGTTCTGATAGAATTCACAAAAGTAGGACTCACCCTCGGGTGTTACATCTTAGTAATTGTATCTTTAAAGCTTCCAAACTGTGTAAATGGTTACGTCACTCTCACGTGACGGTCAACATGCCTTCATTCGGGATGGGGTGTGTCACTAACGTCTTAGTATTATTTTTTCTTTTTTCCAATAACCTCTTAGTATTATGGGTTAGTGGTGTTTTTCTTCATTTGTAATTAAGAGGTCATAGTTTATCCCCTAACTAATATATCTTTATATAAAAAATTAAAAATGATTAAACTTATTTACTTATCAAAATATTTATTTTGGTTCATTGCCTTTATTACAAGTCTACATTTAAAATTACTTTTATTTGGTTAACAAGATAAATAAATATTTATTTATTGGGTCCATCCGCACTTTTCATTTGTTTAATTTCCGCAATTAACCTCCAACTAAAATTGGATAACCTCTAATTAATTCATAAAATTTTACTTCAATGTAGAAAGATATAGGGATCTTGTATTTTAAATATCAGGTCTAAGAAAAAATATGGTATTTTTTCTTTAGGTACTAATAGAAAAGTCAATCAATTTTTTTTGGTAAATACTACTATAATTCAAAACAATCAAATGATTCTTAACACGTGTTCGACCACCCAACTTTTTTAGGTGAGTAGACGATCAAATTTTTCGTCGACTGTTCGACCAAATTTTCTGGTTTTAAGGTCACTGTCCAATTTTTTTTTTTAAATGTTAAATAATGAATTTTGTTTTCTAATTTTATTGTGTATACATGTTAAAAAACAATAACCCCACACAACAAACATAATTAAAGATGCACCTATTTCTATTTTTTTTGTGAAATCCCGCTCCTGGATTCCACTATTGCAAACTATGTATTTGTATTAAGGAGATTTTATATTATTTTTGGAAATTTATATCAAATTTAGATTTTAATTAAATTAATTATGAAGTTTAAATTTTGGTTAGTAACCATAAAAAATTCGTGGACTTTAAGGGGTCACACTAAATATAGTTGGATAGAGCTCGACCCTATGAAAGTGTAGGCGAAAACCTTTTGTGAATCGGAGTTGAAACGAAGAAATTAGAGGCTTTAAAAAAAAAAAAAAAAAGGACTGGAAGCTGCCAGGTGGTAGAGGGAGAGAGGGGGAAAAGGAAAAATGCGGGAGAGAAGAAGGGACAGGGGGTGACCAATCAGAAAAAAAAAGGAGGGAAAAGAGGGAGATGAGAATGAGGGAACCAGACTCCCTCTTCGACTTGACCATCGTTGACGATGGGGCTGGTGCTATAATGTTCCTCACTTCGAACCCAGTCGAGCCCTTACCTCAATTCCACCTGTGGATTACTATATTTGTCTAACGGAGCACGAGAAACGTGTGGCTCGCTAGAAACCCTAGAGTAATTAGCTCATTTTCCGGCATCTATCACGGTGGCGCACCACCTGGGGTTGGTAGCCCTCCCTTGCAGGAGTAAAACCTGACAACAATCACTGTCATCAGACATTCGACGGAGAAGCAACGAGGTTCGAAAATTTCCAGCCACTCGACTGATCGAGGTGTTTTTAGGCCACTTGACACGTCCCGACCCGGATGACTAAGACCATGAATCGAGTTGTGCTGGCTGACACCTGGAAGGTGACGAAGCCATAAAGTGTAGTGATGTGGAAAATGTTAATGAATTTAAACCTAAAAGTGCCTAAATACAAGAGTGCGCTGTGAGCAAGAATGAACCCATTTCACACGTAACGTTAGAGCATAAGTTAAGTATAATAGAGTGGATTAAGAATCATATCATCGAAGGCAATCTCCAATACCAAGATTTTCCACGAATCCTCGTCGATAAGAAAACTTAGCTATCAAAACCTGGAGGGGCGAAAAATAAAGGTGAGGGGCCAAAAATCAAAATTTTAACAAAAACCTTTTGAAAACGTTAAAACCCCTCGATGTAAAACCTATATAGTTTCTAGAAAATCGTACTACGTATAAGTATGAAATCAATTGCAAATCAATAGTAAATCCCAAAATATTCTAAATCACTACATATCAGCAGCAACATAATAAAATCAGGTGCTCATCAATCTATGCTGACACACGAGTCGGAGTTACCACCTGTACGACTTATAAATCAATCTATGATAACACACAAGTCGGAGTTGCCTAATGCAACATGTATGACTCATAGATCAATCTATGATAACACATGAGTCGGAGTTGCCTAATACAACATGTACGACTCATAGGCAACCTGTACGACAGTGTCGGAGTTACCTATTATTGCAACTTGTACGACAGTGTCGGAGTTGCCTATCGCAACCTGTATGACAATGTCGGAGTTGCCTATTATTGCAACATGTACAACAGTGTCGGAGTTGCATAAAACATAAATATAGTCATGCTATAACTCAATCATT
This sequence comes from Malus sylvestris, assembly GCF_916048215.2. Lineage (NCBI taxonomy): Eukaryota > Viridiplantae > Streptophyta > Magnoliopsida > Rosales > Rosaceae > Malus > Malus sylvestris. The sequence continues at coordinate 25,538,901 of NC_062266.1, forward strand.
TCAAATAACACCATAAACTCACCTGAACTTACCTGCGCGTCCCGCGTTCACCTTAGCACTTCAAAGTAGGGGCGGGCACTTAAACTCGAAAACTGAAACCGAAACACAAACCAAATCAAACCACACCGAATGGTTTGGTTTTGTGGTTTCAAAACAGTTTCGGTTTGAAATCGAACCGACTGAAGGAAAAATGGTTTGGTTTCGATTTCGGCCATTTGAAACCGAACCGAAACCAAAACCGCATAAATTTATTAAATATTAAATTCTAATTGGTCATTTCATTGAGTCCATATATTTAGTATGGACTCAACCATATTCATGCCTCAATCCAGTTCAATTGAATGTCACTTAGTCATTAGATGTTTACCTTGTTTTTATTTGTCCTATATTTTGTATAGAGACACCCGGTGCTCTGGTGGATTTGTTGTGAGTGTATAGATGTCAATTGCTAAACGTACGACCTCAAACTTTCTGTGTAACCATAATAGCTCTTTCCAACAATGAAACTGTACCAAAACCGTTTAAAACCAAATTGAATCGAACCAAATGGTTTGGTTTCATTTTGGTTTTAGCCTCAAAACCGCAAAAACTTACGGTTTTGGTTTTGGTTTCACTCAAAACTGCACCAAACCAAACCGCGCCCACCCCTACTTCAAAGCATTCACAACAATTATATGCAAGTAGTATGCATATGGATATGCCATGATGCAATCTAAAACTCAACCATATCATAGTATTTTAAATATATATCTATATATATGACATGGCATAAAATGCATAAATCAAGTTAAAAGCATTTGTGGAACTATCAATCGTATATATACTATAAAAAGGAAAAGACCCACTCACCTGAAGTCCACTCTACAATTCCCTAGCACGAATATTGAGGCATCATGAACCATCGTCGCCTAGAACCATTATCAAATAACGTCTCAGAATTCTTATCGATAGAACATGTAACTTACATAAAATATACCCCCAAGGACGTTCTAGAATGATTTGAAACCTATTCACCAAAAGCCAACCGTCGGTCAAAGGTCGACGGTAGGGTCCATAATCCTACGTAACTCAATCCAGAAGATCCGCTCCTCGGATTTTCAATTAGTAATTTCCAGTGATCCACATTATACTCCTAGAACATCATACTAAGATTTCATTACGATCCAACGGTCGGATCTCCGGCAATTGCTAGAATTAAGTGGCGGCCGACGTTTTATTTTATAAGCTTACAAATCCAATTCGAGAAGATCCGTATGTCGGATTCCCAATACGTCAGTTCCTATTGTCCTAAAATATTACGTATTAAAGTTTGGCGAGGATCTAACAGTTGGATCGTCAATTCATATAAGGATCAAGTGACGATCTCTATCATAACTACGTTCAAACGATGAAATTTCATCAATCAGACTTCACATTTGGAATTAGGGTACCAAATTTAGCCTAGAAAGGTCAGGTGGGGTCTCGGCCCACGCGCCGCCCCGACTTGCCGGAAAATTCAACTAATTCTAAAAATTCTCAAACTTCACAGAAATGAAGATCTCAGTGAATAGATCAAGTTTTATACCTATGACTAAGTCCAATTTGGCTGGGAAAAGCCTCAAATCGCCATGAACTTGCCGGAACCCTAGAATTTGGTTGTTTCTTGATTCGTCCTCAAATCAACTCCGACGCTTCAACCAATGATTGGGCATTGTTCCTGAGCTCAAGGAAAGTGTTTTGGTGGTGGTGATCAATGGTGGTGACTTCAGAAATGGTGGATTGCCGCCGTGTGTGTCCTCGAAGTCGTCGGTGCAGCTCACGAAATCTAGGCCTAAAATCCACCAATTAATGGATGAAAATGGAAGAAGGGGGGGTCAATGGATGATTTCCAAGTGAAGAATGGGTGAATTTCGTCGGATTAATTGGTGGAAATTGGCTGGAATTAGAACCGGGTCAAAACCGGTTTTGTCGTGGGTGTGGTTGATAGGAAGAGGGAGATCCTCCCTCCTGATTGGCTGCCCTCCTATTCTTCTAATTGGTCCCTTGCCCTTTCTCTGATTGGTCCACTCCCTCCCTAATTTCTAATTGGTTACAATTCCCACAGGTGGGAGTTTATTTTCCTTTAAATCTATAGTTTAGTGAAACAACTTCAAAAGTTAGTAACTATACCGTTATAATCCGGACTCACAAACGGCTTTTGCCTATGCGTTCGTAGCTTCAAAATCTATTTGGAAACATTAATTGTGACTTCGAACGGTCAACGGAAGTAAAACATCCTCGCCTATAAAGGCCTTTTTGTAAAATCACTATTTTAAAAATTTATAAAACTTAAAATTAGGGACGGTTTGTCACACCACTTCCCTGCCGAATTAGACGTCAGCCTAGGTATGAAATGATTTCCCTTAACTTGCTCTACATTTCTATAAAATTTGGTAATTTTTGGAGTTCGTCGGAAAATTAAGTTTCCGTACGCCGGAAACCGCCGCATGCGGCAATGCGTGGCTAGTGGGCCAAGTCTGTCTTTCTAGGCTAAAATTCGATACCTTGAATCCATTTGTGACATCCGATTGATGGAATTTTGTCGTTTGAACCTAGTTCCATTAAGGTCCGCCACTTGAATAATGTAGCAAACGACGATTCGACCGTTGTATCATTACCAAACTTTAATGCGTTATAGTACATAATATTCGAGAACCTTAGGAATTTACGGATTGGGAATCCGACGTACGGATCTTCTCAAATTGAATTTCTAAGTTTGTAAAACCAAATGTTGATAACAATCTACTTCTAGCAATTGGTGGAGATTTGACCGTTGGATTGTTCTAAAATTTTAGAACATTGTTCCAGAAGATAAATGAAACCCTTGGGAAATTATGGATCGGAAATCCATGGAGGATGTTCCAGATTGACTTGTATAGGGTTGTGGACCTCATCGTTGATACAGACTCGACTTTTGGTCAATATGCTACGAATTGATCTTAAGTATTAAAATTAGTATTACTAGAGACTATGTAGGGCTTAGAGGGCATATTGGTTAGTGAGTTATCCCAAATAGTATATACATCGACTTACGTGTATGGGATGTCATACATGTTTTGTACCCTCTCTTCACCCAACAGCCGCTCACCACCAACCCTCTCCTCCCTCCCCCATTGCACCTTTCTCTCCTACCCCCTCTTGCTGCCCTTCATCTTTTTTTGATCTTTAACCATGATTTAGATCTTGTAGTGTTGGGCTCTATCTTGACACAAAACCCATCCATACGACCCACTTTTGATCCGGTTTGCCAAAAAAATTGGGCGAAGTGTTGAACGATTCATGTCGAAATAAGGGTGTTTTACACACCTCATTCGCCCTCCCCTTCCTCTTGTTATGTTTTGTGACTTTTCTTGCAAGTGTGGTTGTGAGGGCTATGGTTCTTGGTGGATTGATTCTACACAATACTCTAAGATCTATTTTTTGGTTTGGGTGCATTTTTCAGTTTTGTGCGATGTCTTCCTTCGCGAAGGTAGCGGTGGCAGTGGCGATGGTAATTGATTGTTAGCTGTTGAAGATTAGGGTCTTTTCTTTTGTTGCCTACGAGCCTAAATCTGTGTGAGCCTCCCTTTGTGGTTGGGGTTGTAACTCTCCTTCTTGGGCTTGTCTTCTAGTTTATGGTTTGCTTTGTTGTGTAAGGCTTTGTGTTCTATTTAGGTTTAGGCCTTTCTAACACAAATTGTATTCCACTTTCATTAATGAAGTTTTATTCTGGACAAAAAAAAAAAAAAGCTCTAACCTAGTCCAACGCCCAGCTAGGGCCCATAATTTAGGGTCAACTTGGCCCGACTCGGCTCGACCTAATGATAATCTCACCAGAACGAAGCATGTGTTAAGCCCAAAATTATGAGCCGCCCAAATGATTTCGTTGTGAGCCAATATGTGGGAGGATAATTACTTGAAACTAACTAAAACTCGCCACCTAGCATTACGGTCTAGCAGTATTTCTCTTTACTTATAAGTGAGTGGTCTTTGGTTCATTCTCACCAAAGGTGAATTTGAGCCACATTATTCCTAATCCATTTTGAGGCTTAACCCATTCTCCACCTCCTTAGTGTAGATAATATCATTTGTTAAAAACAAAAAAATGAAACTCAACACCCTTAAACCTTGACAAAACAGGGAAGGTTGTGATGAAGAATGCAAGTTTTTGTTGGAGGAAGGAAGATGGAAGTTCAAGAAAAAATAGATTTGCAGCAGTTCGTTTAGGTTTGTGTACTCGATCTGCCACTTGAGATGACCTTAATTATGTCTCAAAATTGAACAATTAGGATGTGATATAGATGACCTGCATGCATGTAATTAGAGGAAGATTTGGAAAGCATAAAGATGATATTTGGCCTCCCATTCATTGTCAATTCGTTTTCGGTTAACAGTTCACATTTTGACCTTGTATCACACAGTCAATTTATCTACGTCTCAGACTCGAGGGCCACACGTACTCTCACATCACCTAATACAGAGTAGAGACTCGTTTTGTAACGTGGTATATATGAACAAGCACCTTCCCCCATGATGCCACATAGATAACTAAATAAAAGAAAGATAATTACCCTCACGAAAACTGCACCATGGATTCATCGTTCATGTTGGCTATAAATAAGGGTTTTGAAAGGGGAGGGCATACATGCATAAATACATGCATATATATATGGAGGATATTAAGAAGCTTGTCATGGTAGGGATGGCTGTGGTGCTAATTGTGTCCACCTTTGCCACAAAAACTGCCTTTGCCAGCACTTCTGCTGCTTCTGAATCTGCCAGTGATCATGCCAACAGCGGCGATGGTGTTACTAGAAGTAACAGTAACAACGAGAGTCCCAATCATAGCGTGACTCGATTTTCCGGTCTCAAGAGGATTAATATGGCAGCTGAAGGTGGTGGAGTTGGAAAGAGCAATGGATGTAAAGGTTCTATATGCAATGCGTGGCTGCTCCCTTGCAAGAGTGGGTGTTATTGCATTCCCATCGGAATTTTGCCTATTGGGCTGTGCGCAGGAATTTGTTGTAGCAACTAATTAAATCAAATTAATATATAATTAAATGGATAAAAGTGCATGAAAGGAAACATATTGGAGAAGAAAATTTAGTAAATAAATTTGGTGAGTACACTAATTACACCTAGCAGTATATGCATGTATTATTCTTTGTGGGTTCTTCTAGCTCCAATGATTTAACGGAATGCCAGAGTTCCATATGATCCTTGTAGCCTTTATATATTGTAAAAAGATTGAAAGAAAATGAGTAGTTCTTCCAAACAATGAATGCAACTTAGTAGTGATCAACTTAGGACGACCTGAACTTGGGGCTGGAGGCACAAGCTCGAATCTTGGACTAGTTTGAGAGTTGAGTTTGGAATTCAAGAACAAGGTATGTATTGAGTCCCAGTAGGTTCGGGTTCGAGGTGAGGGTTCAAGGTCTAATGTAGAATCCCAAGTCCGGAGTTTACGGTGAACTATGAGACAGGCAAATTGTGCCTTCAGACCCTCCCAAGGATTCGAACATTATTTTCTCCTTCTTCACAGTTTATTTTTTCTTTTGAATATATTTTGATTTATTCAATTCAAAGTTCAAAAATAAATAAAGACATGCAGATGAAAAATATGGGTGCATGGATGGAGTTAGCTAGAAACTTTTTATGAAGAAAATTATGGTTCCACCATAAAACTAATTGGCTAATGGGTGCATGGATGGAGTTAGCTGGAAACTTTCTTTGAAGAAAATTGTGGTTCCACCATAAAACTAATTGGCTATATGGGGAGTAGCTCAACATCTTATAAGCCCATGCAAAGTCCCTCCTCTCATCAATGTGAGATTCATTCTCAACACGACCCTTCACATGTGGCGAATTTTCAAACCGAATACATGGACAACACAAATAGGGTGACATGGAGCGCGTGTGACTGTTGGACTTCACACATGAGACAATCTACTCTGATACCATGAAGAAAGTTGAGATTTCACCATAAAACCAATTGACTATATGGGGAGTAGCCCAACTCTTATAAACCCATATAAAATATGTCCTCTCATTAATGTGAGATTCATTATCAACATTCTTTAGTAAGAGTTACCTTATCCTCTAGTTATGAATCTATGAATGAGAAAAAATGTTCATCATAATATAAAATATCTCTTATAACTTCTTCGTTTTTTCCACTCAAACTTCACTAAGCCACCACTTTGTTTTACATTGATTGGTTTTTTTTTTTTTACATAATAAAATATCAACTAAAAGTCAATGAAAGTGCTAATTAAAATTATGGTAAATTCAACTTACATACCTTTTAATTATTATATGTATGTATCATTTAGAAGAGTAGGAATAATATATGGTCAATATGTTCTCTACACCTTCTATATGCATCCGAATTTATTTCCCCCACAAAACTTTAGAGGGGCATGACAAATGCCCACGGTGAGCCTTAACTGCCTGAAAATCATTTTACTACAATAATCCAACGAAACACTATGTTTGTAGAGTAATATCTATGAATGAGTGTGCGAAAATTATTTTACTACAATAATCCAACGAAACACAATGTTTGTAGAGTAATATAAAGTACACTTGGAATAATTAGCTCAAAGTCTTTGAGGTTGTTCATGCAATTAGTCCTCTAATAACATCTTTAATGGAAGATGCATGGCGTAGTTGGTTTCCACAACAACAAAAGAATGCATGCACGAAGATTGCATGGATATTATTCTTTTACTTGTTTTTGTCGACATGGTATCTATGTTAGGCTGCCGTATGGTATAATCTTACTTCCCTCACGAATAATGCACTTATAATTGGTTATTATCTTCATAATTCATGGCCATAAATAAGCGCTTTCGAAGGAGAGGCGTGCATGCATACAAGAACTACTTACAAAACAAACACACAAATGGCTATGGCGATGAGTAAGAAGGCATGTTTTCTGATAGTGGCCATGGTGGTTCTTGTCGTGACCTTTCCAGGCTATCCTCCAACTGCCTTTGGCGACCAAAAGAAAATTGAAATGCCCAAATCCAATTCTACTCATCCCAATATTGATGCCTAATGTAAAACACTACTGATGCCAAATGTGATGCCAGTGTCGACAACAACAGATCAGCGCCAAATTAATGTGACGCCAACGTCTACGACAAATGTGATGCCACGACAGATGCCAACGATGGCAGTGGTGGGGTGGTTATAACGAGTACTTGTAACAATGAGAAGGGCAGAAATAGTGAGGAATTGATCATGTCAAGGACGATGAACAAGCTAAACTCAAAAAGAAAATCAAAAGGAGAAGGAGGAGAGTCGACGATCAATGGGTGTAGGGGCTCCCTATGCATTTTTTTGTGGCCCCTTGTCAGCTCGGCTGTGTTTACGTACCCATTAACCTTTTGCCCTTTGGCATCTGCAGTGATGTTGCTAAGCTCTATCTCTGTATCATTCACTATATTACTTCGTGCAAAAATCCATGTATTAATCTGCATGCATGCATGCATTGCCACCAATCATAATTAATCTATAGGTACCGGTCCGATGGATGGTTAATGTTAATCGTGAATATATACATACATGTATACGTTCCTGTTGGCTGTATTATGTTCTGTTGCTGTCTAGTATACATATTCTATTCGGAGCTATCAGTTTGGTTTTCTTGTGGCGTTTTGCTTGCTGGGAGATTAGGCCAAAGCTGAAAATGTTGTGCTACTTAGGATCAAAGTATACCAAAAACCATTTACTAATTAAGGTGTCCAAAGGTGAACTTTGGGTGTCCATTGAAATACTCCATAAGAACTACTTGTGGGACAAATAGACCTAAAAGATACAACCCATGTTGCCCTATTTCTATATCTCCAATTCTTGTGCATCAACATGTTTTGCTTGCAGGATGTGCATGCATATTAAGTAATGCTAGGAAGACTTTATAGTCACAATAAATTTCTCTTGGATTTTAGGTGATATTCGCGTTGGAACTATATACTAATGCAATATATAAACCCTAGCTAAATTTAGCCTTGTAGCTAGCTACATATACAAAAACACTCAAACAAATTTAGTTCACACGTAACATGTAAGACACTAATGGAGAAGTTTTTAAGTGTAACCATCACGTTCTCCCAAATTCGCAGCTATAAATTAAGGTCGATCATGATTTTATAGAATAGTAATAAAACTTATATTCTTTATATCATGGAGCATAGCACAATGAGTTTCAATATAAGTTCATGTGGGAGGTGCTAATTGTGATGACTTTGTTGGCTCCAATGGGGAGCCTTGCTATCTGTTATCACGATGAGAAAACACTCGAAACAGCCGTAGCAACAGATCCGGCCGCCACCGCAGAATTGAAGATGCTACAGGAAAGTGGAGTGGTGAACAAGAACAATGGCTGCCAGGGCTCTGCATGCACTTATACCGGCAACCCTTGCTGCTCTGGCTGCCATTGCCTTCCCGTTGGTATTGTCGTCGGCGTCTGCTCCCAAGATTAAGTAGTTATTAGTTCGATTATTGCATATGGATCGTAGTCTCATATACAGCAACCTTAAATAAAGTCGACCCGTGCAATAATCTAGCAGCAGCCTTGTTCTAATAATGTTGTGTTAATCATAATTTTATGCGTAATACTACATTTATCATCTGTTTGTATCATAATTCTATATTAATGTAGTCTTTATAGATGGCATCTAAAGTGAATGGTGACATTATTTAAAATAATCTAAATTTTTGTTTAATTGAAAAGAATTAAAAAGATCAAAAAGAAAAAAGAAGAGAACAAACCCTAAAATCCAGCTAGTCACATGAAACCCAGTTTCACGTTTACTTCTGTCGTCGTCTCCTCCTCCTTCCTTTCCCCACCCCTTCATAGTCACCGTCTTCCCCATGAAGAATTCATCAACGCTCCACGGATCTCCCTGTCTTGTTCTCCATTGTTGCAGACTAGTTTTTTTGCTTGTTTTATCCAAAATTTTTCTGCAATTAACCGTATTGAAGTGACAAAGCTCCTATGCAATTTAGGTGTCGTTACAAGCGTTGATTAAGAGGTTCGTGGGAACACAGTGACTCTGAAAGAGTATAGGAAGGAGGGGAAGGAAGGACGAGAGACAACAAACCTAACTTTAGGTTCTTAGGGTTTTCTCTGTTCTTTTTTAATTCTTTTATTCAATAAAAAATTCAATTTATTTATCTCTCTCTTCTTGGGTTTTTATTCTGAAAGTAATTTATATTGTAAATAGGATATTATAACTAGTGTGCTTGCATAAACATAGAGCAGTAATCCTTATAGGTTTGTAAATCACATCCTCAAACGCATTGTATTACTTATGAGCCAAGAAAGGAGGCAGATTGTCTACCCTCCTGTTTGGGTGCCCTTTCCATTCCCTCCTATTTTGTGCGGTTACGGTTAGATCACGTTAACATTCTATATTTTTTTTTTTATAAAGATAATAAGACAAAAAACAATAAGAATATAAAATGTTGACGTGGCTTAACCGTGAGCTTACAAATAGGAGATGGGAATGACACCCAAACAGGAGGGCAGACAATCTGCCTCCTCCAAGAAAACCTATGAATAAACACAATAAGCAATTCCCCAAGCCAAGAAAACCTAATATTAGTTAATGATGTTTTTTGCTTCTCAGAATTGTACATAAACACACAAGCATCTACATTCATAATTCTTAGAGATGAGATTTCAGACCGAGGGAGTGAAGTGTTTTAAGTGTTTCGATCTGGTTTACCAGTAGACCAAGAGATCGAGAATATAAACCCGAAGATGTATTCAAAAGTCGATCATCATTGCGAAGGTGACCGGACTTGCACCCGTTTCATGTGTCATCGACGATGGACGGTGAACTCCATCTGCGACGGGTGTTAATTGGCGGTGGGATGACGTACTTTGTGCATCAACAGTTCCCAAATCCCTGCTGTTTTGTTTTCCAAATATTGATAATCACCTAGTATACAAACTTTGATTTACTCATAATCCTAATACAAAATTCTAACTCACAAATCGTTACCGAATAAAGTTCGAACCAGATTGCAGAAACATCACATTCTGGAGGCTGCAGAATCCCATATCTTTCAAACACTTGCACTAATCCATGGACGTTCTAGCATACTTCACTCTTGGCAACCACTTCTTCCCGTCTCTCCGCTTGCAGAGGGAAACGGTTGGGCAAACATTTAAACCGAAATTTCGCAATTTTACTGTAAGTCCAACTACCATCGTCGCTAATGCAACGGTTCCTCACTGCTACTCTCAGGAGGAACAAGCATTGCTTACATCACAGCTAAAAACCTAACAGATAGAACCATTTCTATTTACAGAGGCATCTCAGCATGGTAAAACAACTAAAGGTTTTAATCCTTGTTGGTCTAGCCCGCGGACACAAAAAGAGCACCGTTGCATATGTTACAACGGTGAAACTTCCGCTATGTCAGAATTGTCAAAAATATGCATAGAGATTGATTCTTTTGCAACTTCAACAAAATTGCCAAGTCGAAAGTATATAAGTTACCTGAAAAGACAAATTAAAACTGTCAGAGAATGCAACTAGCTCTAGGGTTGCTGAGGCAAGCATGCTCACACGCACGCACGCACATACAATTCAGCTGACGTCTACTTTGTGATGCATCTCTAGGTAATTAAGACTTCGACCTGCCAAAACCAACATTATTGATACTTGGGTCCATCACATCAACAGCGGGGTTATATATTTACGGCTCAGCACAAAACAAGGTGGTTTAAAAACAACTTTGCAGTGTAAGGCATGGCTGAAACCTTGAATTTACAAAACATGAAGGGGTTTGCTTATCCTATATAAATAAATGAAAAACAAATACGAGAACATTCAGAATCAACAATCTAAGCAGACTATGAAAACTAAATTGTGTACCTCTGTAAGCAACAACTTTTTCTATTCAGAGTTGGATTCTACTGGTAGATAAACTCGTTGTCTCAAAGTCCTTGGCTGACGAGGAAAGGAGAAAGGTCCGTCTGAAAATCTCCGCGACTTTACTTTGTTAGACCTAACCTCATCAGTTCTATCCTTAATTAAAGGAGTAGCTGCAAAGGATTCATATACGAAACATCAGCCTCAAAAAGCATCAAAAAGGGCAATGTTTATTTGAAGCATTATTACAATCACACATAATATAAATATTTCCCGCATTTCAATATTATATTTCCCGCATTTCATTATAAAAGTAAAATCTTGTTCAAACAATTACAAAGATAGACAAAAATTTTACCTTCATCTGATTCACATTCATTACTCAGTTGTACTTCATTTGTGGATGCAGGTCCAGGGCAGGAATTGGGAACACTTTCATCGACCCTGCCAAGTCGAAGAGAGATCCAGTCGTCCCCACTAATGCCATTCGATTCTGGAGGAGGATGTCCAGAATCAGACTGTTCCAACAAAGCCGAGGGTTGAGTTGGAAGAAAATTTTGCAGTGAGGGGTCCTCACTAGCAAAGGGCAAGGTGTTTTCAATCAAGTCCAATCCAGCATCGGCATGGAACATAGAAGAGTTCATAACTTGGGTGCTCGAATTTAGATCCTCTGGAACCAATGTGTCATCAATGAAAGAACCAGAGACATTACCAAAGAATTGGAACACAGAATCTGTTCCACTTACTCGCAATGGATTGTACGGGGTTCCAGAAGAAACAAAGTTGGCATCTTCTTCTTCGGAGTCACTAAGAATGATGATGTCAGTATTCCTAGCTTCAGCAGAATCACCATTCATATTTGAAAACGTTGGATCAGAATTATATGGTACAGAATTGATTTCATTGTCCTCATTTACAGAGAAATCCATGTGCCCGCTGCAGTCACTGCTGCTCATTGTTATTACATTGTGACTGCAGCCTTCATATACTTTCTCTAATGGGCCATGCTGATGCCCACGAACTTCAGTAACCCCATTATACATAACTCTATGATCTTCGTTTAAACCAGATTCCAGCTTCAACTTCCTCGAGGGTTCTAAATGACTATCACCGCATGGAGATCCATCAGGCAAATGCCACTGCGCAAGATCACCAATCTCGCCTTTGGTCTTTGCACTCCAAGAACCATCTGGCTTTACGTTGATCTCTGTTATGTCTTCTCCACAATTTCGCATCTGTCCACCAGATAAACAATGAAAAATGTCTTTGATTCCACAAGATTCGGAGACACTACATAAAATAAGATTAATCCTTACAGAAATTACCATAGCTGTAATGCGATTGAAATAACGGTCAATGATGACATCCTCTACAGAGTAGTTCTTCAGGCATACAGGACATTGCCACTGCAACCATAACACATCATTTACATATTTGTAGATTTTGTAAAAAATAAAAATAAAAATTTATAAATTTCTTGTATCACTTGCCTTCCTAGAGCGTTGGTTTAGCTCCACAAAAGTTTCAAGATCAAAGCAACCCATGTGGGCACAAGGTTTGAATCTGCCAGCTACCTTCATTCGACTACCACTCATCTGACGGTTACATGTAAACATTATGTCATAGACAGCATTAATTATGAGCTCTACACTACAAACAAGGCTTATATACACCGACCTTGCTGATATTTTCAAAAATCAACTTAATTGCTATAAATAAGCCATAACAAAATGACCAAAGATGAAATATCAGACTGCAAATTGCAGCTCATTGTCTGTGATCCGCTGCTCGTGGCTAAGGACTGTGAGCTGTACATTTTTCTTTGGGATCGACCAGCCTGTTGACTGCTCGATCGGCCAAGGCCAGTTTTGTGGTCTTATAATTGGCCAGCAGGAAGGCAAGCATAGTCAGTATGGATCTAACGACAGATAGTCTTAGAAAACCAGTTTGAAGAAAGGGTGGTCCGATCTATGCTGAGAAACAATGGGTCTATGGGCGTGATAAAGGAATGACCACCAGGACATCCCTAGGACTTAACGGTTTCAGTGGACCGCACTCCTAAGATAGGCACAAGGAAACCCGACCTAATGCCTCTGATACAGACTACCCCTAACATTTCTGAAGTTTTAAATAAAGATATAAGCCTTAGTTTACCTCCAAGGTGTATATTATAAAAAATAAAAATAAAAATACCAAAAAGCTCAATATTTATGGGCAGCCTCAAGATGCAAAGCTTCATCCTAGCATTCTAATAATCTAAACATTATAAAACTTGATCGAAAACTACCACTCAAGTATGACTAGAAACAAGTAAAATAACATTAACATGGGCATGCAGTTAAAGGGTCTGAAAATATCAAAAGAAAACGACCATCACTTACAGGGCAGCGGAGATTTACTGATATTGAGTCTGAAATTACTTCCAGGTCACTATCACTATCTTCAGCTGCAACAGCAGGCCCACCGCCAATGCAACGACGAACTCGTGCTAGTGCATCTTCAAAAAGCTCACCATCTTCTTCTTTAGGAATCAAGTTGCGAACCTTGATAAAAAGTTGAACAAAGGAGAAACGAAGCTGGTGAGATTACATGCTATCCAGATTTGTTTAGCTTCCTTTCAACATCTTGAGGTATTTCTCAGAATTTAATACTGTGAACTAAAATGATATTCTCAAAATTTTCAGATTTATTTGTTGGCAATAATGTTTCCTTGATTCTACGATGGTCCAATAAAAGATATCTGCGTATTCATGCTTATGGGAATTTCTCATGTACATACTGAATTTTTTGTTCGGTGTCCTTAGAATCTAGTGCCAAGGACAGCAGATTACAGATATATAATTGCATCCATCCACAAGTACCATCCACATAACTTATTGAGTGAGCTAACCGGCTTTACTCACCAGCGTATATTCCATAACTTAGTTCTTCTCTTTCAAAAACACTTTAAATAAAGAATCTGGATGTACCTGCTGAACTGTTCGTCGCTGTACAAGTCTGACACCGAAACAGAAAGCACGATTATCACATGCTGATAGTGAAATCTTATTGATTCCCTCCCAAATGCATAATTTGATCTGACATGAAAGTAAAAAGTAAATCAAATTAAACTGAAGCACATTTTCTTAAAGTGCATGGATCTAATTATATAAAAGAAAAGTTTAATACTAAAATGTTTATAATATGAAAACTATAAAACAACCACCAGAAATGGCCACAAATGAAGTGCACAACAATTCAAGATGCCTAAACCCTATAATTCTAGTACTTTGCAGCAAAATGGAAAATGCAATGCATGGTGCTCCAAAAATACATGTATACTTAATGGAATGACGAATGAGTCTTAATCTCTATCACGAATGAGCAATGCAAGGATTACAAGTGAAATGCCTTGAATTATGAGATTGACAATCATTATAAACATATAAAACTCAGAAGTGAAATACTCACTAATGCTCCATCATCACGACCATTGGCACCTATCAATTGATGTGCAGGTCTATTAACTGTCCTAACATTCATACCTGCAAATAGGGAACAAATTGAAATGTAAGTTGAAATTCAGGATGCATTTACCTTCACAAAAATAAACTGGAAAAACAATAGTAGGCCTGTAGTACCAAAAACTTTAATTCATGGGTCATCCAGTACAAACTCAGTAAAAGCAATAGTTTACTCTTGATAACTAGCCTAGCTACTTGTATGTATTTCACGTATACAGTTTTAGACATTTTGTGGATGCAGAACGTCAAATTTGTTATATCAATAACAAACAATAGAGGTCACAACCATTGCAAGGCAAGCTTCATGTGGATTTTTAAAGGGTAATTTCGTTTTATCAATCTCAAAAGTCGGCCAATCGAGCCGACATACCTAATAATACAGTTTCTTAGGCACATCTCTTAGGGAAAGAGGGAGAGGGGAAAAGACGGGTAAGGGGAAGAGAGCGAGAGAGGACAGAGAAATGCAGATAGTGTGGTCACATTTCGTTTTATTTTTTATAGAAAGAACTGTCCAGGTAAAATTTAAGCATAATCAATTGGAGGAATGGAAAAGGATGACCAAATTGCATACCATTGACCTGTAAATCTGCATACTGTGGCCATTGCATTCTAAATGAAACACTATCATTAAGAAGTATACACCATGCCTGTATAAAAAAAAAACACTTATAAATAACTAATTCTCAAAGTGAATCTTCAATAAATGACCACAACTGGTCAATAAATATAACCATCACTTATTGCATAAACCAAAATGAAACAAACCTGAACATCATACTCATTATCCTTTAGTATATCTCTATTGGCTCTAGAAAGTGGAAATGTCTTCTCTACTCTCTGAGTAGGATTTGTACTGAAAACATTGATGAGCATGTTACGACAAAATACAACAGAATGTATTACTAGAGAGAGAGAGAGAGAGAGAGAGACTTACCCATCTATTGGAATATTTGAAGTAACTAGTTTCACCGGAGATAGTAGATCTACCAGAGTCACCCAAAAACTGCATGTTGGAACAGATGCAAAAATATCAAGGACTCATTGGAGGGGAAATAAAATTAAAGAAAAATAGGATGAGCTAACCCAAAAAAATTGATAAATAAAAAACACCTTTATCACATTGAACCTAAGTTCCGGCATAAGTCAATAAAATTGAATGAGTGGTAGAGTTCATATTCAATAACCTTCCTAACTTAGTAAATAAGGAACTTAAGACATTTTAACACAAGTAAACGCCTGTTTCAACCATCAATCATGTCTTTGAAAACCAATCATAAAGATTACCTTTCACGTGGCCAAACCAAATATCATTTTGCCAATTGTAACTATGGTTCATTTCAGATTGAAGACTCAATTAAGTTACAACAACAACAACAACAACAAAGCCTTTTCCCACTAAGTGGGGTCGGCTATATGAATCCTAGAACGCCATTGCGCTCGGTTTTGTGTCATGTCCTCCGTTAGATCCAAGTACTCTAAGTCTTTTCTTAGAGTCTCTTCCAAAGTTTTCCTAGGTCTTCCTCTACCCCTTCGGCCCTGAACCTCTGTCCCGTAGTCACATCTTCGAACCGGAGCGTCAGTCGGCCTTCTTTGCACATGTCCAAATCACCGGAGCCGATTTTCTCTCATCTTTCCTACAATTTCGGCTACTCCTACTTTACCTCGGATATCCTCATTCCCAATCTTATCCTTTCTCGTGTGCCCACACATCCCACGAAGCATCCTCATCTCCGCTACACCCATTTTGTGTACGTGTTGATGCTTCACCGCCCAACATTCTGTGCCATACAACATCGCTGGCCTTATTGCCGTCCTATAAAATTTTCCCTTGAGCTTCAGTGGCCTACGACGGTCACACAACACGCCGGATGCATTCTTACACTTCATCCATCCAGCTCGTATTCTATGGTTGAGATCTCCATCTAATTCTCCGTTCTCTTGCAAGATAGATCCTAGGTAGCGAAAACGGTCGCTTTTTGTGATCTTCGCTAGATTGCTCCGGTCATTAGTGTGGATAAGTATATAAATGGATAGAGATAGGAAAGCAAACACAAGATGTACGTGGTTCACCCAGATTGGCTACGTCCACGGAATAGAAGAGTTCTCATTAATTGTGAAGGGTTTACACAAGTACATAGGTTCAAGCTCTCCTTTAGTGAGTACAAGTGAATGATTTAGTACAAATGACATTAGGAAATATTGTGGGAGAATGATCTCGTAATCACGAAACTTCTAAGTATCGGAGTGTGGTGTCGTCTTGACTTGCCTTATCTGTCTCATAGGTAGATGAGGCATCTTCTCTGGAAGTACTCTTCCTCCATCCAGGGGTGGTATCTTTAACTGGTGGAGATGCACAAGGTAATGTATCAATTTCACTTGAAGCTTACTTGTAGTTTCAGGCTTGGTCAAGCGCAATACAAACCATGTAGTAGGAGTCCCCCAAGTCGCCGAGCTAGGGGGTCTGCTGAAAGAGGTGACAGACAAGGTAAGCAATCAGAGCTCCGACTGATTGTTCACCTTCTCCCCATCTTGCAGCAGCATGAAGGATAAAGAGAAGAAAAATGAGAAGAGATGATATGAGATACTTTTGCTTTTGAAGAAGTAACTTTCCACAGGCTTATTCTTGAACTGAGCTGGAGGGTTTTCTGGTTTCCTCCAGAGTATAAGGCCGACTGAAGAATTTGAGGGTCAAAACAAGTCCATCAAATCTAGAGTACGTTCCACCCTGCTGATATGGGATACTTTTGCTTTTGACAGAGTAATGGATGTATCGGCACGTGTGCTGTTACGCTTGTCTCCACATGCTTCCTTGTATCCTTCGCACTTGCCCTATTTGTTCCTCAAGCAGATGCGGAATCTTCCCTGGAAACATAAGATGTTGAAGATGAGTACTCGAGAGCAATGCCAGGTAAGTAATCAGGTAAGGGGTTCCAGGCAGTCAGTTCCTGGCTGGAAGCTTGATTCCAAGTGCTGACTGATTGCTCTCTTTCTCCTTGTCTTGCAGGTAAAAACAAGGCCAAAGGAAAAGACAGGGAAAAAGCATGATATGGGATACTCTTGCTTTTAACCCTGATGATATGAGATATTCTTGCTCTAGTATAGCTTGTTTGCAGAGGTATTATCGGGGGGAAAGAAAGCTGAATATTTCGAAAGGCTTCGTTGGGAGTGCCCTCTCAGATATGATGAAGGGTTGAGCATTTTTGCAGGTCTGCCTGTCCGTTGGGGATGGAGGTCGACATATATAGGAGTCTCCCTAACAACAAGTAGTAATGCTATTCCTTTACCCTGCTTGGTCATAGCACGGTAGTGGGAGCTGCCAGTTTCACATGTTTTAACTCTGTCAGAGCACTTTGAAAAAGTGGTCTGTGGTATCTGGCTCTCGAGATTCGGAAAACGATGCCTCTTCGATTTTTGAGAAAGCAATCATGTTGGGGGTCTGACTCTCGAGATTCGGAGAGCAGTGTCTCTTCGATTTTTGAGGAAGTAATCATGTTGGGAGTCTGGCTCTCGAGATTCGAAGGGCGGTGCCTCTTCGATTTTGGAGCAAGCAATCTTGTTGGGAGTGTTGTCTCGAATGTGAGTAAAGGTTGGGCATGTTTGCTAGTCTACCTTGCCACGAAGCACAAAGGTTGACACACAGGGACTTTCCAATTATCCAGCAATGGTACTGTTCCTTTACCCTCTCTTCGATTTTGAGAAAGTAGTCATGTTGGGAGTCTGGCTCTCGAGATTCGGAGGACGGTGCCTCTTCGATTTTGGAGCAAGCAATCTTGTTGGGAGTGTTTTCTCGAATGTGAGTAAAGGTTGGGCATGTTTGCTAGTCTACCTTGCCACAAAGCACAGAGGTTGACACACAGGGACTTTCCAATTATCCAGCAGTGGTACTGTTCCTTTACCCTTGTGGGTAATAATATGGTAGCTAGACCTTCAAAATTTATGTGTCTAAACTTTGTTAGTGCTGTTTCTTTGCTATTCTTTTACCTTTCTTGGTCAGAGCGATGTAGTGGGAGCTGCAAGCTTCACGTGCTCAACTTTGGCAAAGTTATATGTGGTACCCATGAGCTATTGTTGCGTGTGGGAAGTGGGTGATTGAACAGTAAGATTCATGTGCTTTCTACTTCACCAGAAGTCTTCGACAGAATGCCCATAATTTCTGCAAAGCTGAGTGTGCGTGTGACAGGTGCTGACAAGGCTAGAAAAGTAGGTGCCTCTTCGATTTCTGAGATTGGCCCTCGTGGTCTCTGAGCAGCCCAGCTTTTGAGAAAGCGAGCGCCTCTTCGATTGATTCGGAGAACGATGCCTCATCGATTTTTGAGAAAGCAATCATGCTGGGGGTCTGGCTCTCGAAGATTCGGGGAGCAGCGTCTCTTCGATTTTTGAGAAAGTAATCATGTTGGGAGTCTGGCTCTCGAGATTCGGAGGGCGGTGCCTCTTCGATTTTGGAGCAAGCAATCTTGTTGGGAGTGTTTTCTCGAATGTGAGTAAAGGTTGGGCATGTTTGCTAGTCTACCTTGCCACGAAGCTTCTCTTCGATTTTTAAGAAAGTAGTCATGTTGGGAGTCTGGCTCTCGAGATTCGGAGGACGGTGCCTCTTCGATTTTGGAGCAAGCAATCTTATTGGGAGTGTTTTCTCGAATGTGAGTAAAGGTTGGGCATGTTTGCTAGTCTACCTTGCCACGAAGCACAGAGGTTGACACACAGGGACTTTCCAATTATCCAGCAGTGGTACTGTTCCTTTACCCTTGTGGGTAATAATATGGTAGCTAGACCTTCAAAATTTATGGGTTTAAACTTTGTTAGTGCTGTTTATTTGCTATTCTTTTACCCTTCTTGGTCAGAGTGATGTAGTGGGAGCTGCAAGCTTCACGTGCTCAACTTTGGCAGAGAACTTTGGCAAAGTTTTCTGTGGTACCCATGAGCTATTGTTGCGTGTGGCAAGTGGGTGATTGAACAGTAAGATTCATGTGTTTTCTACTTCCCCAGAAGTCTTCGATAGAATGCCCATAATTTCCGCAAAGCTGAGTGTGCGTGTGACAGGTGCTGACAAGGCTGGAAAAGTAGGTGCCTCTTCGATTTCTGAGATCGGCCCTCGTGGTCTCTGGGGAGCCCAGCTTTTGAGAAAGTGAGCGCCTCTTCGATTTCTGAGATCGGCCTCTGTGGTCTTTGAGCAGCCCAACTTTTGAGAAAGCAAACGCCTCTTCGATTTCTGAGATCAACCCTCGTGATCTCTAAGCAGCCCAGCTTTTGAGAAAGCAAACGCCTCTTCGATTTCTGAGCAGGCGCCTCTTCGATTTCTGAAGCTCCGTCGAGTGCAGATTTTTATAGGGGCTGGCATTAAGTTCCAAAGCACACTTGAATCTCCACCAGTAGAAGCTTCATTCTTGCACTTCTAAGATCTTGATTTGTCCGACCTCTTCTCTCTTCAACACCTTTGAAAATGTCTGGCCCCTCCGACCGTCGTTTTGACTTGAACCTTGTTGAAGAGGCAGCCCCGCCTTCTCCAGACAACATATGGCGCCCATCCTTCGTCTCCCCTACTGGTCCTCTTACCGTTGGGGATTCCGTGATGAAGAATGATATGACCGCTGCGGTGGTGGCCAGGAACCTTCTCACTCCCAAAGATAACAGACTACTTTCCAAACGGTCTGATGAGTTAGCTGTTAAGGATTCGCTGGCTCTCAGTGTTCAGTGTGCAGGTTCTGTGTCTAATATGGCCCAACGCCTATTTGCTCGAACCCGCCAAGTTGAATCATTGGCGGCTGAAGTGATGAGTCTCAAACAGGAGATTAGAGGGCTCAAGCATGAGAATAAACAGTTGCACCGGCTCGCACATGACTATGCTACAAACATGAAGAGGAAGCTTGACCAGATGAAGGAAACTGATGGTCAGGTTTTACTTGATCATCAGAGATTTGTGGGTTTGTTCCAAAGGCATTTATTGCCTTCGTCTTCTGGGGCTGTACCGCGTAATGAAGCTCCAAATGATCAACCTCTGATGCCTCCTCCTTCTAGGGTTCTGTCCAGTACTGAGGCTCCAAATGATCCCCCTCCGGTGCCTTCTCTTTCTGAGGCTCTACCGACTGCTGAGACTTCTCCTAAGCAACCTTTGTGAAGGCTCCCTCTTGTGTGTTTATTTTGACTCATGTATATGTACATATTTGTAGCTTATCGGGGATATCAATAAATAAGCAATGCATGATACTTACGGATCTACTCGTTTGAGACGACACAATTCACAGTAGAAAAGAGGCCGAACTGGTACATTGCAATCCCCTGTTTTCTCTGGGATAATAACACAACCAATATGTTGCTGCACTTGACAACTTGGGTCCACACACTGCAGATAATATATACCGGAATTAGGTATGGTCCAATACTTCCGGGTTGTTCTAAAAACCAATGAATTGAATATGAAATGGATGCTGGAATGCTCCTGACATTCATGCAAGCCTGAAGAAATATCCAGCCAATACCACATAAACTAAAAAGGATTTATATGAAGTTATGAACTAAAGCAAATGCTACCGAACCTGTATCGTCGACCCAGTAGGCAATGCACTTCCACAGGGGCAGCAAATCTTCACATCTGGATCATTAAAAGTTTTAACTTCCTTTTTAGGTTTTACACTGCAGGTGTCTGAACCACTCTGTTCCTTTGAAGCAGAATCAGCTGATGCTGCATTCGGCAATTTTCTGGGACAAGACAAGTAATATAACAATCAAAAGGCCATTAGATAGAGAGGAGAATGATTATAAAGATTTCCAAACACACAGAAAAATGATACAAGGAAATACAAAAGAAGGGGCGTCAAATCACAGATTTTCTTTTTGTAATCAGTTGTCACAACACACATTTCATAGAATAAAGGATAAGCCCAAAAAAATGCACAACTTAAAAAGAGGAAAAGTAAAACCTTAAAAGGAAAAAACATATACAAAAACACTAAAGTAAAGTAGCACCTGTAAGCTTTATCAATCAGTTCCGCTATTCCTTTCTTCTCAATGATTTTTTTCTTTGATGGATGGAGTGCATTGGATGGTGGTAAGAACCCTGTTAAAGAAGATTAATCTAATTTGATCAATTATCAAGAACCAGGTCAGCGGATAAATATTTCAGAGTAAAATTTTTAGACACCCTGGATGTACGTCTAACCAAAACCCGCCATAAGTGACATTAGGATGCAATACTGCTTGGGTTGTAGTCATAGTCGACTATTGCATTTTTTAAAAAGGGACAATGACTATTGCATTTTTTAGACAGATTCTGAAACTAATTGTAGGTACGACAAAGTTGTATGAAGAACTTACTTTGTTGATCTGAAACTTCTGCTAGGATTCTATCAATCAGATCCTGCACAGAAAAGACAATCACAAAATACAGTTTACCTCATGTAACAAAATTAGATAAAACAAAAGCATTTTATCACTCAATGGATATAAGTAACCATGAGGTTTTGAGTCAATGATTCTCAACATGCTGTTAAGCAAGGATGAAAACATAAAGAATTAAATTAGACTGCCTAAACTTCTAATAACAATGAGTAATTAAGTGGTTCAAAGATGTATGATTGGGAGCTACAAGCGAAAACTAAGAAAATGTAAAACCGTATGTCGATGCAAGACTGGCAAAATATGATAGATAAACAAAATGATTGGACAGCACGCGTGTAAAGAACTCAAAGAAACTATTATCAGTCGTTTGGATTTTGTAAGTGAAAGATCACTACAAAGATCGCATGCTTAGAAGTAAACATAAATGGGCATCTACCGAATGCATACGAAGCCTCAGTTATTAAAGTCCTTTGTAGACAATAACTCCTTTCGAAGTGCACAGGTGAGTAAATTCATGAGCAGATAAGGATATAATGAAGAAAGAAGCGAAGAGCCACCAATTTTCAGCGACAAGAAACATCTAAGAACTATAGGCAAATGCAGACCAATCTTATATCGAATAACATACCTGTTTCCGCCCTTGCTTAGATCTACCCAGCTGAGTCAGAACATCCTTAAGGTCTGTGACTCGAAAGGATGCCAATTTTCTCTGGAGGTTAAACATACATCAGAGAGAGGGAGGGAAAACAACATACACTCGCACATAAATGCATGTGAACTTTTGACTATGGACCACATATCGATACAAGAAACTAATGACTGAATCAAGTAATTTGACCACACAGAACGGAAAGCATGAGACTTTGATCCCTCCCCTCTCTCTCTCTCCCCCCACACCCCACCCCCACCCCTCCTCACTCGCTCTCCGTCCCTCCCTGAACCCTCTCTCTCTCTCTCTCTCTCTCTCTCTCTCTCTCTCTCTCTCTCTCGATTATACAGAACAGCAAGCATGACACTTTGATCCTCTCTCCCTCCCCTCTCAAATGCCAATTCAGAATGCAATTAGCCACATTGCATCAACAAACCACAAAATTTGAATTAAACCACTATAAATCAAACCATTTTACCTTGCACTCGACCACCACATCCATTTCTCTTTGCCCACCAAACACCAATCACTGAAACAATTTCAGCTCCCAATTCGCAAATTCCACCGAAATCGAGCCCAACTCAGACTCGGTCGACCGTTACGCGGCCGATTCGAATGGTTTACGAAATCGGTTTTGGGACTCGGAGTCGAATCCGGGTTGGGATTGGGTGATTCGGCGCAGGCCCTCTGATTGGACGGGTGGGGACTTGAAGGTAAACGACGAAACACAATCACTTGGATGTTGTTGGAAGTGGCTTATATACGCAGCGATCTCTCTTCTTCCCTTTGTCTCACATGCGCTCAGCAGCTATGGAGTTTGGGCCGTACGACTGGCGGCTTCGCTTTGACCTGCTTTCACTCGGTCAGTCTGATGTGGATCATAGATTTTGTTACCTCGTTTTTCCATGGACTAAGATTTTGTTATAAATTGCTTTCTTATTAGAAATTGTTGGTACTAGATTTTGGTTTTCATTAGATTACATCTGTAGTGGGCGACTGATAGTTGTTGGTTGATACGAAATTTAAATGAATTTTGCAAGAATTGTAACTAATTTTTTTATATTTAAAAAGTCGTTGCAAAGAAGCGCACATACTTTTATTGGCTTATGACCGTTGAATAGTACAAATGTTTAATGAATTTATAAATAGTCGATACAAAGAGGCAGACATACTGCCCTAGACTCATAGTTGTTGGTTGGTAAAAATTTGACATGAAAGATAACAAATCTCAAAATATTTACAAAAAGCGTATACACTATCATGTGTTCATAGTCGTTAAATGGTATGAATCTTTAATAACAGAAATGGTAATAAATCTCAAAATGTTCAAATAATAATAACATAAAGGTATTTTATACTACAAGTACCCGTTGATTGGTCTGAATCTTTAATAAATTTTGCACAAATAGTAACAAATCTCAAAAGTTTTAAATAGTACGCACATGGTATTGTGGTCAACAAAACTAATTCATGTATATTACACTAGGAATTCTCAACTTTTCCCTAATTAGCAAAAAAAGAAAAATTCTCAACTTTTTTCCTAATTATAGAACAAAACAAGTTTTCAAGGCCTAAAACTTGAAAATTGTTTTTGAGTTTAAAAAGTTGGATTCAATTAGAGTACCAAACAGGCCCTTGGTGATTTAGTATTTTCCGAGCAAGTTAAAACCGGAGGACCACAGAAACCAACTAGAGTAAAAGTTGCGACACCCGAAGTACAGATTTTTTAGACGAAAATGATGTAAGCTCTGAGAGCGACTAAGAAGCAAAGATTCGTAGAGAGAGGGGAGAAAATATAACCCAAACAAAGCAGCACACCATGACCAACACGTGGGCTTGACAAAACTGTCTTCTTGCTGTAGCAAAAACAAATACAACCAAGAAAAAAATCTGAAAGGAAGTCCAATTTGGTCACTTAACTATTTAATCAATAGCTGGCCCTAACTATTTAATCAATAGCTGCCCAAAAAAGGGCCAAAAACTAAACAGCCAAGACCAAATAAAGGGCATGGCTGTAATTACGTTGTACAAAAAAGGAAACCAAATGGGATAGTAGCATCAAAATCGAGGGCATTTTCGCCACTTCACTATTCATGAACAGTAAACGGGAGTTTGGGTTTTAGTATAGAAATAATATATTGGAATTTGTGGTTTCATCCAAACAATATTATGGAAACAGAAATTGAACACAAAAGCTTAAAAAGTGTATGGATAAATACTTTTACTCGCTTAAACAAACAACAAACTCTTGAGAATGTGTAAGGCCATCTCCAACCAAAGGCTGGCCAGATGGCTCATTTTAGCTCTCTGGTCCTCCAATAAATTAATATTTTAATGAACAGTGCAGTGTCATATTTCTTACTATCTCCAAAAACTACAACAACTTAAATTACATGAAATATAATTAAATATTTAAAATAAATTGTGAAAACACTTACTTCGTCGTAGTAATTGGCACCGCTTTCATGTCTATTTGCGGCGGTTAACAGTTGTATGTTAAATTAATTTTTTTAATTTAAGTGTCCAATTACTAGTACAACTTAGTTTGAGATAGTTACATGTATAAATGCACATTTATCATCTATAATAGGAAGCTCATATTTGAGGCATCCATTATATTTGTCCCACATCAATTGTGGGAGAGGTTTGAACAATCAAACATGTTTATAAAAGTAACATCCCCTCGTAGAACCAATCACCTTTCAGGGCCTTAATTAAATATTCTTTTTAAATTTTTGGCCCAAAAAAATAAAAAATAACGACTAGCTGACGTTAGCTAGCCGTTGAGATTCAAAATTTTTAGTCCAGTCTGAGGCCGGCTGGTTGGCTCATTATGAAGGAGAAGGTTTTTTGCTCTTTTTCTTGGTAGTTTTGACGATAGCGTCAGAAATCTCTCTTTTTCGCCTAGTAATAGCGTTGCTGATGTTATGATTAGTTTTATTATTGCCGCTGTTGTTGTTGGTGTTGGTGTTGCTAACCATGCTTGCTGGACTCTTGCCTTGAACTTGTATAGCATCCTTCACAAAAACCTTCAACCTCCATAAGGTAGACTGAGTCTGCAAGAATACAGTATAACAACTGGGAAATACAAATAAATGAGAAGTTAGACGACGATCAATTACAAAAATGGTTACCTGAGCATCGATGTCAAGGTCCACCTTATCAGCAGTAGCCTGGAAACCGGGATTACTTTGCGCAACAATCTCCAACGCCTTACTGAGATCCTCAGGCGACAATCTGACGAGCGTTACCCAGAGCTTTCGCTTCTCTTCGGTTGACGTTTATCTGAAATTGTGCAATGTGTCACGTGAGTAGGAAGATCTCTTTCTATGGATTAGATTGAAAATCATTATTTCGATGGACACCAGCAGCTCCGCCCATGGAACCGTCGTCGTTGCCGCCTCTTCATCTTCTTCTTGGCATGCAAACCGCTGGATGTACGCTTTAAAGGGGACGACACACGCATTACCTTCACAGACCACATCTCCATTGCGTTATGCAATGCCGGAATCAACATGTTTATAGACTACCAGCTCAGAAGGGGGAAAATATATAGAGCGAACTTGACCGACAAATTGAAGGGTCAAGGATCGCTGTCATCGTCTTCTCCAAGAGGTACGCGGAGTCCCAATGGTGCTTGAGGGAGCTGGCCAAGATCATGAGGTGTCGAGAAGATCAAGAGGGGAAGATTGTTTTTCTAATTTTCTATGACGTTGACCCTTCTCAAGTGAGGAAACAGAGTGGTGGTTTTGGGGAAGCATTTCGGAAGCATCAAAGGGATGGAAATCCAAATGAGGTCAACCAGTGGAGAAATGATCTTAAGGCTTCTGCAAATTTGGGTGGCTGGAATCTTAAAATCACGGCGGACGGGTATAATTTCTTCGTTACTTCCTTAAAAAATTTCTCCTTTTTATTTTGTTTTTTATTATTGTATTTCCATCTGACTGTGCATCTTTAATTCCCTTTTACAAAATTTAATTCGAAGTATGACAAAAAGTAAGAAATTAGAATTAGCTCTTAGAATTTAATTTTATACGTAATTAAGAAAAAAATTGGAGCATTGTTGCTAAGCTTTTGTGGATGAATTAGATTTATGGTTCGTTTGAAAGTACTTTTAAAATGTCTAAAAGTTTTTTTTTGGAAAAATCTTTATGGGTTCCAGGAAGTGCTTCTTGAAAGAGTTATGTGCATCTTTCGGGAAGTACTTCAAGTGTTTTTCCAAGATTCACTAGTGTCTTTTCTAAGGATTGGTATATATGAAATAGACAAAATGTGAAGCATTTGCTTTTTCGCACCTAACTTAGGTATGGTTTGGGGTTGAGGTGATTTAAAAAAAAAAACTAGTATGAAAAAAAGCTGGGAGAGTTTTTGGTGTTTGGTACCCCAAACCAGCTTTTTTTCAAAGTTTCAGATGAAAAAAAAAAGCTAAAAAGTGGAAGCTACAAAAAGCAGCTTCAAAAAGTGGCTTATTTTCAAAGTTTCTCCTGATTCCTCACACTTTTAGGAAGAAGAACAACGTCGCCACATCTCGGTGACCCAGCTCCAATCCAGTGATCAAGAATTACAAATCGACGACCCGATCATCCATTTCTTCATCGCCGCCTTTCTCCTCCCTTTTATTGCTTTCTCCGTCACCATCTCTGCCTCTAGCTCTGTCATCATAAATGGTGAATTTCTCAACCTTGAACATGAGGCTGGAGCGCACAATTTCAGAAACCCTAGTCCCGTAAGTTCTATTAAACCTTAATTTAGAGGTGGAGTGAGAGGAGGAGGAGAAAATGAGGATTGGGGCGATTCGATTGGGGCCGAAGAGGGAGCAAGCGTCGTCATCATCACTGGAGAAGAAATCGTCGTATAAGGTTCTAACGCGGGTGAGGTGAAGAAATGGGCGGTGTCGGCGGTGGAGAGAGATCGGAGAAGGGGACTCGGCTGGAGATCTGGGAGAGTGGTGGTTGGTATTGCCGGCGCCAGCAAGGTCGAGGAAGGAAATGAGGGATTTGAAAGAAGGGTAACGGTCGACAAAGAAGGTGAGGATGTGGGTCCTATTTTCGACGACCGTGCGAAAGGAGAAGATGAGGAGAAAGAGGAAGACGAAGGGGAAGAGGTTGCCAAGGAACGATGCCGTGGCTTGTCATAGCACATCTAATATTATACCATTTTGGTCATTTAACACAATCACAACTGTTTTACATAAAAGTTTATCAAACACTATCATACTGTTTTTTTTTCTTTCCAAAAGCACTTTTACAAAAAAGTTTACCAAACATTCTACTGCTTTATTTCACAACTGCTTATTCTCATAGCACAGCAGAAACAACTTTTTTTCAAAGCACAATAATACCAAACCAGCCCTTAGTGAGATTTTGATGCTCAAATTCACTCACCTTATAATTCAAGGTTAGAAATTTGGTCGAGTTTAGCATACTTAATCACATGGATCAATCTAATTTACTCAAATCTTCTTTGCTCATAAAATATTTGGTCACGATGAATGAGGAATTTAGTTCATATGAATCTTATTTTTGTAAAGTTTTGAATTTCAACGTTCAAGCATGAAGGATTGTTTATAGAGAAAATTGTTGAGGACATCATAGAACTGCTGAAAACAACAGACTTAAAACAAGCCAAGTGCTCAGTTGGAATGGCTTTTCGTGGGCAAGATTTCAGTACTGAATACTTAGATTTTGGAGGCTATCTTAATGTTCAAATTTTTGGAATTTGGGGTATGGGCGGTATAGGCAAAACAACACTTGCGAGAGCCAATTGTAGCGAATATCATCTTTGTTTTAGTGGTCTATGTTACCTTGAAGAGGTGAAGAGTAAAAAGAAAAATATGGTTGTTTTGCAATAACAACTTCTTCGAGATATTTTAAAACGGCCTGACATTACTGTAAGCAGTGTTGTTGAAGGAACCAAAGAGATAGAGAAAAGACTTGGAAGCATGAAGGTGCTTGTTGTGGTTGATGACATAGATGATGCAGACCAATTAGATGAATTGGCTATAAAACATGAATCATTCCAGGGAGTAAAATTATTATAACAACAAGAGATGAACAAGTGTTAAATATACATAAGGTGGACAAAAGATATAAGGCATGAAATGATTGATGAAGAAGCTCTTAAGCTCCTTAGTTGGCATGCCTTTGGAAGTCATTGTCCCGATAAAGAATATATTGAACTCACAAGAGATGTTGTTGATTATTGTGGAGGGTTGCCACTGGCTCTTAAAGTTGTAGGTCGTTTCTTGGCTACGAAAAAGAGTAAAAGCATATGGGAAAGTACATTGGATAAGTTGAGAAACATTCCATATGGCATTATTCATGAAACACTTAAAATAAGCTATGATGGTTTAAGTGACGATCATGTGAAGTGTGTGTTCCTTGACATATCTTTTTTCTTTATTGGATGGCATAGAGCTACTGTCATGGCAATATTGGATAGTTGCAGTAACTTTTCTGTAGAATCAGAAATCAACATTCTCCAAGATCGATGTCTTCTAGATATTGATAGAGGATTTTTTAGGATGCATGATTTGATTCGAGACATGGGAAGGGAAATTGTGCGGGTAGAATATGCTATGGAACCTGGAAAACGTAGTCGATTGTGGCATAATGAAGATGTAACAAGCATGTTAAGTAACAACTCTGTAAGTACATCACAATCAGAAATGTTATGTTGAATGCATATAAAGAGAAGTATATGCAATCCCACATCTAATGCTTTTTATTTCCTATGTAGTTATGTTATATGAACAATCCTTTTCTTACTTAACTTGCACTTACCTCTCGAAACAGGGAACAGAAGCAATTAGAGGACTAACTTTGGATTTTCCAAAATATTCTAACAAGCATAGTTTCCGTACAGATGCATTTAAGAAGATGTGATGTCTGAAATTTCTCCTACCCAAATATATAAAGCTGACTGGAAGCTACAAACATTTTCCCAAGGAGTTAAGCTTGTTGTCTTGGCATGGATTTCCTCTTGAAGCCATAGCCACAGATTTTGATCTACGAAACCTAGTTTATCTTAACCTGAGTTACAACAAGATTGTACGAGTTTGGGAGGATTCCGACCTGGTATGATATAATTATCAATCCTTTCCACAACTTTATTTTGTAAAAATCAACATCAATCATGCATTCTCTCTTTTATTTATTTGGATTTTGAATTTTGTTTTCTCTTTTGTTGTAACAATTGCCCAAGAAGTTGAAGTTTCTTATTCTTAATCATTCCCATAACCTGACTGAATTACCAGACTTTTCAAAACTCTCACATCTTCATCGATTGATCCTTAAAGGCTGCAAGGGTTTGTGTGTGGGTTACCATTCGTTAACACAACTGAAGATGCTTGCTTATTTAGATCTTAGTGACTACAATATAACGGATAATGTAGTTCTTGAAAATCTTTGGGGCTCTATCTTCTCTAACCATTTTGGTTCTAGATGGGAATGGTTTTAATAGGCTATCCATCTGAGTGGCCCTTCTTAGCTTCAGTTGTTATTTTTAAATCGTTACATAAACCTTCAGGCAGTCCCAGAGTTGCCGACAAGTTTGCATACGCTTAGAGCGAATTACTGCATTGCACTGGAAATAATGCCTGACTTTTCAGAGATGTCGAAAATGACAGAATTGCAACTAAAAGACTGCCACAAACTCAAAGATATTCCACACTTGGATAACTCGTTAGGGTACATGCAAAACATTCATAGGGAAGGGTGCACCAACCTTACTCTTCCTTTTAAGGAGAGCATCCAAAAGGTAACCTACCTCTCTCCCTCTGGAAATGAAATTCCTTACTGGTTAGCCACTGTCACAACTGAAGGTGAAATTGTCAAATATGAAGTGGCGCAAAGTATTGATGGTAAAATATGAGCATTGGTGGTGTGCATTGTTTATTCTTCAGACGAATCCCAGTGTGTTGGGTCTCTATGCATTGATGTTGCCAATCATACCCAGCGAACTCAGTTTTCCATCTGTCCAATGGATGCCACCGTAATTGCTTCAGGTGAAGATTATCTTTGGTTGGGAAATCTTTCATACAAAAAGCTGAAACTGAAAGGCAGCGACACTGTTCTTGTGCATGCATAATTTTTTGGAACTGAGGATGATCATCATTTCAAGGTAAAGAAAACAGGAGTTGATATTGTAGAATTTGAACATCTTCTAGAAGTTTATAAGATTGACGATGAGCATGTAACGTATGAGTATGATGATACAGGCAGGTCCATCGATTGGAACCATGCCCACAAGAATGACAACACTGATCATGAGGCAGGGTTAAGCCATCACTCATCTGATGAGGACCAACCTTGCAAAAGATGGAGGTTTTGTTTGCCTTGTTTTGGTAATGCTAACATATGGCACGGTAATCGGACATAAGTGACTTTTTAGTTTTGTTATTGTGTTGTTTTATTGGCAATGCACATTTTCTTGAATACATCATGCTTATGGTCTGATATGAAATGACTATTTATGTTCTCAATTGTAGAACAAAACCCTAGTAAGTAAAGCCACAAACACGTTCATCCTGACCAATTTCACTTTGTTTAGTTAGGGTTTTCAATTTTGGTTAATCTGTATCGATTCATCTTTGGTTACGAGTGCTTCTTACTCAAATTAGATAGAGTTTCTGGAGTGTTTGTTTGATTCAATGCCTCACCGAATCGCTTGAGCTTAAACTCTGCATATGGTAGCAATTCATTCAAGCTTTTTCTATAACTTTAATGAACTGAAGTAAAAACACTCCATGTAACCCCTAGATGGACGAAGAAAATATTGATGAGAAATATGAGAAAATTGCTTACTATCCTCGTGCGTTTTGGTGATAGATTGTTAAAACTGGTAGTTTTTAACCATCGGAAACAAGAAATATATTTCCATTTTGTGCATCTGAATTGGGTTCTGACTCAACAATAATATTGATTCATGTTCTGATTGGGGTTCTTTTGTGGTTTTGTTGCCCACGACCTGTGAAGATGATCGCGGAAAAAGAGATTGAGAAGTTCACATCATTCATTGTGTACATTGACGTAATGGGTTAGTAATACAAACAAGGCTATCGGTTGGAACTGTGTGAGGGGTTAGATATATTTTGCCGCTATGAAATTAAAGTGGATGTCAATAAGAAGTGGGCGACTATTGACTACTACAAGGCACTTGCCGTTAGAGACACTTGCTAAATTGTTCTACGATTCTTTCGTGTTAGGGATAATTTGAACACTTTTTTTGCATCCTCAAATTTTCTTATATTATATTTCGACATTCCGTGTGTGGTTTGTCATAAGAAGAACCTTAATGTTTCATTAGTTCAAAGTTATCTTTTGCGCGTCCTTCAAATTTTCTTATATTTCAACATTCCATGTGCGGTTTGTCATAAGAATGACTGTAATGTTTCATTAGTTCAATAGTATCTATGTAATTTATTATCGGGAAATGAGTCATTTGCTTAATTTTGGGACAAAATAGGCCTGTGGGACATGCACAAAACATGCTCAAATGATGCACGTCATACACATTGCTTGCTCAACACATGCACATGATATACATACTGCATATTGAAATTACTAAAATTACGATAACATTTACATGGCAAGACAAACACCGATCCACTAAGTACTAAAATTATGAAAACATGCACATGGTAAGACAAACACTGATCCGCTAAGTACTAAAATTATGATAACATTTAAGAAAATAAACCATAAAGTGTATGAAACTTAAAACAAACCAAATTGCAAAATTTAACAAAAAAATGTAGTCAAATAAATGTTGTCCGGATATGACTTCACAAAAACACACTAGCTTGCATGAAATTGATTGCAAGCTTCAGTCTAAAAAACCCCATATTCTTTGAAATGACGTCGTAAATGGCCAAGCTGGTGAATAGGTAGTCAACCAATTTAAGCAAGAAAACTTCATAGTCCGCCCTACCACAAAACAACAAGTGCACGTTACAACGCACTCGATATTTAAGATATTTAAAATGAACGAAATGGATGAGGTAGAGTAACCCCATCTTGTACATATCATCTTGGTTTTGGCAGCCATTGAATTGGCCTTCCAATTATTTCAGCAATATCTTCTTCTTTCCCCTAAAATACATTTCTCTTATACGACATTCATCTTCCTTCTCTTTCGGCAGGAACTTTCCACACTTTAGTCCAGTGATAAACCAGAATTCGCAACTCCTGAAAGTCGCAACATCTTCCCCAAATAGAAAAGATATGGAATCGCCAATCACTGTATCCTTAGTAACCCTAAGGATAGCATAATGGTTCAGCTGCCCAAACCAACTGATGTAGTCCACGTCAACAAGATGACCAAAACAAGAATTCTCAAATTTCTTTAGCTTATCTTTTGAAAATCGCCCTCTTATATTAGAAGGACACCTCACTGTGTTAATTGTTCATGGTTTGTTCAATCTCTTTTCAATTTTCATTTGTGCATATTGTGTGCATGTTCATATGATATTGTTGGAAATTAATTGGTTAAGTTGTACGTTGGTTATATGGTGTAGATGTTTGGTATACTTGCTTGAATTTGGTTCATGAATTGGTTGAATTCAAGATTATAAAAGACATTAGGCTTTAGTCGAGCGACAAGTTGGAGCCTAGTGCCTAGGCGCCTAGGCGGGGCCTAGACAGACTAGGCAGATTTAAATAAATCTATTATATTTTGTGTAAATAAGTGTCTATTTATATTTAAAATATATATAATTTCATCATAAACTACAAAACTAATTCACATATGTATTATGAAGTATTGAAACATAATGAAAACATGGGGAACAAACATATAATGTGTGTTCATTTAATTATTCAACAAGTCTCTTACAATTCATTGAAAAAAGTAACATGCAAATTAGAAGTTATCTATTTTCTGTCTAAACGAGTAGGCAAGTCTGGGCGGGCTAGATGAATGCCTAGGCAGGCGCCTCAGTAGGTCTAGGCACCATTTCTTAATTTTCAAATGCCTAGGCATTAATCGAAGTGGTGACCAGCCGCCTAGCGCCTAGGCGGCGATAGCGGGAATTTTTAGAACAATGGTTGAATTTGATCCATATGAAAGACTGCACATTCTATGTAGATTGAGCATATAATGTGCATATACCATGCATATCATGTGTGCATGTTTATGTTATTAATTTGATATGCATATAAAACCTTATGGTTGTCATTGTTGGTGTTGAAAATCTTGCAGGTCCAAAGTCAAATCTTCCCCTTTGACAAAACTTGTGTGTCTCCCCAATGAAGTCTTTCCTACCACCATCTCGTGTCTATCATACAAATCGAAGTGTCATCGCCCTCTTATATTAGAAACACACCCCAATGTGTATGATAGACACGAGATGGCTAGTGACAGTGATGGCAAAATCTAGAGCATCTATGGCGGGAGTCTAGTGGGTGCGCACATGAGGCAAACCAGGATTCAAGTATA
Source organism: Malus sylvestris (assembly GCF_916048215.2). Lineage (NCBI taxonomy): Eukaryota > Viridiplantae > Streptophyta > Magnoliopsida > Rosales > Rosaceae > Malus > Malus sylvestris. The sequence goes on from NC_062266.1 coordinate 25,572,707, forward strand.
GAAAACTAAGAACACAATATTTTCTGAATATTCCCCTTTCATTGAATGAATGAAAATTACATCAATAGTCATATATATAGCCTTAGCTATTTATTCTTTCTAACAAACTAAACAAACTTATTACACATGGTAGACTATAATTGGTTAACTAAAACAAAATATATGTCATGATTTGGCATCCTCGTCTTTACAACCCTTCAAGTTGAGCTTGGAAGAAGTTGGAGTTCCAAGAGATAGCTTGGATTGAAGAAGAAGAAACATGTTCTTGGATAAAGACTTAGTATGAATATCTGTTATTTGATCCTCACTGCACACATATTGAACTTGAACTAGATTAGCAAGTACTAATTCCCTAATGTAATGATAATCGATTTCAACATGCTTGGTTCGAGCATGGAAAACAGGATTAGACGCAAAAGATATAGCAAAAATGTTGTCATACCAGATTTTAGGTTTGAAAGATAAGGGAAAGCCAAAATCATGTAAAACCTTGCATATCCAAGTTATTTCAGCTGCAATGTGAACCAGAGACCTGTATTCTACCTCAGTGGAAGATCTAGCCATTGTAGGCTGTTTCTTAGCACTCTAGCTAATTAAGTTGGATCCAAGAAACACAAAAAAACCACTAGTGGATCTTCAATCAAAGATACAACCAGCCCAATCTGCATCAGAGAAGGCAAAGAGATTGAGATTATTGTGCTTAAACCACAAACCATGAGATGAGGTGCCTTTGAGAAATCTAAGGATCCTTTTGGCAGCTTCCATATGAAGATCAGTAGGTGTATGCAGGAATTGGCTTACTTGATTTACAACAAAAGAAATATCAGGCCGAGTCCATGTCAAATACTGTAAAACACCCACAAGAAATCTATATTAAGTAGGATTGGATAAGGGAATACCAATGTGATCCAGTTTAATAGTACCAAGAGGTGTCAGCATGGCTTAGCATCTTCCATTTTTGTTGTTTGCAAGAGATCCAGAAGATATTTTCCTTGATAAAGAAATAGACATTGTGGGGTTCTGTGAGTTTGTAATCCCAGAAAGTACTGAAGAGGACCTAAGTCATTGACTAGAAAAAGATAACTAAGTTTCTGGATAAACTGATTACACACAGAAGAGTTCGAACCACTAACCAAGATGTCATCTACATAAACCAAAAATATAACAAGGACAAGTTCCTTTATAACAAAAATAGATACATCCGAGCCATATTGAGTAAAACCAAATGACTTAAGAGCTTGAAAAAACTTATCAAATCATGCCCTAGGAGCCTGTTTGAGTCCATATAAGGACTTTCTGAGTTTACACACATGATTTAGCATATTTGGATCAGTGAAACCAGGATGTTGTTGCATAAACACCTCTTCTTTCAAGTCTCAATGAAGAAAGGCATTGATAATATCAAGCTGATGCAGAAACCAATGGAATTGAACAACAAAGGTTAATAAAATTTGAATAGTAACAGGCTTTGCTACAGGACTAAAGGTTTCTTGATAGTCAAGTCCCTCTTGTTGGTCAAAACCTTTGGCAACCAATTGTGCCTTATACCTATCAACAGAACCATCAAGCTTCTTCTTGATTCTAAAAACCCATTTGCAACATACCACATTCTGAGATGGTGATGAGGGAACTAGAGACCAAGTTCCAGTAGATTGAAGGGCATTAAACTCATTTTGCATATCTTATCTCCATTCACTATACTTGGAAGCTTGAGCATAAGTTGTGGGAATATATCATCACTAGATGGCAAAGGATGTTTAGTGGCAGATAAAGCTTTAGGTTGAAAAACACCATTTTTGGACCTGGTGATCATTAGATGAATATTAGTGACTGGTGCAGAAAAATGAGGGTTAACAGAAGTAGTGTAAGGTAATTGATCAGAAGGTTAAGATGATGAAGTTGAGGTAACAAGTTGAACAGCAGTGGATGGAGAGGAATAAATGGTTGAAGATGATGGTTGAGGAATAGAAAATTGAAGGTCAATTGGAGAGGAAACAGGGGCAGAGGTAGAAGAAGAATGTGGAAAAGTAACTTGGTGAAATGAAAAAGAGTTTTCTTTGAACACAACATGCCTAGAGATATATATTCTATATGTGAGAATATCTAAGTATCTATAACCCTTGTGTTGCATATTATAGCCAAGAAAGACACACTCTTTACTTTTTCCATCGAATTTAGAGGAGACATAGGGTTTTAACCAATGGAAGCAATTACAGCCAAAGACCTTAAGCCTTGTATAATCTGGTGAGGTATGAAACAGCAACTCCCATGGAGAATTGGGAAGACCAGAAATAGGCAATCGATTAATCAAATAGAGAGTTGTAGAAATAGCTTTGACCCAATATTTTTAAGGAACATGAAAGGCTACCAAAAGAGTTCGAGTTGTCTCGATTAAATGTCTGTGTTTTCGTTTTACATAGCCATTTTGCTCAGGAGTATGTGGGCAACTAAGCTGATGAGAAATGCCATGCAAATGGAGATAAGCTTGAAATGAAGAACTAACAAATTCACCCCCTGAATCTGAACGCATAGCCTTTAGTTTATTTCCAATAGCATTTTCTACATAAGTTTTGAAGCTTACAAATGTAGAATACACCTCAGATTTTGCTTTCAAAGGGAAAAACCAACTATATTTGGTGCGATCATCAACTACTAACAAGTAATAGCGAAAACCACTAACATATAACACAGGGGCAGGTCCCCAAACATCACAGTGAAGAAGTGCCAAGCTTTGAGATGCATATGAACTTGCAGCTTAGAAAGGAAGCTTGTGATTTTTAGCTATAGCACAATCAGAACAGAAAAACTCAACTGAAGAAGTGCCTTGCAGAGCAAGTTTATTTCGAGAGAGAACCTTGATACATATAGGGGAAGATGGATGACCCAATCTCTATGCCATATCTTGACTGGAGCTTTAATACTAACTAAAGTTGATGCAGTAATTGAAGAATGAGGAATACTGGTGTCACGCCCCGATCCCGACATACGTCTAGGATCGACATGTGATGTCACCAAATACCCATAACTCTAACATATCCCTCATCCAAAAAATGGCAAAACACAACTTAAGATTCAACTGAGCAATAATTCTTCGTAGACTTTATGGCTGCATCTAACATCCTCGTTAGATAGCCTACGTACCCCAAATAAGGATCAAGTCATTCGTAGTTCATTATTTCACTACACTTGAATATTCATCACATAAATCGTTCTGCCCCAACAATATACCACAATGCATATCATGTAATATTTCAAAGAAGAAACGACGAAGCACAATCATATTCTCTAGCCATATTTATCAACAAGTATAATCATAACAATAACAATGATATCCAACATAAAAATCCCACATGATGATTAACATTTCCACTTCATCCATCACATAAATCATCATGTTTCCCACATAAAATCACAATTCATAGCATGTAACATCTTAAAGAATTAACAATGCACAATATTATTCTCTAGATACATTGATCAACTAAAATAATCATAATAACAACACTCATATCCAGCATCATTCCACAATCCTGTCAATTAATCAATTCATGAATCAAAGATGCACGATCTTAGCATTTAATTACGTTAATTAAACAATGCAATAACATATCAATTCACGAATTTAACCAAGGAACTCTATATAATTCCCTACTTGGATTATGAATAATAACATGGTAATTCTAATTTGTATTCACAAGGTCTATTGTGGGTAATTCTCATTCACTCGAATCTAGGGTTCTAGACTAACCTGATAGAAATGAACAAGGGCAAGGATTCCGGACCAGTCAACGAAATCCAAAATATCTAGCATTTCTTGTAGTCTACCCAAATTTATCACATGTATAATCAGTGCCTACATCAGGGGAATGATGCACTGGCCAACCAGAACTCAGATAAACTGCGAAGCTCAGGTGAGTGACAATAATACAAATATGTGGTATACAATAAAAGAAAGACCATCGATCACTGTTTATAAACCTCGAATATAAAATCATATTTTTACGAAATCATAGTTAAGTCACTGAAAACTCCAAAGAAGTCACCCAAACATCCAATTGTTTTTCTAATTCAAATAACAAGATTCTAAAAAACCAACGTTCATATATATATATATATATATATATATATATATATATATATATATTAAAAACTAGGGCTAGATGGACGTAGTTCGGCCGAAGCCTACATAAGTAACCAAACAGGAAGTGGCCCCCCAAAGCGGATTAACCAAGCAGAGCCACCCCTAAGAAAGTAACCAAGTAGGCAGTGACCCCCCAATGCGGATTAACCAAGTATGATCACTCCTAAGCATACATGGCCATAAGGATCGCCCAACACGGATTAACCAAGCACGATCCATATATAGTATGGTCTCCCAATGCGGATTAACCAAGCAGGACCACTAGTGACCCCCCAATGCGAATTAACAAAACATGGTCAAGATAACCAAGTAGGTAGTGACACCGCAACGCGGATTAACCAAGCGCAATCCATATATAGTATGGTTCCCCAATGCGGATTAACCAAGCAGGACCATTAATGACCCCTCCAATGCGGATTAACCAAGCAGGGTCATAGTCCCCTACTAGCCCTCAATTTACAAAACATTTCAATATGCAATTCGAATCACTTTTTCACAAATATTACCAATCCATGAATCAAATCACATTTAATAAAAACAGATCGATGACCAATTATAAAAGAATCACATTTTAACAGAAAACACATTTATAAAATCATATTATATCCACAAAGGATATTAATATAAAGAATCCGGTAATCACCATATCACATATATTAAAGTCACTCACCGAGACAAGTCTGCAAAGCTTCACCGAGCCTCTAATAATACTAATTTTAGTAATTCAAATGGTTCAAGACATGTTGACCAAAAATCAACGGTGGGGTCCACACCCTAGCAATTTAATCTGGAAGATCCGTGCATCATATCTAGATCCGTAACTTCTTAAGGTACATATTATGCTCAAAGAACAACATACTAAAATCTCATCACGATCTGACGATTGGATATCCGCCAATTGCTAGAATTAGGTGACGGTTAACAATTAATTTTACTAACTTATAAATCTAATTCGGGAAGATCCATACCTCGGATTCCCGATCAGTCAATTCTAATTATCCTCAAATATTATGTTCTATAATGCATTAAAGTTTGGTGACGATCCAACGGTTGAATCATCGATTAATGAAACTCAGTTCAAACAATCAAACCACTTCATACGGATATCAATTATAAATTCAGGGCATCTAATTGGACTTAGAAAGACATTGTTGGCCTTAGAAAGACATCGTTGGCCCACTGGCCACGCGCCGCCGGGGGTGGCGGTCGACCCTCCCGACTCGCCGGAAAATTCAACTATTTCAAAAAATTTCCAAATTTTACAGGAAAATAGATCTCAGTGAGTGGAGCAAGTTTCATACCTGTGGCGAAGTCCAATTTGGCCGGGAAAAGCTCCAATTTCCCTCGAACCCGCCGAAAAACCTAGAAATGGGTGTTCCTTGATTCATTGTCAAAACGAACTCTGACGCCTCATCCAATGCTTGGCCTTGCTCCAGGGGTTGAGGGGAGTCTATTGGTGGTGGTGATCGATGGTAATCATTGTCGAATTTAACGGAAAAATGAGAAAACCGTCAGAAAACCGTGGACTTTGTGACTTCGGTTTGTAAAATTGGGTTAGAAATTGAGAACTGTAATACCACAAAGATGTTGGGTTCGCCAAGAGTTTTTTGTAGACAACAAGATCACCTCAATCTGACGTCGGACATAAGAGATACAACCGGGTCAAGGAACCGGGCCGAGATTTGAAATCAAGTCAAGGTTGGCTGGGTGTTTCCTCACCTTTCTCTTTTCCCTCCTTGTTCCCTTTTCTGATTGGTTCCTTTAACTAACATAAATTTGATTGGCCTCTTTCCCACAAGGTGGGAGTTTAAAATAAATTTAAAATCTATAGTTTAGTAACACAACTTCAAAAATCTGTATCTATACCGTTGTAGTCCGGACTCGCAAACGGCTTTGGCCTATGTGTTCGTAGTTTCAAGATCTATTAAAAAACGTTACTTGTGATCTCGAAAGGTTAACAAATTTTAGATAATTAATTTCCAAACTTCAAACTTTGTAACTAATTTAATTAAAATCTAAATCTAAATTAATTAATATAATTTCTAGAAAAATAATATAAATCTCAATAATACAAATATATAGATTATAACAGTGAAACCCAGGAACGAGATTTCACAACTGGAGACAGAGTTACCAGTTGTAGTAATAGGTTGCAGAGGATAGAACCCTTCTTTAACTGGGCCCCGCAAAAGCGTCTTCCCCGTAAAACGATCCTTGACAACGAATCCATTAGAGTCAAGAGTCAATGAACAATAATTGTCTCGGAGAAATTGAAAGGCAAATAACAAATTGTGCTTCATGTGAGGAACATGAAGAACATTGTTCAGTTTAAAAGAAGTAGTAGGTGTACGTATTATAAAGGAACCAACATGAGTAATTGACAAACCTTTACCATCCCCGATGTATACTTTTTCTTCACCAGTGTAGGGAGTAAGAGAATTGATGGTTGATATGTCATTGGTGATGTGCAAGGTAGCACCAGAGTCGATCAGCCAAGAAGGAGAATGCTTTGCAGAATAGTGTGCACACATTACTTGAAGTTTAGCAGGGGGAATACGACCTGAAATCTCTGAATTCATGCGATCAAAATAGTCGATAGCTTCATGACTTGGATTGCCACAAATTTGACACGGTGCTTGAGGACCAGAAAATGAACCACCGAAGTTGAAATTGTTGTTATTGGTGCGAGTGAAGCCACTGGTATACTGATTTCCTTGAGAGTTGCCTCTAGTTCCACGATTACTATTGTAGCGACTGTTCCATCCTCGATTCGAATTGTAATGAAAAGAGTGCTGAAATGGTTGATTTTGTACTGCATACGCCTGAGGCGGTGTAGGAAGAAGAGGTGGTTGACCTTATATAGATAAAGCCTGAAAAGGTTCAACATTGCTGGATGAGACAGCTTTTTTCGACGGTTCATAGAAAGCTCCTTGGTGAGTAACAATCCATGCAAGTCATCCAAAGAGGTAAAAGATAGCCGGAGCATGATCGAATCGTTGAAAGACTCAAAATCATCATGAAGACTAGCATGCGTGGCAGCAATTAGATCATGATCAGAAATTGAAGCTCCAGCAGCAATGAGAGAGTTAGAGATCTTTTTAAGTTCTTGCGGGTAATCAGACATTGATTATGAACCTTTTTTAATGACGTCGCGATCGAAACTGATGAATGTGTGCATAAAAAACGCCCCCAAATCGTTACTCGAGTTTAAGCCATAGATCGCGAGAAGACGAAACTCCAACAGTAAATGGAATTACCTCCTCAGACTATGTGGAATTAAACCAAATTAGGAGGTTTTGATCTTTCTCATACCAAGATTCGAACGCCAGATTCAGATATCAATTGGGTTAAAGAGACGCCATACAAGGTTCTGTGTCATCGACAATACCAAGAAGGCGATAACGTCAAAGAATTGGGGCAAAGAGAGTGCACCATGGCAGATAATTGGATTTCTTAAGCTTGATCGGCACCATGCTGCCAATGTTTTGGATCGTGAAAGATGTGTTGAGAAGAATTAGGGTTTGAAGTGAAAGGATTGGGCACCAAATTAGAAGACACAGAATGAGACGCCATGAGAGATCAAGAGATACATGACAAGATCAAAGATCGAAGTACAAGAGCGACGAAGAAATCAAGCAAATTACAGAGAAATCAGATAAGCATAACAGAAGAGAAGAGGATCGAGAGAGGTTGTGAGGCGGTTGGTGATGAAACCATATAGAAAACTAAGAACACAATGTTTTCTGAATATTCCTCTTTCATTGAATGAATGATAATTACATCAATAGTCATATATATAGCCTTAGCTATTTACAATATTCTTTCTAACAAACGAAACAAACTTATTACACATGGCAAATTATAATTGGTTAACTAAAACGGAATATATGTCATGATTTGGCATCCTCATATTTATCAAGAAAGGTGATACCATTGATAGGATCCAAATCTCTAAGCCCTATTCAACCTACAAGTATCACAAGAATGACTATGAAGAAGAGGCAAGGAAGACAAAAGGAGCAGAGCATTGTTTCCTGACTTCATAAATAAATACCATTCTGCTTGACTTCATTTGGATCTTCATCCCTTTCATGCTTCTGAAATGCTTTTGAAAAACTACCATTCTGTTTCCTGACTTCAGAATGTCAACGTCTCCCTCGAGCACCATCGGTATTTCGCGTACCTCTTCAATAAGATAATGACACTCAACACTTTGATTTCTTGGTCAAGTTCACTCTATATGTTTTCCCCTCTTTTGAGCCGGTAGTCTATGAACGCGTTGATTCCGTAACATGATATCTGAGTCGAGGGCCAACGATGAAAAAATTGATAGTTTCACCATTCGCATTGTGATCAAGGCATGTGTGAGGTTAAGGGAGCTTACGTATGACAAAATAATACATGGCTTTGTGAAGACACATGACAAGGTTGCATTGGAAATATGGAGAAATGGGCAAGGCTGAAAAAGCGTTTCACGAGCTTTCGCATCCGGTCTGTTTTTGTGGGCTTCTATGATTACTGGATATGAGCAGAATGGTGGTCCTGATGAAGCATTGGAGTTTTTCCCAAGATGGTAATGGTGGGGCACGTTAATCTTGTCCAAGTGACGCTTGTTAGTGTTGTTTCAGCTTGTACTCAGTTATCAAATTTTAGACTTGGAAGTTGTGTTGCTGGTGTTTCTATTAGGAATGGATCCCATGTTGATTTATCTTTAGGTAACGCGTTGCTGAAACTCTATGCAAAGACGAGTTCTGTCAAAACTGCCGCTCGCTTTATTTTGAAGATACCCAAAAAAATGTGGTTTCTTGGAGCTCCATGATTGCATGTTACACTCTGGTAAGTGCATGTAAACTTTATGTGGTTATATAATTAAAACACAAACGAAGGAATTTTAGCTGACCTGATCATGAAGCAATAGCCATTGGAGATCAAACGAAGAAGATGAAGGATGCGGCAACACCAAAGTCTTCTACAAAGCACCTAGCCGGATACAACTACTTTATGGGAAGTGTTTGTTGTGTATCTAGGGTTTGCAGGGACCTTAGTATTTATACTGGCTAAGGCATTAAGGTTCCATCCATAAAGGAATCCCAAATCCCACTTTTTAGCCTATCAGTTAGGTATCATAATCACATAAAATCAAGGACTCCATCAATCTTACTTATATTGCAAGACACCTAATATAAGATTGATATCTTTAGGAAATAAATCACAATATCTACATTAATCTCCAATATTACATTCCTATTATATGTTGTAGACCATTTAAGGTTGATTTACATCGGAATAAATCCAACATTCTCCCACTGGTCTACACATATAATATTTATGTTTATACTTGAAATTGGAGATTAATGTCACTTTAATGGCCATGTAGTTGTGATAACATCCTATCCTTGATACAAGTTTCTGTCAAATAAGTCTTTCAACATGGAACTAACAAGGTTGTAAGGTTGACACAACCAAAAACCTTCATAATCACACATGCTAAAATCCTCATCCACATGAAACACCGTCAAATTATGATTGCAAAGATGAACTTTAATTACCTGAATGTGTCTCAACTTTTATCATCTCAGGTCCTCTTTAATGCAAACTTCTACTGCAGTTGCAAACAAAAACTTCATAAAACACAATTAATTCAACACCTACGAGCAAGATGAATTAACATGTTTTTGACACTAGTTCATATACCATATTAGTTACTTTCGTGAGAAAAAATTTCAACACTTATGAGCAAGATGAAAAAACTCTTACAACTAATACAACATATAAATCATGTCATGCCATTTTAAGTCGAACCAAAAGAATTAATCCACACTTACGAGCAAGTAGACTAACCATTCCTTTATGACTTAAAATGCAATTTGCTTAACTGGATATCAGATATATCGTCATCTGATAATTGACCAACACATAAACATGTGACTACATGAATCCAACCGGAGATTAAACTGAATAAATGGATTCAATCAACCATACATACCTTATAGGTCATCTGCAAATGTAAGGCATTAATTACATGAAACTCAAGCTCCCACTGATTTGCAACATCGTCACTTAATTTGCAAACACTACTTAAAACATACTTTTGAAATATGCTTGTGGGAACACCCTTACTTAGTCAATGAATGCATATCACTACAAAATTGTCTTTCTTTAACCTTTCCTTAACACCTTAAAAAGCATAATCTTAATGAAAGGTAAAACTAAGAGATTCACCGTTGTTTATACAAAACCATGCATTTCACAACCATCTATTTGCATTAATAATTCCATATTTGTGCTAAGTCCCCATGAGCCTCAAAATTCTTTTCTAAAGATTAACAAATAATCAATCAAGGCATCCAAATGATTGCAAGTAAAAATATACACATACACCAAGTACTCATTCTGCAACTTAAACATATTATTGTCATTCGAGTCATGGCATAATTCTAATTTCATCAACCAAAACACATATTCATGGAAGATAGAATAACACTTTATGCAAGTCCACTTAATGCTAAAAACTTTAGAACAACTCCCACTAAACTTTTAGAGTTTATACACTTATTGCAAATAAGTTAATGAGTGTGAAGCCCAATTTTCTTTCACTAATTCTCCCACTTGGGCAAACACTCATTCATATATTCTTTCAAGGATTTACCTAAACAAATTTGCTTCATATTTTAGACATAATTAAATAGACATCACAACCAACATAAAGTTGTCAAACAGAATTTCAGCAATGAGTTACACTTACTTTAGAATTTATCATAATTAATTTACAAGCTTAATTGCTACCAAAATTTTACATATCAAAATAGACATACTATCATAAAATAAAAATATAGGGCCGTTTTAGGTCAAACTAATTGTCTAAAGTGACGTCTCAAAAGACAAAAACAATCTGCCAGCAAAACTGTCTGTACGAGCATGGGTTACTAGTAAATTCACCATAATTACACTACATGGCAAAAATTTACGAAAAGTTGTAGACACATAGTAGACATATATATGTTGAACATATCAAAAATTCAGGTCGTTTGGTGATCATTAGACGTATCATTCACTCAATTTAAATCAAGACATGCAATCTGCCAGAAACAATTATGTGCATCTATCATGAATTTATACATCCATAACAATTCAATTTCATATCATTTCAATTTCGATGTCCAAGGGAAACTCTAGTAGTCAAATTTCATCATCTAAAACGACATCATACTTCAAATTGAAAAGATTTACAAGCATAAGACTTAAATAATGTGTACCTTAGCAATCCTTGATTAACCTTCATGGGTCCAATACTTTGCATCAACAAGTCTCATGAATAGACACAAAATATGTTATGATGCAACCGATTGCCATGCCTTAAAACCACAACCTATTATGGGGCTCATAGTGGGATTTTGTAACTGATGACATGGAACTTTATCCCCAATAAACTTCATGAAACTAGATTAATTTACACCTACGGGCAAGCAAATTAATTAGTTTCTAGTACTGAATTATATGTCACAAGAGTTACCTTCATAAAAAACTTCAACACCTACGGGCAAGATGAAGTTTTCACAAACTCCTGTGAAATAAAACTCATACTATGCCATCTTAATTAAAACAAAAGAAACGATCCACACCTACGGGCAAGAAGATTATCCCTTTTATTCTAATTAAGATGCAACGTTGATCAAAGTAACTTAAAACCATAGTCCCAGCATCAACTAAGCCGCTACGGCTTGCTTAGTTGACAAGACATTGATCATCTCCAGCCTAAAACAATACAAACGTCACATGGATTAATTAGCTGTAAGTGACAAAATTATGATAACATGATTCAAGCTTCGAGTCTTGCCAACAAATGGCCTTAATTTAATAATTTCCTTCATGACTCCCTTCGATATCCAATTAATCTCAAAAAACCTGACAACATACTTGAAAGGAGATTAATCGCATATAGATCAAGTTGTATAAGAGCTATAATATCAATCTTCCACCACAAGGATATCAACACGTATGAGAAAACATGATGGAGCTAATAGATTCAAAATGGAAACACTTTAAACAATATAGTCGCTTTTAATTCAAAAGCCAAATTGTGATATCACTTAAATGCTCTCTTAAGTCAAACGAGTTCCTTTCCTTTTGTACCTTTATTTCTGTAGTACAAGACTCCTAAAACATTAGCATCAAAATCGTGCATTAGCCTTGTAAATACCAAATTAAGTAAAGGAACAACCAAAAATTCTTTTCTTCCAAAAGAAAAAACCCCAATACATGCCATACATTAGCCTTGAATAATTTCTTTTCTTCTCCCCTTATGGCACATAAAATTGACTCATCAAAACATTGTTTAAATTCTTTAGGCATAGGAAAAACTAACAAACCATATACAAGTTTGAAAACTTATGCTTATCAATTTTAGTCATATGCTTTGAATGAAATACATACAGCATGCCTTCATATGTTCACCACTTCTTTATAAACATATATATAATCACATGGCCAACCATAATTCTCATATAAATAGATAAAATACAAATGAGAATTGTCACATAATTACTGCATACCTCATTCATTTGTATAATGTTCTTGTTCTTGTTCTTGCCACTGGATGCTTTATGTCATTCTCAGTCAATCCACAAATTATACATCAAATTTTCATAATTAACTAGTTATGTATAATTTATACAACTATTGAGACAGGAAAGCAAATTATAGATAAACCTGATTGATTAGTCACGCATATTGCCTGTGCTATTAATGGCATAAAAGTTCATTCACATATTGTGAAAATTAGTGGAAACAAAACCACAATTCACTATAGTTCAAAACCCATGACAATATTAAAAATATGTTATCTCATGCTTGAACCAAATTAGCCATACAAGCAACACTATACACGTCATTTGCTTAACAAATGTTGCTAAAATCTGTATGACTATAGGAATTTTATCAAATTCATTAACAGACATGTATATAGTTGACATGTATAAAACTTAGCATATGCTTCCTTGCAACACAATTGTAATATATGTTATTACAATCATAGGCATAACATATCCCAATAGTATTGATAACTTATAGGATATGACTAATTCCATCTCCTACAATTAGAAAGACGTCACGACATGGTTGGATTTTGCGGGAACAATATAACACTTCATGAATCCAACATAACCTTTCCTTATATAATTTATCATGAAGACCAAAAGGAAATATCATACCAGAATTTCATATACCGATGTAATACGAACCTCTTCATTGGGCTTGTTCGACTGAGGGATCTTAAGAAATTCTCCAATGCAAGGTTAGAACAAATGTAAATACATACACATGCTATGCGAACTGTAGATACATAATTGGCTTTAGAAAATTATGTATACTTGCTTGATCAAACAATTGCTGGCACTTATGCAATTGTTTCTTGTCACGTTAACGTATCACCGGTAGTCATTCATATAGAATAAAATTCATGGAAAATAATATTAGTTCTTATTCAATAAGCATATGCCCATTTAGATACGTATTGCCAAAATATATAAAAATTGGATCCATATTCATGACATACTTAACCGATACATGGTAATCAATGTATGTACATGCTCTACAATAATTAGCACATCACTCATGCAATTATATCTTTATCTTATTACCAATTTAAGCTTTCAGGGATCAACCCAAATATATATCAACCAAAATACCATAAACCATTATGGAAATCAAAGTAAATGAAACAAACCATTTTGTTTTGGTAGACGACTTCGTTCTGCTTGCTAATCGGAGGGACCTCTTCAGTAAGGTCAGAACAAATATAGCATGCTTACAAAAATTGAGATCATCAGTGGCACATGGTAAATCAATTCAACCAAAAACATCAGCTTTAAAATAGAAAATCTGAAATATGCTATGGTTTCCAGTCATAGTTAATCCAATAAACTAACTAATCAATTTTCTTTAATATCCCCTTATCAGAACTATTGGTGGTAATCAAATTTGACTAATCAAATTGGCTAAAAAATAAAAATTACATGCGCTTGCTTGATCAAAATACTAGCAATCTCTAGACTTTGGTGGTTCGACCCAAAACATATTTCATGCAATAAAGATGCCTGATAAAAAAAAAAAAACTATCAACTAAACCATATTATCTGCAATTAAAATAGGTATGGTTTAAAAAACTGTTGGGATTTGAAGCTTCTTCCATATTTGGATCATCACCATTATTTTAATTTTATGCTTCAACACGGTTTATAGGATTGATCCATGATTTGCTGCTATACTTGATAAAGTTTCCCATATTCATCATGCCATAAGATTATTAAAATTCTTGACTAAAACCGAATGGTTATATAAAGAAGTAATATTGTTAATAGGTTATATAACCTATTAACAATCATCAATTGTACCGATTGAAACAACATGGTGGTGTTGCCAAGTATATGCAATCATAACATGGATTAAAAACGCAGCACATAAAAATATTATGTAGTCCAACCTAAACCCTAATAGGTTTTAATCATATAACCAGTGGCTCTGATACCACATGTAAACTTTATGTGGTTATATAATTAAAACACAAACGAAGGAATTTTAGCTGACCTGATCATGAAGCAATAGCCATTGGAGATCAAACGAAGAAGATGAAGGATGCGGCAACACCAAAGTCTTCTACAAAGCACCTAGCCGGATACAACTACTTTATGGGAAGTGTTTGTTGTGTATCTAGGGTTTGCAGGGACCTTAGTATTTATACTGGCTAAGGCATTAAGGTTCCATCCATAAAGGAATCCCAAATCCCACTTTTTAGCCTATCAGTTAGGTATCATAATCACATAAAATCAAGGACTCCATCAATCTTACTTATATTGCAAGACACCTAATATAAGATTGATATCTTTAGGAAATAAATCACAATATCTACATTAATCTCCAATATTACATTCCTATTATATGTTGTAGACCATTTAAGGTTGATTTACATCGGAATAAATCCAACAGTGCATTGCAAGCATGCGCAGTGGCAGGCAATTAGAAGAAGGTAAGAAGATCCACGAAATCGCTGCCAGGAATTGTTTCGAGTTGGATGTCAAGGTAGCTACAGCCCTGATTGATGTGTACATTAAGTGCTCCGCACCCGAAGAAACAAATGATTTCTTCGATAGAATGCCAAAATAAGATGCGGTTTCATGGGCTACCTTGTTCAGCCGGTATGCTTGTAACGGAATAGCATACAAGTCGGTGGGGGTCTTTCGCAACATGCTATGAGATGAAACTCAGCCTGATGCCGTTGCTATGGTCAAGCTTCTTGCAGCTTGTCCGGAATTAGGCATTCTTCAACGAGCTCTCTGCCTCCATGCTCGAAATGCGGCGGCATAGACAATGCTGTATGATTATTTGCAGGGATAACGGACAAGGATGTTGTTATCTGGAGCGCGATGATTGCAGGTTATGGAATACTAGATCAAATTCTAGTGAATAAAATACTCATAGTTGATGGATCGATATTCATAAGCATTTGTTACATGCATGCAACTTGAGGAGTTGGTGATCTTGAATCTCCATAACATTTTAACTTGAAACTTGGTGGTGCAAAATCTCCAAAAATTTTAACTTTGGATTTACGAATATATATTTTTCTTTAGTTTAACGTTTGAACAAATACACAATTCTTTTTTTTTTTCTCTCTCTCTTTTGTTTAATATAAGCAATATTGAAAAAACAAAAAATCTATTCAACTTTTAAAAATGAATAAAAATTAGGGAATTTTAACAAAAAGCTCCTGGTACTGTTCATTTTAACGAAAAATCATATTCTTACACTAAAAAGTCAATCATAGTATATTCACTTTATTTTTTATTTTATCCTTATCATTAAAATTTAAAGTTTGAGGTACAAATACTTAACATACTAATTCTTTTTCATTTGTGTGTTCAACTTTTGTCGAAAAGCGACTTTCTACCATTTTAATATATATGCATGTATTTTGGATGTTTGAATTTGACAGAGGACTTCTGATGAATCCTTAAAAAATAAACCTCAAAATTAGATACACAATTTTTGACCGGGAAATAAAAAGAAATTTAGACCAACAACTACTTTTGACTTCTTTAAGCTTTGTCTACACGTAAAGGGATTCTTGTGTGAGGTCATCGTACGTGGCAGGGTATGTGTATTGTGTAAAAGAACATTGGATATAAAATAAAGAATAATGCTATTCATATATTTATTTTTATTTTTTTACACATATGTTGATTTTTTGCATATGAAATTTTCAATTCATTCGATTTGACGATAGATAATTAAAAGAGATTTGTAAGAAGTAAAAATTAATGTGTTGATAATACTAACCAAAATAAAGCTCGGCTGACAAAGTCATGAGGTGAGATAGAGGGTTATTTTTGTCTTTTACGCATGATCAAGCAAAATAGTATCATTATTATCTCGATGGTCGAGTCAGGAGACGAAGATTGTATTAAATAATTTATATTGACATGGTTGTATGCATCCTTATAGAATAATGGTATTAAATAAGAAAACTTTGTTTATACATCACAAAGCAAAAATATTTGATAAAGAAAAAACTAAATACAAATAATTATAAATTAATATTAAAAAATACACAGTAATTTACGACCGAGAACTCAGTCCACACGCGGGAAATCGGATAATTCTACACGGGTTTTAGGCGACGGAATACAACCAAACGACGCCTTCACCAGCGCGCTCACGAGGTGGGACCTACACCTGAGCGGCCGAAGCGGGCTCTTGTGGGCCTTACCACCATCGGCGGCGAAAGCAGCAACCAGCTCGCCTGAGTGGTCTCCCTCGGCGATCTGGAACATGGGCCCCGGTGCCAGCCGGCTCTGCCGCCTCTTGATGTCGCTGAGCTCCATTTTGGGCTGGGGCTTGACCAGCGACCCGATCAGGGCCGTCCTGTGCTTCTTGGACTTGCTGCTTTGGTACCGACAGCTGCCGGCGGCCGGCGAATTCGGCCTGAAGACTGACGATTTTTCGAGATCGACCGGCGATCGGACGCTCTGCGATCGTTTGAAGGAGTTGGTCTTGAAGAGGAAGAGGCCGTTTCGCGGGTCCCTCTGCACCAATTTCGTGTTTTGGGGGAAATCGACGTCGTCGATGGTTTTGCCGCAGAAGACGACGGCGGAGGAGTCGAGCTCGAAATCCGGGTGGTCGATGAAGAACTCGAAGAGGCTGTCGGGGGTATCTGGGTATTTTCGGGGGGAGGGAGAGTAGCTGTCGTAGTCGTCGTTGTAGAGGGAGAAGTCGCAGAAGGAAAGGGTGTCGTCTGCGTCGGACTGGTCCTGCGGGACTGCAGTGTTTTTGGTGTCGTCCATTTTTTGAGAGGGCTTGGTTGTTTGAGGGTTGAGATAGCAAAAGCTGGGATTGGTGTGAGAAGGAGAGTGCGGGGAGTGGGTTTATATATGGCTGATGGTGTTTGAAATTTGGGGTGATTAGCTTAATTAATTAGTGATTAATTGGGGAGGGAGAGTTGGTTTGGTGACAAGGCTTTCTGGAAGGGGAGGAAAATCAAATGCAAATTAGTTGACTAATGACGGGAGAGGAAAGAGTATATGTATATATATAATATATGTGATGGGATGAGCTACTAGAAGAGTGCAAATGAGTCAGCAAGGTAAACATTGGGTTTTTTTTACCAATATTTAAAGGATTAATGTTACAATGTATTCATCAATTTATTTCCTGAATTTGTGATCATTAGCCAATTTGCCCCCCCCTCAACTATCATAATTAACAATTTGCACCCTATTGTTAATTTTTTTAATTTTCCATCTATTATTCCATTAAGTAGGTATCCGCATGATTGCCTTTGAAGGGCAAAAAAAAGTCAATTTGCACCATACTGTCATTTTTTTAATTTGCACCCTACTGTCATTTTCTGTTAAGTAGGTTTCCCTACACCTTAACAGAGGTAGATGAGGCCGAAGGAGGAGGCGACGGGGTATGGGCAGCTGCAAACTGCAAAAGCAGCATATCAAATGGACTGGGCTGTGAACAACGAATGAAGGAGGCATTGGTGGTAGTCACGGGCTCGGCTTGGAGAAAAGGAAGAACAAGAGAAAGTTCGAAGAAAAGGAAGAAGATAGAAGGTGTAGGGAAAATGACTTTTTTGCCCTTTAAAGGTAGTCATGCGGATACCTACTTAACAGAAGAATAGATGTAAAATTAAAAAAATTAACATTCGGGTGCAAATTAACTAATTATGATAGTTGAGGGAAAAAATTGGCCAAAAGTACAGTTGAGAGGGAAAATTGACTAATTATGAGAGTTGAGAGGAGAAATTGGCCAAAATTAAAGTTAAGGGAGGAAATTAGCCAATCTTTACAAGTTCAGGGGCTAAATTGATGAATATCTCTAATGTTATTAATGGTAAATCTGTTTGACTTGATCCTGAGGCCCTTTTTCTTCTAAACACAAACACAAACCCTAACCCTACCCCTTCTTTCTCTTGTCATGGAAATGTGTAGTAACAATGGCTGGCGCCCTACCTGTCTTATTGTCGAATCGCCAATGACTCAACTGGCAATTTTTATTTTAAGATTATCATTCAACAATCAGGGCAACAAAATTAGTGAAACTAAATGTCGACATGTAGTCTTTTAATTATAAATTAATATTTATAAATTGTGTTTGTCTAGTTATTTGTTTGGAAGTGCTTTTAAAATAGTTGAAAGTTCTTTTAAGGAAAATATATTTGGGTTCAAAAATCACTTTTATGTGGTTCTTCTACGAAGCACTTCAAGTGCTTTTTCAGGATTTACTTGCGTTTTTACTAAATAATGGTTTCAAAAATATTTCCACTAATAATATTTTTAATCATTTTAAAAGTATTTCCAAACGACTCCATTAGTTGTGTTTGGGCCTGAAATGACAATTTGCACTGAGAATGGTTGACCCAAGGACCACAAACCTCAGCCAGTTTGCATCATTCAGGCCAATGGGCTTTTAGCCCATAAATAGGATCAGTTCGACCGAGTTCTCATGAAGGAAGAACTATGATGAGATCAAGTGTGGGTGGCTAAGTCGAGTTCTGTACGATTTGAAAATTGCCAGATATCAAATTGAGCATTGGATAAATAGGAATTATCTCAAGGATCAAAATGCATGAGTGATTGGATAAAAGATGAATGAGTCTCATAAATAAGACTAGATTCAAAGAGGCCGAGTCTAGATGGAGATAAAGTTTTGGCCACGAAAGGATAAGGGGAATATTCAAGCAAATGCTGAGTAAATACAAACTCATCATGACTCTGACTCGACATGTTTTTTTTTTAATTTTTTTTTATCACATATGCCTTACCTATAAATAAAGAAGGCTCTGCAATAGTAAAGGCCCCTTCAACTCCAATAAATAACTCAAAACGCTCTACACAAAACTCTTCTCATACCTGATAAAACACACTAATTATCCTAACCCTCACGTCATCTTCAGTTCGAATCGAACAAGTGAACAACACTGTGTTGGCAACTAGTGACACCTCAATTTGGATAAGTGAACATCACTAGAGCCGTATAACCAGGTGATCTAAAGCACCTTCACTTTGGATCAATGAACAATACTACTTTTGGTTGGTTATCTATCCAAGTCTCAGCCGGTGAAGAGTTTTCAACTTTTTCAATGAAAGATGTCACTTCATTAGTTTCTCAGCAAAGTGAAGTGTTCTTTGATTTGTTACTTTCTCAAGTGCATTTTTGCAATTCAGCATCTAGATGACCGAACCACATTCAACATAAAAATGTTTATCTCCTTTTAGTACATGTATCCCTACAGCCTGATACAATTTGGCACACATATATTCATACGAGTATAGTCGAAGTAGCCAAACCTGGTGCAAGAAATCTTGAACTTCGCAGTAGTCTAGGCAACCTTGTCTTCAAGTTCTAGAACTCAAGGCCAAGATGTGCTCTTTCCTTGAGCTGTAATCGCTCGAGAACATAAGTCATCAGCACATTCGACACCATCACCACCACATCTATTCTACTCGAGCAATCAAGCTCGGTTGCAAGTTGGCAAACCCGCATTCACAAAGACGTAGTTAACTCATAATTACTGGGCCTGCGCACCACGTAGGCTTTGTAATTTTAGGGTCAACAAGTTCATATCATTATATTACACCATCATTCTTATGCTGGTGAAAGAAAGAATGTATATCCACATGACTTCAAAATGAAAAGTGTAATTTGTAATTAAGGGATCAAGCACCTTTTAACGGACAAAAAGATGTATTACGCTTCTTCATCGCTTTCTTTATGCATTAAATTTCACTTTCATTAATCGCTTTGCAGTCATATAACAAAATGAGTTGGGGATCTTTTGTAAATTAATCTTTCTTTGTGACTAGATTACGTATGCAATTTTCTTTCGATAATAATTATTTTTTTTAATTGTAGACTAATAGTTTTGTACATGAGGAAGCTACAAAGCAAAAGATAAACAAATTTAAATTAATCAGTTGCTTGATTGCGCTTCCTAGTTCCTAGTCCAAGACTTGGAACCCACTAATCCCACGTCTTAAGTCCAAGTTGTCCAACGACGACCCAACTCAGACACGTGGCATACAACCAAGAGTCGCCTTAGCCAACGCGTTTAACAAGTGGAACCGACACCTCAGAGCCCTCATCAGCCGCCAATGCCCTTTACCGGACCCACTCCTTCCACCGCCTACACTAGCTAGCTCCCCGCCGCTTATCACAGGGAACATCGGCGCCGGAGTGCGCCGACCCTGCCGCTTTCTGATCTCATTCATGTCCATCTCCGGTTGGTACTTCACCAGTCCTATCAGCACCTTGTGCTTCCGTGAATTGCTCGACGGCGAGTGCGACCGGCAGCTCACAAGCTCCGATTCCGACCGGTGCGAGTGAGGGTGGGAGGGAGATGAAAATTTGAATGATTCGGATCGGGAGAAAAATGGGTTTTCGATTTGAGGCTCCTCGTTTCGAAGGTGGATTGGTTTTCCACAGAAAACGACGTCCATGGGGATGTATCCGCGGATCGGGTCTACCGGGAATTCAAAAAAGGCATCTAGGTCGGAAGAATAAGAAGCGGAGGCCATAGGGTTCTCCTCCGACTCCCCAACGTCGTCGTGTAGCGGGAGATCGCAGAAGGACAGTGCGTCTTCTTCGACTTCTTGCCGGTTGAAATCTGAGAAATTTTCCATGTCTGTGAAGCTGTGAACTGGGTGGTGATAAAGTTGATCAGTATGTGTTGCTGGATGTGTTTGGTGATTGGGGATAGGATCTGTGTGTGTATATATATGGAGGGAGGGAGTGAGGGCTTCTAGAAATAGGATATGGGTTGGTGGCGACGTGGCTTCGGTGGTGTTGGTTTTGGTGCTTCTGGAAGAACAACTTGGTGAAAGTGATCGAAAAATTAGGGGAAAAAGGACTAAGTGGAGGTCCACGAGAGCAGTCAAAGGAGGAAAATGGTTAAAACCCGCGAAAGAGAGAGAAGATGTTTGGGAGAGGTGGTTTTTCTAGAAGGACTCGTAAAACTGGTGGCTGCGTGAAAAAACCGAAAGCAGGAAGAAATCAAAAGAATAAAAAAAAAAAAAAAAAAAAAAAAAGAGTAAGGGGCATTCCGAGAATTGAACTCGGGACCTCTCGCACCCTAAGCGAGAATCATACCACTAGACCAAATGCCCGCTGTTGACTGAAAGGTTCACTTGTCTTTATTTCTACATAAAAGGAACATTACTATTACGTGAATCTCTATAATAAGACAACTAAACTTTTTTGTGTAATTGTAAATGTAAAGTAAGTCTTCGTATCCTATTGGTGAAACTAAGGTCATCTCCAAATGAAAGGGTTAAACATTATCCCTTTCAGAATTATAGCACTGCAAAACATTATTTTTTAATAAACAATGTTAGACCATACTTGTGTTTCATCTCCAATCGAATGAGCTAAACATAGTCCCTCTCAATAATTTATTATTGTTAAGTTTATACTTTAAATTTATTGGTAATTTAGTTAAACCACTGTTGGATTTTTTCAAATATAGCCGTAGAATTTGAATCAATTATTGCAACTAATGAGCCGAGTCTCAAAAAAGGGCTAAGACTAAATTTGGCAAACCTGATGGCCTTTTGGCCAAATAATGGCATGGTGGGCTCCACAGAAGTATAGCTCAGCCATCAGTTGGAGATGAGATTTTTGGCAAATCAAGCCAATTTTGGCTTTTGGACCTTTAGCCCTCTCCTTTGGAGATGACCTAAACCTAGAGGGCTAAACATAGTCCATCTCAATAATTTATTAGTTTTAAGTTTATATTTTAAATTTATTGGTAATTTAGTTTAACTACCGTTTGATTTTTTTTCAAATATAACTGTTGAATTTGAATTAATTATTGCAATTGATGAACTGAGTCCTAAAAAGGGGCTAAGAGGTGGCTACATTTGGCCAGATTGGTGGACTCCACATAATTATAGCTTAGTCATCGGTTGGAGATGAGTTTTTTGGCATATCAGGCCATTTTTTTTGGATTTTGGACCTTTAGCCCTCTATTGGAGATAGCCTAACTATTTGAAATTCAGCTGATCATTTGTTTTCGTCTTTTTTTTTTTTTTTTTTTGTGAAATAACTGAGATGAATGAAATTTTTTTTTCCATAAATTGAAATCTTCTCTACCCCTCTTATTATTTTAAGATTTTTTTATTTTTTATTAATAAGTATCTTTATCGATCAGTAATAATAGTGCCCTTAGCTTAGCATTCTTCAAACGGCTGGATCCAATCTCCTAGTCCTTGCGGAAAGGAAAAAGAATTTCACGCTCTTCCTTTCAGGAAGGGAGGTTTTGGAAAATTCTATTGGTTGCAGCTTTCTCCAGACCTTCGAATAAGCATGAAAAAAAGGCTCGAATAGTATGATCTCTTCGTCACCCTATAATGAAAGGGGCGATCTCGTAGTTCTTGGTTTGTGAAGATACGTTGAATTTGCATGACTTGTTGTGGGACTTACTCCAACGGAACTTCAACAATTCAAACTGTCTATTTTTCAAGTTGTACTTCATCTATTATCCTTGAAAAATGTTATCCAAAATCATAAATATTTGAGGTGTCCAAAGAAATTGACGAACATTATGTTCTAAGAAACATTGAAACTTTATCATGATAATCTTTAATATTAGAAAGCCAGAAGGAGAGTTTGGTGTTTTAAGGCTTCACCAAAAAAAAATGGACTATAAAGCCCCTCAAACAAAAAAAATCCACAACTAGCTGAAAATAATAGAAACAAAATAAAAGGGATAATTTTGTCAAAAATATAAAATTTGTTATATTTAGAGAAAAATACAACAACCAACGTGGGGAGAAAAATTATCAGAATTAGCACGTTTAGTTTTCAAACTGCATAGCAGTTTCCGTTCAGTTTTCAAACTCACACAACCTTTTATCATAACTTCTCCATTGCATTTGTTCAGTTACAAAATTATGATATCACTTCATCACCCTTCATTTCCACAGCTAAAGAAGAATTTGCGAAGGGGCAAAAGGTTGGATGCTTTGAATGTTTAATTGGTGGAGAAATGTATGGTAAGTTTTTTCTTTTGGCCTCTAATATTGATAGCTCTCCCTGAAATTTCCAACGTTATTATATTTTCGTTGGTGTTCTATCGATTTGGCTTGGCTTTACTCCAATAGCATTCTATGTGCAGCACTGCAAAGCATCTTTAATTTTGTTTCCTTTCTCCAAGAATCAAAGGTTTTCCATGTTTCGTTGATGATGCAATTGAAAGGTACGGAATTTTCCAAATTAAACGAAATCATGCAAATTCCCAATATTTGTGAAGTTTTAACTTCAATTTCTCTCAAAAAATTCTTTCGTTTTGATATTTTTTTTTTTGCAGGTCGGGAGAGCTGGTTGTATAGGTTGCCGGGATGCCTTCGTCGGTAGAATTAATTAGAGCCATGTATGAAATTTCTGCCACACCATGTGATTGGAATTCTCACAGGTTTTGCTACTTTGTTTAATTTTGGTCCCAATTTTCTAATCAAAATTTCTTCCTCTGGACATCAAGTAGCCTAAAAAAAAGGTAACTTTTAATCCTACTGAATTTCTGTTGTTGGTTATCTAAATCACATCATCCTTCTCTCCCACTACAACCCACGTCAACATAGTGTTGCTAGTGGAGAACTCCAGGAACTCCATTTGGTCTCCAAAGAGGTGAGAAAGGTAGAATTCATCAGATCTCTCTTTTTCATTGAACTTGATAGTATGTTATCGGAGGCTAGCTTTGTGCTACTATTGGCTCTTTTTTTAGTGTTTGCTCGAGTTCGTTTCTGTGGCTCTCGAGGTTCTTATTTTTAATTTTCGTTCTCTCTCAGTTTTGATCGCATATTTGCACTCAATTAATTTTTTTTATTTTTATAATTTTATGGACTTCTTGCAGCAAATTAACTTTCTCTGGAATTTTTTTTACACCATGTCTGAATTCACCTCTCCCAGACCCTGCGTAAAGCGGGAGCCTTGTGCACTGGGTACGACCATGTCTGAATTGTCTGTCATGTTTCAAATGCGACTGGTGCCTCATTTCATTTTATGTGTGTTGCCTCATTTCATTTTATGGTTTTAGTTCATAAGCAACTAATTCACTAATTCAATTACAAATAATGCTAATATTTGATTTTAACCAAACACATTAAATTTTCAACATAACAGAACGATATGAGTTCATGATATGTCTTGCTGTCAAGTGTATCAAGGTCAATTGAAGTTCTTAGATTGTTTTTATACTTTTTATTTAGCTTTTAATTGCAACTAAATTATAAGGATCTTCTCTGTTACTTTTTTTTTTTTTTTTTACATATTCTGGACAAAATACTTTAAATTCTTGTCTGTATTATTAGAGATGATAATTGCTTTTATTTTATATTTCTATATAATGAATCAATATTCGCATATAAATGCATCTAAAATGTGTAAGGCGCGCGTAGCGCCATGATTAAAAAAATGTCTTTTGAGCGCGTGCAGAAAAGCTTGTCAAATGGTAAATGGTTATGGATTGAAATTTTTTTCTTTTCAAAATATCAGAAAAATAAAGTCTAAGGGCCATTTTCGAGCTTGTCAAATGGTAAATGGTTATGGATTGAAATTTTTTTTTTTTCAAAATATCGGAAAAATAAAGTCTAAGGGCCATTTTCGAAAAAAAAAAAGAAAAAAAAAAGAGAGAAAATATTTCCCGATTTTTGGGGCCAGATTTTCTTTGAGGAAATGTTAAACCGCGAAAATTGGTTTTTCTTGGTAGATTAGAAATAGAGTGAAGAGAAGTGGGAGCAAAAATGACGAGGGCGGCTCTCTTTCAGTTGCTGCGATCACACTCCAGACAACTCACACCCTCAAACCTCCGCTCAGGTTCCTCTCACTCTCTCTCTACTCTCTCAAATTTCTCGACCTATTTGGGGTTTAGGGTTTAAGATCTCCCCCACGATTTCATTTTTTTTTCTTCCAATTTAATCGAAATTATTGAAGTATACTAGGAACCCAAAGTTCATGCTCTACCCAATTCACCACTTCACAAGAATCGCACCCCATATTTGTTTCTGATTTCAGAGACCATTTTCTGGATCTTCTTCTGCTAAATTTATATAAAAATTTGGTAAAAAATTACACACTTTTGGTTTTGGAAAATTCCATGTGTAAAATATCGATGTGAAACGTGTTAGTTGGCACCCAATTGAGGTTTCTGCTATTATTCTTCTTGGAAACCATGGTTTGCAAAATCAAGGTACTTTTCGTGTTGTAGACATGTTTTCAAGAAATCGGACCATTTTGTCGGTCTTAAAAGCCGAAAGATGAGGCCTTGCTAGCTTAATTACTATGCTGGAGTGTGTTACTGCTAGGTTCTAACACGGTTTTGGGTATGGTGACTGTAGATGCTGCTCCACCGCCAATCTTCAGTTTCCATTTTAACTTCTTCTACTATTGTATCAACTGGTGGCTTTAGTTTTTGGTTTGTCCTTGATAATTGTCTATATGAAGACTTCCGTGATAATTATATGATCGATCGTAGTTATTAATCTGCTTTTTCTCGTTCAAGTGAAGCTCATGTGTATGTAGGGGATAGGATCCATCTGCTCTCTCTCAAAACATGGAGAGAGGGCACCATAGAAAACAAAAATGGGTCAACATCTTATTAAGATCTGATTGTTGTAAACTTGTATTACTGTGTGATGCTAAAATACTCCCATAGATTCTCGTAGCTAGGTTCCTTGAGTTAGGTGATGTAGTAGTGTCGAAGCCCTCTGTTCTATTAATTAATGCTTAGCCGTTTGCATAGCGACGTTGTAGTTGATATGCTAGAAAAGTGTTAACATCTGTGATCCTTGGAAGCTGGATGGAGTTCAACCCATGAGATTCTGATGTCATTGTTTTAGTAATTTGCTTTGTCTTTAATGCGTGCTCACCTGAAAATCCCACTCACCCTCTCCCGCACTTTTAATTCTTTTGCATGTTCATCACATTTTCTAATCTTTTGCTATCCAAATTTCCGTCTTCCATCTTTTGTTTTTCCCTTCCTTATATCTGTCACTATTGTTGATGATAAAATGTTTTTCTTCAGGTTGTCAGCCATGCAGGTCTGCAGCATGGGCTGCTGGTCTGAACACTAAACTGAGTTTCCACTCTGGCTTCGAGATCAATGCTTCACAGAAAAGATGGGCATCCCATGCCACAACAAGAGAAGATGATGGCAAAATCAGCATTGGACCACGTAGGGGTGGTCAAGTTGGGGAAGATGAAAAGGACTCAGGGGTCGTTTATTATGGCCCAATCTCATCTACCATCAAGAAAGTGAAACTTCTCTCGCTGTCGACCTGCTGCCTTTCTGTATCTCTGGGCCCTGTGATAACCTTTATGACATCTCCTGATATGAATGTGATCCTGAAGGGTGCGGTGGCATCTTCAGTGATATTCTTGAGTGCTTCTACCACAGCCGCCCTTCACTGGTTCGTGACCCCATACATCCACAAGCTTAGGTGGAAGCCTGGTTCAGACAGTTTTGAGGTGGAAATGATGTCATGGCTTGCAACATTCATCCCGAGGACTATTAAGTTTTCTGATATCAAGCCAGCAGAAACTAATCGGCCTTTTGTGACTTTTAAGGCCAATGGAAACTTTTACTTTGTCGACGCTGATCATTGTCATAACAAGGCTTTGTTAGCAAGACTGACCCCGCAGAAAGCAACTCATGAATCGGCTTTTAAGAATTTATGATCATGTGATGCTGAGTCTTGGGAGTTTTGCTCTTTGTGGCTGAATTATGGTATGGATTTCATGTATTGCAATGAGCCTTTGTGGCACGTACCCCTTTTTTTTATTTATGAGACACTGGTTTCGAGTTTTTGTGTCAAACACCATTTGGTCGCAGTATCCTATTTCTTTCCCTTCAATAAAAGAGGTAAGAAACTACATTTCCAATTTACTTGTATTCAACTGAGATTTTTTACCAGTGTAAAGGCTTTACATATTCGTACAATGCTTTGTCGTACATATTCTAATGTTATCATGTCATTTCTTTAAACTAGTTTTTAGGTATTTTCAAAATTCGTTCTGCAACACTTTTTCTTGAAGAGATGAGCAATGTTCAAACTTTTGTGACATTTAAAGCCAATTGAAACTTTTACTTCGTCAAAATTGGCCACATAAACCAACACAAACAGAGCATTGAGCACGTGTGACTGTTAGGTTTCATACGTGGGACATCCGCTTTAATACCATGAAGAAGAAAAAATTGAGGTTACACAATAAAACTAAAGGAAAACTAACGAAAAGTCCAAAAAAAACTTCTATTTTAATGAAAAGTCATTTTTAAAGGTACAGTGAATAGTATTAAAGAAATGTATAAATGTGGTTTTTCGTTAAAAGTGAACAGTACCATGAGTGTTTTGTTAAAACTTCCTAAAACTAATTGGCAATATGGAGAGTTGTCCAATTACTTGTAAGCACATGCAAGATTCTTTATTTCCCAGATGTGAGATTGATACTCTCAACATTTATCACACTTATGCAAATAATGTATTTTCACCGTACATATTTCATACTCCGAATCATTCAAATTTTTAACATTCATTGGATGATCTCAAAATGAAAGTTGAGAGATTATATGTTGGAGTTGTTTTTACCTCTTGAAATTATGTTAACTTGGCTCTTCACGGACATAGGTAGATCTCAAATGAAATCACTGACATCAGCTTGTTCAAAATAATTTTGTTAATTAAAATTTTCATTCAAGAGGATGAAAATTGGTTGGAATTCTATTACAGCTTGTTCAAAATAATTTTGTTAATTAAAATTTTAACCAGTCTAATTTGCAATATATGAGAGTAATAGTTATAATCACCAAGCTGATTAATTTATTATCAAGATCAAATACTTAAATATCAATCATAAAAAATAGTAAAAAGCCACTATCAGGTTTGGGACGAAAACTATTTGGAATTAGAAGTTTTATATAACTTAGGCTTAATTACCTCGTAAAGGTACTATCAGTTCCTAATTAAGGTTTATTAAGTATTAAACTTCAGTTTTATATAATTTAGGCTTAATTTCCCTATAATCTTATACCAGGTGATCGTTATGTTAACTAGTAACTTTTCCTCTTCTTTAAAAAGAGTGACAGCTGGTGGTAAGCAACGATTATCCATTATTTCGGATCCAGAAAGTCTTTGAGGAATTTCACCCTGTCCGTGATCGCCGTTACCTATAATCCTCTCTTCTATGCTAATAAATCTTTGATCACCTTTTTATCCCAACAAAACAAGTCCAGAATTTTTAGTTTTAATACAACTATTACAAACCGGAAGTTCAGCACTAGTACTTACTCAACTAATACAAACCGAAAGTAAAACAGTATTCAGCCCATTCAAAACCTACATTCACTATGTTTAAAAAATAAAAAAATAAAAAAATAAAAAAAATAAAAAAAAAATAAAAAACCAACTGCATTTCAAGAACCGACCTTATATTGTTTTGTAGAAATCCGAATTGAAGAGATCAAGCGCGAGAAAAAATGACAATTGATGCCACATCAAGATAGTAAGGAGATGAAGTTTGAGAGAGAAGCTCAATAGTATTGAATTACAGAATTAGCGAGGAATGATTATAGACTTTATAATAAAAACAAAACTCATCTCTTACTTCCTACTACAAACTACCTTTCTAAGTGTCAAAACTAGCTATGGAGATGAAAAGCTTAAGAAACTAGGGGGAGAGAGAGAGAGTAAACTATGTAACAAACTTTTCTCATTTTAGTTGATGAATTATTTCAAGTGATTTTCACTATAAATACATATCAGCATAACTAATTCAACTCATAACAATCTAGTGACACATGTCACAATCCTAACAACTCATATATGATAACAAACCCCCTCAACCTTATGTCTTAGTAGAACCAAGCATAAGATTGGAACAATGCGTTGTAAACAAAGGGGAAAAGCCTTTTGTGAAAATGTCTACACATTGGTCTGCAGAAGCAGCAAATGGCAGAGAAATGACACCTTGTTGAACGCGTTCTCTCACAAAATGACAGTCCACCTCAATGTGTTTGGCTTTAGAGTGCAAGACAATATTGGTAGCTAAAGTCATGGCTGAGATGTTGTCACAATGTAACAATGGAGGAGAAGAAGTGACAATATGTAGATCTTTCAGAAGTTGTTGAAGCCAAACAATTTGTACAATGGTGGTTGCCATAGCCCTATATTCAGCCTTTGTTGAGGATCGACTAACTGTGTGTTGTGTCTTAGAGCTCCATGAAACTGGATAAGAGCCTAAGAATACAACAAAACCTGTAGTAGAGTGTCTATCATTGGGATCACCAGCCCAATCAGCATCTGTGTATGCTTTTAAGTCCAATGAGCCAGGTCTAAAAAAATGCCACATCCTAAAGTACCTATGAGATATTGTAAAATCGTCTTGATAGCAACATAATGAGATTCCAGATGAGAATGCATAAATTGGCACACTTGATTCACAAAATAAGCAATGTCAGGTCTTGTAAAAGTTAAGTATTATAGGGCTCCTACAATGCTCCTATAATTTGTAGGATCCGAGTAACAAGGGCTTCCATAACTCAAGAGTTTCTGATTAGGATAACATGGAGTGATACAAGGTTTACACTGCATCATATCTGTCTTAAGTACAAATCTTGGACATACTTTAACTAATGTACAAACAACCCCTAAGATGATAATCAATTTGCAAGCCAAGAAAGTAGTGTAAAATCCCCAAATCTTTCATGTCAAATTTTGTGGTTAACTGAGATATAATAGACTGAACACAAGTAGCAATATATCTAGTAAAGATGATATCATCCACATACAAAAGAAACACAATTATGTTTTTGCCATCATGGTTGACAAACAATGACAGATTAGCATAAGAATATTTAAAACCCAATGAAAGTAAGAAAGTAGTGAACCTTTCATTCCAAGCTCTAGGAGCTTGTTTGAGACAATAAAGTGACCTGTCTAATTTGCAAACATACTCTGGGTGAATCTTGTTAACAAAACCTTGAGGCTGGGACATGTATACCTTTTCCTCAAAAAAAACCCATGTAAAAACGCATTCTTGACTTCAAATTGCTTTAGTTTCCTACCCTAAGTTGTTGTTAAAGAAGGTATGAGTCTCACAATGATTGGTTTCACCACTGGACTGAATGTTTCATAATAATCCAATCCAGCCTCCTGAGAGAATCCTTTGGCCACCAATCTGGCCTTATATCTAGCAATGGATCCATCTAGATGTCTTTTGACTTTGTATATCCACTTGTAACCACTAAATTTTGTGTGGAGGTAATAGGACTAGATGCCAAGTTAGTTGATGAACCAATGCATCCATTTCTTCATGCATAGCTGTTTCCACTATGGAGACTTAGAAGCTGCAGTATAAGACTGTGGTTCTTTAATGGAATCAAAATGAACTATAACATGAAAAACCTGCTTCTTCTTAGAAATCCCATATTTAGATCTGGTCTACATTGGATGTAAGTTCTAAGAATGTAATGGCATAAGTTGTAACTCAGTAGCTTGAGAAATAGTAGTATATGGATTCAAGTCTGAACTCATGTAAGAATATGAGGCTGAACCCATAGAAGAGTCTGAACTCATAGAAGAATATGAGTCTGAACT
Source organism: Malus sylvestris (assembly GCF_916048215.2). Classification (NCBI taxonomy): domain Eukaryota; kingdom Viridiplantae; phylum Streptophyta; class Magnoliopsida; order Rosales; family Rosaceae; genus Malus; species Malus sylvestris. The sequence goes on from NC_062266.1 coordinate 25,603,991, forward strand.
AGAGATGGCAGTGGAGACAGGATCACCTTGGTTGAGAGTAGGGGACTGAGTAACATGACGAGTAATAGGTGTGGATGCAAGTACAAAGACACTTGGCAATGGAATTGGAACTATAGAAGGGTGGTTAAATGTATTGGTATGAGTCACAGAAGATGATGCAACTGGAGACAAAGATGAACTAGACTCTATGTGTTGTAGCTTAGTTGAACCAGGGAATTGACTTTCATCAAATATTACATGCCTTGGCACAATTAATTTGGTATCTTTGACAGAGTAACAAATATAACCCTTGTATTGAGATGCATATCCCAAAAAAAATGTAAATAGTGATCTTGGGATCAAGTTTGGTTGTTCTATAGGGTTTCAGAAATGGGAAACAAGCACAGCCAAAAATTCTTAAGTGATCAAGTTTTGGAGAAGATTGATACAAAGTTTCAAAAGGAGATCTCATGTGTAATGTGGAGGTTGGCATCCTATTTATGAGATATGTGGCAGTTGCATATGCATGATACCAAAACTTAGGTGGTAAGGAAGCTTGATGTAATAGAGCAAGTGCAATTTAAACAATATGCATGTTTTTCCTCTCTGCTAACCCATTCTGATCAGGGTTATAAGGGCAAGATTTTTGGTGTATGATGCTTTCCACCCCTATCACTTTGTAAAACCTTAACTTAAGTAGCAAAAAAGTTAAGTACAAATTATTGAAATTGAACAAAGTGACCAAGCACAACAACTTTATTGATTATTGGAAAAATCCATGTATACCTAGTTTGTCTATGAAAGACACATAATATATATACCCTTCAATTGACATACAAGGTGATTGTACCAACCCGAAAATTTTTATTTGGAAGCAAATACTAAGATAGGCCCAAAATTTATTTTGGAAGATAATCACCAAATTCCTTTTCCTAGACAATTTCCAAGAAAAGATTAAATCTCAGTTATTTTACTATGGCTGCATCTAACCTCGTTAGACTGCCTACGTACCCTACGAAGGGATCAAGCCATTCGTAGTTCACAAATTCAATTTCTAATTCATTTCCAAAAATCATTCAAGTGACTAACAATCACAAATTAGGTTCAAACAAACGAATCACACCAAATGCATTACAAATATGGATTCAGAATGTCGAAATTAGTTTTAAAATGTAGCATCGGCCCTTTGGCCAAGTGCCGCCGTGCGCGGTGGTTTCAGGCGAACGAAAACCCCAAATTCCGACGAACTCTAAAAATTACCTTATTTTACAGGGTTGTAGAGTTCAATGAGAGGAACAACTTTCATACCTGAGCTGAAATCCAATTCGGTCGGGAAACCCCTCAAATTGGCCTCGAACCGCCGGAAACCTTAGAAAATGGTGTTCTCAATTTGCCACCTCCGGTGCCCAGTCGTCCCAACCAAGGCTTGGGCTTTATTCCTAAGGTTGAGAGAAGACTATGGGTGGTAGGGTGGGCATTTGGAACTGAAAACCGAAACTTAAACATGAATCGAATCGGACCGCACCGAACGGTTTGGTTTTGCGGTTTTGAAACGGTTGCGGTTTCGAAATCGAACCACAACAAAGAAAATGGTTTGGTTTCGGTTTTGGGTTTTCAAAACCGCACCGCACCGAAACCGAAACCGCACCATATATTTTGAATGTTATGTTTTAACTTTTAATTAGTTCAACTTCAACTACACTATTCAAGTCACCATATTCATCTATCTTTCTCTGTCTCTCAAAACTCATCTTCATCTCTCTCTCAAAACTCATCTTCATCTCTTAAAGTATCAATTTAAGTTCTAAATTATTAATTTCTTTAGGCAATGCCTTGTGTGCTTGCCTAAATGTAACAAAAACCACGAATGTATCATGATAATTGGAGTTCAACAAATTTGGTATTTATTAGAAGAAAAGCCTCTGATCATTGATGAAGCCAAACAACTGTATAAAAAACACTTGCAACAAAATTCCAGAGTCACGATAGAGGTACTCTCATATGATTTTTGTTCATCAGAAGCATGGCTTGAGTTATGTAATTGAATTAGCAGAGTCACAGATAGAGACCACTTCTCAGGAATTAGCAGAGTCACAGATAGAGACCAGGAATTAGCAATTTTTCTGCAGTTTTTTTTTCCGCAGTTTTTTGTTGTAATTTTGCTGCAATGTTGTTGCTGTTTTTGCTGCATGTTCATTAATTAATATATGAGGAAAATAAAACCGTTTTATGCGTAAATAGGTATATATTTTAAATTGTACATTTTTTTCTCAAAAACCGAACCGAAACCGTTTGAAACCGCACTGCACTGAACCAAACGGTTTGGTTTCATTTCGGTTTTGCCTTCAAAACCGCACCGAACCGCACCATAAAAAGTTTCGGTTTCGGTTGCGATTTCAATCGAAACCGCACCAAACCGTACCGCACCCACCCCTAATGGGTGGTGGTGATGGACGAAATTAGCTTCAGGTTATGATGAATCGAAGCCAAACCCGTGCGCCTCTCCGTACGATTTTATCTCGAAATCCCCCAAAATTTATCAAATTTTCAAATGAAAATGGGAGAGGGATCCATTGGCATTGAGGTAAGGGTCATTTTGATACCAACCCCATCGTCAACGGTGACCAGAGCTGAGAGATGGCACCGAGTCGGGTCACGGATCCTTAAAGGGGTTTGATCTCCATTCCTTTTCTTTTCCTCATTTCCCTTCATTTCTCCCCTTTCTAATTGGGCAACCCCAATCCCCCTCTCTCCTTTCTTTCCTTCCCTTTTCATCTTAGCCACACACGTGGCACTCTCATTGCTCCAGATTTTCTGGAGCCTTCCAAATTAATGGGAAAAATCTCTATTTTGCCCTCGACTTCGATCGTTAATAACTTATTCGTTATAACTCCGTTTCGCAAACGGTTTTCGCCTACGCACTCGTAGGATCAAACTTTATCCAAATATGTCAAGAAACTTGACAAAATAAATGAGGATAAAATACATCCCCGTAAAATTACGTTTATTCAACGAGGGACATTTTCGTCATTTCACTTTCCGGTGAGAATTTCTACATAATCATATATTTGTAAATATTTCTAGGGTATTACAGTGATGGCCCCCATACATCTGAATGTATGACTTCAAATGAAATTACAGATTTTGAAGCATGTAAATGAAATGAAAGTTTGGGGAATTTGCCTTCCAAGCAAGGAGTATAAGATTGAGGTTCTGAATTACAATGAAAACGAAATGAAGACTTATTATGTGCTATCTTAACTATTTGATAATTAGGGTGACCTATTCTACAATGCCACAATGTAAAAGACACATTTTGACCAAGAAGTGCTGCTGGTAAGGCTTCTTGTTGTTTAAGTACATGTAGGGGATAAACTGCATGATTACTCAGTCCTTTAAACATTGTTCTCTCGGTGACCTTGTCCTGTATTCAATATATTCAAGTCTTCATCTAATATTTTGAAGGTCAATCTTCATCTAAACTATACTAGTCCTAGTCATATTTGCAAATCTCTCTCGAAGACTAGTCCACATCTCTTTAGAACTCTTGCAACCAATAACACAAGACAATGCAACAGTTGACAAAGTAGCAGTAATGAGTGTCATTAATGCTTTATCATGTATCTTCCAAACAATATAAGCATCATAATCCAACTCAGGTTTATCAGGACATGGAATGGAACCATCAAGAGACCCAAAAATGCCATTTCCATCAAGCAGTAACTCCATTTGGAAATTCCAAGTCACATACTTAGAGTCATCAAGTTTGACAGTTACAGTATTGCCCACGCTAGGAATTAGATACGAAATTGGCGAATGAGTTAGGGCCAATTGAGTAGAAATAACCATTTTAAACAAAAAAATCACAATCCGTGAAGCGCAAGTATAAGAAATTCACAGACAAAATTAATTCACAAAGTATAGCAGAATCGAGCAATTCGCAACACATAGTATGCTACAATCTTGCAATTAGCAGCAATTTTCAAGAAATAAATTGTAATACCATGAAAATTTAAACATATGAATTAGATATTCATAATTATGAATATGTGGAGAAAATAAAAAATAAATCGATTTATGGTTATGAAAATTTGATTAGAGAAATTTTAGAATTTTGTTTCTGGGCTTTATTATAATTTTCGTCAAAAAATTTATCGATAAATGGAAAAGAAGAAAATGTCCCTAGTTGACTAAATGTAATTTTACGAGGACGTATTTTATCCTCGTATATTTTAACGTATTTCTTGATATAATTGGATAGAGCTCGACCCTACAAAAGCGTGGGCGAAAACTGTTTGTGAATCGGAGTTGAAACGAATAAATTAGAGGTTAAAAAAAAAAGAGAAGTCTGGAAGCTGCAAGATGGCAACGTGAGAGAGGAGGGAGTATTTGTTAAGCCACATGTGCGGCTGTGGGGGGGGGGGGGGAGGAGGAGAGTGCCCAAAGAGAGAAGGGAGAAAGGAAGGGAAGGGAGAGAAGGAAGGAGCACCGAATCACTAGATCCTATTTCCTTTCTGCGACCCGACCCAACGGAAACAATGGTTTCCAACGTCTCTCCGGCCAAATTCCGAAAAAATAAGCCGTGAAACCTCCTAAGAAATACTCCACAACCCTCCCTCTACCTATTACAAGCCAAAAATCAGGTGAAATTAGTTTTGAAAATAAGAAATCCTGCAAGTTGGGTGCGGCGGCTTCGTGGTGGCGATACACCAAATTTGAATGTAATTCCGACCACCATCACTATCAATGGACTCCTAGTGAACCCAGGTACATGTCCTAAGCCTTGGTTGGGGCGGCAGAGCACCAGTGGCGAAGGATCGAACCACCCAAGTTCTAGGGTTTCTGGTGAGTTTGAGTGGAATTGGGGATTTTCCCGGTCGAATTGGACTTCGGTTCAGGTATAAAAGTTGTTCCCCTTGACTTTCTCTATATTTCTGTAAAATTTGAGAATTTTTAGAAATAGTGAAATTTTCCAGCGAGTCGGGGTGGCCGACCCGACCGCCACCCGAGGCGGCGCATGGTTAGTGAGCCGATGCCGTCTTTTTAAGCTAATTTCGATAGTTTGAATCCATATTTGATATGCATTTGGTGTGATTTCCCTTGTTTGAACCTAGTTAGTGATTGTTAGTCACTTGAATGTTTTCCGAAATGAGTTAGAAAATGAAGTGGTGAACTACGAAGGGCTTGATCCCGCTCAATGGTACGTAGGCAGTCTAACCGAGGTTAGATGCAGCCCTAAATAATCGAGAATTAATCTTTTGTTGAGAAGTTGTTTTAATAGAATAATTTTGGGGATTTAATTGATAATTTAATCGTATGTTTTGATAATTAAAATATGGATATAGTTTTGTGAGGAATTAAGGAATTGAAGAAAAGAATCGTGATTAATGGTAGTAAATCAAACAAGAGTTTAAATTGGGCCTATCATCATAATTATTTCCCGAAAATAAGTATTTCGGGGGCGGGGCGTTACTTTTCTTAAAGGACTTGGCAAGATGTTTGCCGAAAGTAGGATAATATGTCTAGCAACCAAAATTCGGTCATATTATATATTGTTTTGGTACAAAATCGGTTACAGAAAAGACTGCAAGGCTTGTAATGTATCATATTATAGTTGCACCAGACCTCAAATCCATAAAAATTTCCATTTCACCATAGTCGAGTAACTTCCCTAGACTTTCATTTGACTGTAAGAAACACAAGATACGTATAAGACAGTTTTAAAACCATGTAATACAATATATATGGAACATTGTGAGTGTGTGTGTATCAGGGTTTCCCCCCTATTTTTATCAGTAACTACATGGTTCTTACGGGATCCCAATCATCCCGTTTTTGTTACAATGGACAGAGAGAGGTTTTGCTAAGAAGGGACTTGACGTACAAAGTAATGTTATTACTATGTGGGTAGCTAGAAATTAATCAAAATTTACATATATTCCAAGTTGGAAGAGTAGTCATGTTGAAGAAAGGAATCTATGTAGCTGCTAGGTTGTTTGGATTTGCTTTTGCAAGAACCAAGGCTAGCTGCTCTTGCCAAGAAGGAATAAAGCATATTCAAAACGCCCTAACAGAAAAATAAGCCTCATATATGGTCATGGTCGGTTAACTGAATTGAGTGAGTGTAAAATTCAGAAATCGAGTTGAATGATCCCGAAAGTGAAGATATATATTTACTGAAATGTGGGCTTCTTCTTCTGATACCATCATCATCATCACATGTACGAACAACAGAGAGCAGTAGAAGGAATTTTCAGGGGCTCGGAAATCCAAGCCAAATATTTCTAACTCACTCTCTCATTGGGACTAAGATTCTCTCCTCTCATTTTTTTTATCCTATTTCATCCACTCCTCTCACATTCTTTATTTTATCTTTCTCTTTCTATAAAAAATTAATATAAGATGTTGACGTGGCTTAACCGTGACCATTCAAATATGAGGAGAAGGAAGGGGAGGGGAAAAAACATAGGAGAAAAAATCCTACTCCATTGGGACTAGGATTCGAGGGGAGAGAATCTACTCCCTCTCATTGATCCTCATATTGCTGTGACTGTGAGCCAGACACATGGGTTTGTGTGATATATCAGTGACATGCTCTCTCTCTCTCTCTCTCTCTCTCTCTCTCTCTCTCTCTCTCTCTCTCCACACAAAGAGATAGTGGCAGCAGCTTTCACTTTTAGCATGATGTCCTTGTTATAACAAAAATGTCTGTGTATGTGGATATAATCCACATGAATAGGTGCAGAAGCAAAGAAAGAGACTAAGATTCCAAGCTCTTCTGGGATATAGACCTCACATTCTCCCACATGCATTTTTTCTTCAATTATATGGGTACGTATATCCATAAATATCCTCATATAATTGGATGCTCAATCAACAACTCATATACACGTACGTATGTTATGAAATTAAAATTTAATGTCATTATGGTTGTAAAAGAATAAAATAAATCCTGGCGTAGTTATTAGGAGCAGCCCTTTACAACATTAAAGATTACCTGTGTCTAGCTATCAATAGTCAATGAGATATATAATTCCCAAGGTCCCCTATACAACACAGCGTCTCTATTTAGGTAAGAATAGCATCCTACGAAGTCATTTTCCCAACATTTCCAAAGAACTTAGCCATGCAATATGTAAATTGACTATTAATTTCAGGTCAGCACAACCAGATGCATGCATTTGGTAAAGTAAATTATTCCCAACCTGGGACAGTTAATTGAATAATTTATAGTCCCGGCGGATCTCTTTTCTCTTTGACAACTAACAATTTAATCCATTGACACTAGTCGTTTGTAAAAAACCGTGTTTACAAGAATCATGATTTAGGGCAATTTTTTTTTTTTTATTTCTTGATTTTTTTTTTGGACAGTTCATACCAAGGGCAAGAGTACAATTTAGGTTTGATCAATGAGATCTATTTGATTAGGTTTGACACCAAAAATATAACCGAAGCAACTAGTATTTAATTGTTTGGTTTGGTTCGATTTTGAGCAATACCACCATTGAAACAACTAAACCAAACCAAATTATTGTTAATCAGTTTGATTTAGTTTGATTCGGTGAGTTTAATCCTATTCAACACATAAATAAAGAAACGTTTTAACATTTCAAGAATTTTATCTTCTAAACCTCCAGACATCTCATGCATTATAATTGGATTGAAAGATTAACTAAACCTTTCTCAACATAAAAAGTTCATCATGTTAAATATAACTAATTAAATTTCAATTAAATAAAATCTAATGCTAGCAAACAATTTATTTATTACAACCTCACATAAGCATAAGATACATGTATATAAATCTCCTAATTGTTAATAATCGTTACAAGTTAGAATATGGGAATGGTTTATTTTGCACTCCAAATTTTCTATAATTAGAAAGAAAAATACACTTGTGAGGAGTGTAGAATTAGATTTTTAGAGTGCTAATGACAATTTCCTATAATATATGTTGAGATTTATAATATATGTATAATAAAGCCTTTAAATAACCTATAATAAGTTGACATGTGTAAAAAAAAAAATAATTAAAAGATACATGGTCGCTTTGATTTGGTTTTAGTCAATTTTAAAAATATCAAAACCGAATTAAACCAAAAGTAAATCTAGTCGGTTCGATTTTTAAATTGTTTGATTTTTTCTTGATCAAAATCAAACTAAATCGACCAATATAGTTTGGATCCTTCGGTTTGATCGGGTCGGTCGGGTGGATGCCACTCTAAATGAGATGTCAGGAGAATTCATACATAATATGTGAAAATAACGCGTGCATTTTAGCTTTGCTATAGAATATGTTGTTGTCTAGCTGATGATCAGATTGGATCAAGATTTACTTAATTCCTCTAGACTAGAGGTACAATTAAATTAATAGATGATTATATTCTTATTGATTAAAATAAAAGGTAATGGAAATAATAAACTAGGTATATAATATATAAAATTGAATTTTGTATAGGCTTAACCTTTTGCAAAGTTCGCTGTCGAACGTTGCCTAACAATTTTGTCGTCTGAGTATCATATAATATAATGGAATGGGGTACGTAAGTAAAAAGATACCAAATTATAATTTACTTTGCCAATTGCCATCCCATACATTGCATGCTGCTGATATATATAATCGTCTTAGAATAATTACATGATTTACAGGATTAAGTGGGGTCCCATCGAGCAAGTGGAATATCATTTCTAAGTTCAAACTCTTCACCCTGTACTTAGTGTAAATTATTATAGAATATCATTTGTAATCAAAACAATAAAGGATCTGTTTAGGTTAATATTTGAACATTGGATTTGAGTGAAGGAAAGCCCAAGGATGTCAACTAAAAGGGAACTTGCCCGAAGCCCAGCACCAAGCCCAAAGGCAAATTGAAGCCTTCTCAGCCAAATACAAGCCACGTGCTTACCATTGAAAAGACAAGTGATGGAGACTAACCTACTACCAGCCAAATAATACTTTCTAGTGGCATTCCAAGTAAAAAGTTAATGACTCACTACCCTCCAAGTGCTTTCGGGCAAGAGCAAAGCTACAATAGTCGGGCTAAATTGCCTATAAAAGGAAGAAGAGGCCCCAGAGACAAGGGCACTCAACCAATCACACAAACAAACATACAAACTCTGCTCTCAAGCCAGATTTGCATCCAAAAGCTGAAATCAATCCAGATTCAGTCCCTTTTAGCGACAAGCTATCTCTTGTCCAGTTTAAAGCTTTGCTATCTCCCTCAGTGGCGTAGTATCGATTCCCTTGTAAACTTGTTTACCATCCATCCCTTTTTAGCATATAAACCCCTGTTAATTCAAAGATAAGTGATTGCAAGAGGTTCAACCTTGTCAGACAAGGTGAAATCTTGCCCGAGGCTCTTTGTTTGCTTTCTAAATTTGTAGATCTATTACTTAATGCATTCTCCAGTATGTATTCAAGTTATTTCCATCAGTTTTCCTATTTTAAGAGCTCCATTTGCATATGGATCTGGTTAGTTTAATGGATTTGTTATCATTAAAGTCAATCAAGAACCAAGCAAACGGCTTAAAGGGGCCTGGACTACCTTCATTTGAACATACAAGAATATGAACTAAAAGTCCTTGTTTACAAGGCAAGAAAAAGAATTTAATGTGGACTTAACCCATCCACGACAATCCTTTGATAACAAGAAGTTCGAGTAACTTGGGGTGCAAGTAAGTGACTAAAAACACTCTTGTTCTACATCTTCTATACTGAGATAGCAGTGGCACGCCTAGCACTTAGTTAGTTTTGATTGCGAGCTCAAGGCCTACACTTAAGACCCCACAAAGGCACCTTTCAGAACTAACTTTGTCCTCTTCTTGTAGCACATCAACAAGCAAGAGCCCGACTATACATCCAAAGTGCCAATCCCTTGGGAAGCTGTGCTGAGGTCCGAGGATCCTTCTCCAGAGAAATCTTTGCCCGAACATGATCACATCCAAAATTTATCAAAAACAAGACCATTTTTACGATTTGAAAATTGCTTAAGAGACTACATTTATTTATACCCTATTATATGATATACAAACAACAAAAATAATTGTAAGTGGTGAATTACTCTGGCGGTTAAAACTTTTCTATTAAAAAAAGATAATTAAACTAATGAGTAGCAATTGATTGTGTTAGTTTATTTGATTGGAAAGCAATACAAATTATAAGAGCATCTCCAAGAAATGCTGCAAAATAACCAAAATTCTATTTTAAAGAGAAATTCAAAAAAATTATCTCAAAGAAATGCTGTTAAAGACTCTCTATTATAGAAAAATTAACAATCACTCTTTAAATTTAGAGCGCAACTATTCACTTGCTAAATATTAAAAAACATAAAACTCAAGGGTCCACCCTTGATCAAGGAGAAAAGAAAAAAGAGAGAAAATTGTTTTAGAAAATGAGTGGGGTTGAGTTTGAATTGTTAATAATAAAATATTTTAAGTTTGTGAAATAAAGAATGTTATTGGAGATGAAAGGTTAATTAAACTAAGTACCTAAAATAGTTTTTTGACAATATGCACTTGTTAGTTTAATAAAAAATTAGTATTCCTCTCAAAGATGCCTTTTGATATACGTTCGAAACTATTATTATAATTTAAAAAATGAGGAAGTTTCAAGTCCAAGACAAAAAAACCTCAATAACCTATACACTAAAATATTAGATCACATGCAACAAAAATACTGTAATACAAGTAAAAGCAAAAAGGGGAGTTCTTATACCCAATGTTGGTCCAAGGGCGCGGAGAAAACGCTATGTGTCAAGTCACAACGTGGACCGTCTCAAATATACATCCCATCTATCCATGTTCCTGCTACGCCTACGACCCTCCCTTCAATTTTCTTTTATTGTGTTTCAACTTTCTGGGACTGCAACACGTCTTCCTTCATTCATTGAGTATGTGGTTTAATTCGATGCAAAACAAAGAACCTTACCAGGACTTGACATACCGCAAATCCTCTTGAAAGGGAGGAGTACCTTTGGGAACTCAACACAGGTAGTGCATGGTTGTTGTCAGCTCGTGCCATAAGGTGCTAGGTTAAGTCCCCCAACGAGCAAATAACACACAGCCAGGAAGCTCAACAATAAATATTTTTCTCCACATTTGGACATGTTTTGTTTGTTTTTCTTTTTTATGTGTTGCAATTATTAGGGTTTGTAACCAAAAAATTTGTGTTGAACCATACAATAAGCCTGATATAATTATTAATTATCAAACTTTCCATCACAGTAAATCGAACCTAACACATCATTTTACAAGTGGAGAGATATTCTTCTGACTTTTTTTTTCATACAATAATGTATTTACACTAAGGGATTGAGGTAGTCACACAATGAGTCAGTCATTTTAATTGGTCTTGAACTCTCCATCAACATGAGTCGAACCTAACACCTTTTATTAGTAAGTAAAGAAGAATATCACTATATTGTTGTACTGTAACTGAGTGCAAAATATTATCATGTCTTTAGCTAGCTTGTTTTGATCCTTTTTGCTAGGGCCCGGACCTTTTACATGATTATGCCACATCGTTGTTTTAAGCCCGACCCAAAAGGGAAGATGGAGACTGGAAAAAAATATGGAAAACGTTGTCATGGCCACATCCCCTTCTTTTAAGCCCATATTTGACAAAATGATACCAAACCACAAATGAAAAGATGTCACACATCACAATTGCCAGATTAGTCCGTCTACTACGAATTGGATGTGCGTTCTTTATTAAAGCAATACATTGATATTATTGTAGTCAACAAAACGTAAATGACAATTGGCATGGTATTGATATTAGGGTAAATTACATAGTAGCCCCTCAGGTTTGAGGTCTATTACAACCTCATACAACAACTTTAAAACATTTCACTTTCATACATCCAGTACCATTTTATTTCAAAATAACAACTCCGTTAGATTTTCCATCCATTAGTCTGTTAAATGCTGATGTGGATGCCACATTTGTGCTTATGTGGCTGCCACGTGGCAAAAAATTAATTTTTTAATTTTTTTTAAAAAAAAACCTAAATCTTCTAAATATTAAAATTTAAAAAAAATTTAAAAAAAAACTAGAAAAACCCTTCCTTTGTCTCCCTTCCTTCCCCCCACCCTTCTGCAACTCCCAAAATCCTCTATTCTCCCCGCAACCCCCAAACCCATATCCCCCATCTTCATCTTCTTCCCTGCAACCCAGAAATGATAACCCCTCCCCCACCCCACCCCACCTGCGTCCCCCACCCCAAAACCAGAAACCCAGAACACCCCCATCCCCACCCCACCCGCGACCCTCCCTCCCTCCCTCCCTCCCTCCCTCCGCACCCACCCTCTTTCCCTCTCTACACACCCCCAACCCTTTTTCACTCACTTAAATTCACCAGGGCTTAGCCAAAGATGATGAAACCCTCTCGCAGTTGCAAACCCCTCCCGCCACCACCGAAATTCCCATCCAATCCTCGAACGCCCCAATTCCCATCACCCTTCACTTACCGCAATCCACCGCAGCCATCAAAATTCAATCGGCCTACCGGGCCCACCTCATCTGCACCCACTTCAAAACAATCGCAGCCGTCCACTCCGAGGCCGATGAGTTCCAGCGCCTGATCCAACGGCAAGAAACTGTTGATTCCGTCAGGACAAGCGAGCGCGAGAAGCTGAGGATGAACGAGTCCCTGATGCGGCTGCTGCTGAAGCTGGACTCGGACCCCGCGGTGAGGGAAGCGAGGAGAAAGGTGAGCCGTCGGATCGTGGGGCTGCAAAAGATCGTGGACGCAATCGTATCGGAAGACATGGATGGCTTCTGGGGTGGCAGAGACGGTGGGTTTGGGAGGAACTGGGACGACGTCCTTGCGGAGATGAAGGAGGAGGCGTGCAGGGACAAAGGAGGGGAAGAAATGGAGAGGTTTTGCACTCAGTATATGGGGTTTTTCTAGTTTTTTTTTTTTTAATTTTAATATTTAGAAGATTTAGGTTTTTTTTTTTTTTTTTTAAAAAAAATTGCCACGTGGCAGCCACATCAGCATTTAACAGACTAATGGATGGAAAATCTAACGGATGTGTTATTTTGAAATAAAATGGTATTGGATGTATGAAAGTGAAATGTTTTAAAGTTGTTGTATGAAGTTGTAATAGACCTCAAACCTGATGGGCTACTATGTAATTTACCCTTGATATTATTATCGATAAACATGTAGCACAAAGGACTTTTTTACCCGTGTCGTCTCGAAAATCATTTCTTTTGATTGTATGACTTATCTGTAGTTTTGGTTAGTGTGGGTGCGCTTGCAAAGCGAAACAAGCACTTGAGGTTTTAAAAGTAGTTTAAACCAATTGGGAGACGATGGTGGCGACTCGAGAACTTCAAGTTTGCAAGCTTCCGAATTAGGTTGGCGAGAAGATAGATGAAAAGATGTTGGAGTGATCCGATGATTGAGCGCCCCACAGGCCACAGACGCCTCCGTCGCTGTAGTGCCAAAATCTCTTTTCTACTTGATGTTGATTATCATTATTGCTATCCTTTCGTTATCGAGAACTAGGGAGTTCGAACTTGGAATCTCTTTCGATATTGGGAAGAATAGAAGCACTAGATCAGTAGCAAGTTGTAATTCAAAATCGCATTCAAAGCCTATTTGTTAATGTACTAGAAAGGGAAAGAGTTTATGTGTGGATAGCGAAAAAAGTGCTTCTAAAATTTAAAGTGCTTCCCAAGTATTTTTGGACTCGTTTGAAAATATTTTAAAAATAACTAAAGCAACTTTTAGAAAAAATATTTTTTAGTTCTAAAAGCACTTAGTAAGAATTTGTCCAAATATATTTTTATAATTTAGCCATTATTAACTTCCAAAATAGAAGTGATTCAATGTTTGGCCGAAACCAATAAAAGGTGTTCTAACACAGCACCATAGAAGAACAACAAGGGGATAAGAGAAAGCTTTCGCAAGTAGTTAGTAATGAAATTAAAAGTATAATATTTATTATTACAATTTCTTTGCAGGATTTCAAAGATGTGCTAGTTTGGGGTCCAAATACAAATGGTAAGTTCTTTATTAAATCGGCTAATTGGATTCAGAAAGGGACGCTGACTCAATCTACAAAGTATAAGTTAATTAATAAGATGTGGAAACTTAATATTCCTCTTAAAGTTTAGATGTGTGCGTGGTTGTTCATTCGTGATAGACTTCAAATTAGGAAAATATTAAGTCATATTGTCATTAATAGTGATAAGATGTCATTTTTGTAATTCGTAGACGAGGACCAAATGCATTTATTCTTTAATTGCGATGTTGCTAAATCGATTTGGGACCTTTTTTCAATTAATTAAACCGGGCAATTTCACTAATGCTAACTTCAACTCAGTAGTAGACCGGCTAAATTTTTTAAAGCATGTTGATAAGGAAGTTCCTAGTGATTTAAGCTTGTGTTTGCTTTTTTGCTGGCAAATTTCGTGTTTAGAAATGTTATGCCCATCTTGGCGAGATCTAAATTATTAGCTATATCTATGCATGAACGATATCATAGAGCCAATTGTAAAGCTTTAAGAAGGAATAGTGATGATACTTCCATGATTATTAAATGGCATCCTTCATATCAGGGTTATGTTAAGCTAAATTTTGACAGTTCGTTGGCTAGGGACGAGGCGGTGGTGGAATTTGTCTTAAGGAATCATAATGGGTATCTTATTGAAAGTGGAGCTTTAAATCTTGACAGTGCCACTATTTTAGAAGTGGAGGCTAAGGCTCTTAGAGAGGGCCTTCTTTTTGCTCAAAGAAAGGGCTATACAAAGATTATGGTTGAAGGTGACTCTAAGTTGGTTATTCAGTCAGTGTTGAATCGGGGCGCGACGCTGTGGAATCTGATTCCTATTATTGAAGATATCAAGTGGACTGTGACCAAATTTGCTTGCATCGACTAGAAACATATATTTAGAGAGGCCAACTTTGTGACGAATGCTCACTCGCCAAAACCTTCTTATTACTAATTGTCATATTTGATAACAATGATGGAAGATGTCCACATTCATCAATGCACAAAAAACTAACATTCACCGACTTGGTCGCTCCAACTAGCAGAAGGCTAAACGCACTTTTTCTATAATTTACCAAGCGTGTACATTATAATGCATCTAACATTGATATTGAGAGGAACGTAATTTCTAGACGGAAGTGCCATCACACACCTTCTCTTAATTTCAACTGTTAAATCGATTAAAAAGAATCAATGGAACAAAAATTAACAAGTGTTAGAGATAAAAATGTGTACAAGAATAATACCATACTATATCCAAATACCCTTTTTTACTTCTCACACAACCTTCTCAATTTTCAACCCTCTCAATTTTGAGTTTTGAATGAATAAAAGAAACCCAATGGACCAAAATTAACAAAGACGTGTAAGAGGGTAAAGCTGAGTTACTACCGATTTTAGGAAACAGCAGCAGAGGTGCTTCTCCGTCTCCGCGTGATGGGGTAAATTTCTCCATGAAATCACATCAAGTGATTATAGGGAAAAGCACATACTAACAAGTGATGACCGCAAAAATCAAACTTCTAACGAGTTTTAGTGCCTGTAGACAAAAGTTTGCACAAAGCATAACGTATTGTAGCAATTTATCGAGTAAAGAGGGCACATCAAGACTTTTGCCCATCACTAGTAACCACGGCTCTCCCTACACTAAGAGAAATGCTGCCACACTTTCATCCATAATATACCACGTCAACTATTAGTAAATCTAAGTCAATCACAAACTTGAATGACATACCTTGAGAACTGAAGGGTAAATATCCGATGCACAGAAAATATCGAACGTCTCAAAACATTCAAAATTACAAAGTTCATACCATGTCTAAAAAATCCCTTAATAAAATGCATGTCCAAAACTACTAGAGATACTGAACTACATTCATAAAGACAACCCTTCAAGTGCTCACTTCTTATCACCACCAGACCTGCACATATAACAAAACATACATAAGGCTAAGAGATTGTAGAACATTATGATTCCTCACCAACACACGGTATAAAAAACCATGAGCATTGCACAAACTATTTACTTAGAGATCAGCAAATTTCAGGAAGAAGTCTACAATTAGGCAACAGTGTATAGTAGAGGCATCATATTGCAACCAACGACATTTTGAGTGACACAACACAATCCAGTAGTCTAATTAAAAAGCCAACAAATGATATCACAAACAAGCTATAACAGATCAAGTTGAAAGCATAAACAAGCTATCACCGTCCACCGATAGAGAAGACTACTATAAATGTCAGCATATGGGGCTTGAGGCAATCTTAAGAACACTTAAGATTACGTTTACTGCAAACAAATTTCATAAGCAATTGTAGAGATGCCATGATTAATATTCTAACTAGTCAGTTTTCATAGCTTTGGTACACTTATATATACCAATTTAACTTATAAATTCTCAAATCATCGCTGTTTTCGTATATTTCCGCAAACTTGCACAACATATGCATAAGTATAAATGCAAATACAAGAAACAAACAGCTTCAAAGCAACAATATTCACAAAAATGGAACTAGTTCAAGACATTGAAATGTACACGCGAATCCACAACGGAGAAAACCAAAGAATATCTCACGGGTATAAAATATCGATGATATCAGAAATATCGGTAGTCCAAAAACACGGAAATTTCGATGGAAATATCGGGATATTATCAATATCGATAAAAATTGAATAAAAATCACGAAAATTGTAAAAAAAAACTTGGAAATTTTTATTGAAACTTTGCAGGATGTTTATTTAGTCAATTATCTATTAGTTTATCACAAAAAATTGGAAGAAAATGCATTGCATGATAGATATAACTGATCTAAGTTGATTGTAGAAAATATGTAGTAATTAATGAAAGAAGTTTAAACACATCATAATCATTTATATATAATGAATTAGTACAATATTTTACACTTTATACATTACATGGTAAGATACCTGAGTGACTTAGCAAGGTCTAAAATATCGATGATATCGGAAATATCGGTAGTCCAAAAACACGGAAATTTCGATGGAAATATCAGGATATTATGGATATTTTAGACCATGATCTCACCTCATCTTGCGGAGAACGTTGGACATCTCCTCTCTCTTCTTCTTGGCCCTCTTGTGGGTACCCAACTTTCGCTTGGCCACCTTAAGAGCACGCTTGTCCTTCCCGACCTTCAAAAGCTCGGTAATCCTCTTCTCATAGGGAGCAAACCCCGCAACTTCCCTGATCAAATTCCTCACAAAGTGCACCCTCTTGCTAGTTTTCTACATCCCCACAACCCCAAAACACACAAATCAGGACATTATTCACACAAATAAAAAACTCTTAAATCCAGAACCCCAAAACCCAAAACAAAAAATTCCACAGAAATCATATGAACAATCGATGGAATTAAGAAATGGAAAGAGAAATTACCCCCTTGCGGTCAGATGGGCGAGGAGGCAATTCACGCTTGGTGACGATGTGGCCCTTGTTGAGGCCGACGAAGATCCCACTCTTGGGGGCGGCGGGAGCCATTTCCTGCAAGAACAGATGCAATATTCAACAAAATTGTTCGAATACGAACAGATTAAAGGAGGAATGGTAATTAGGGTAGGGAAATTTTAGCTGGATTGGTACCTTGGCGCTGCTCGGAAAAAACCCTAGATGCTGGTGCTGGAGAGAAGGCGCTGCGACCCTAATGTGCTTACAGAAACTAAAACCCTCAGTAGTTTAAATACTGTGTGGTCTCGCTGTTTTTTATTCAGCACGTACGTGGATTCGGAAACGGCGCCGGCCCACATATTTTTGAGCAAGTCCACCTCTAAGGACTTTGGGCTAGCACTCAGTCCATTTATCCACTTCAGTGAACTGTAACAGACTCCAATGAACAATAATAGGCCAATGCATCTCCACCTCTAAAAAAATACGCTGGCACCCAGTGAAAAAATGCGCTAGCACAAACGATCTCCACTCCTACAAAATGCGCTCGCACCCAGCCCATTTAAAATATTTTTAAATTTTTTCTAAAAGAATAAAAAAAAAATAGTTTTAATTTCGGATAGGATTTTTAACCAATCTCGTCACGCCACGTGTCATTATCTGAACGTACTATTTTGTGAATAGATTTCCGCTAAGATTTTCAACCAATCCCAACATGCCACGTGTCACTTCCGTTTTACAATAATTTAGCCAATATTTCGATAATATTTTCAATCAATCACGTCATGTCACGTGTCATTATCGGAACGTACTATTTTGTGGATGGATTTCCGATAATATTTTCGACCAATCCCGACACGTCATGTGTCACTTCCGGTTTACAATAATTTAGCCAAGATTTCGATAAGATTTTCAACCAATCACATAGTGCCACGTGACATTGTCCAGAACCTCATCCTTTCTTTTTTTTGTCCATATAAACCCTACATCCCTACATCAATCCTCACACCAAGCTCAATCCTTCTTTTTAGCTCAGAATCCTTGTTTATCGTTTTCAAATCTTGAGTTTTTATTACAATGTCTTCTTCAATAAGAGTATATAAACAGTTGCAGGAGGTTACCGGAAGCATGAGAGATGGCGTTTTTCCAACAAGTAAATGATGCGTTGAGTTTTTTCCAATGACCTTGAAGACCTTGACTAGTTCTGGCGTCTTTTCCATGTACATCGCAAAACGCTTTCGTAATTTTACTCCACATTTCTCGCTTATCCATCTCATTACTCGTAATCGGGTCATGAGTAGTGTGAACCCAACATTCACACAACGTAACATCTTCAATGAGCTTCCACGAAGACATTTTTTTCTCTTAAAGTGTAGAAAATATTGAAATGTAGATAGTATAGAAAGTGTAGAAAATATTGAAATGTGGTGTAAAGGTAGAAGATGAGGGTTAGGTATTTATAGAAAAAAATAACATTTTAAAAAAATTTCTGTATTTTTTTTTTTAAATTCTGTATTTTTTAATAATTTTTCTGTATTTTTTTTATAGTTTTTAATAAATTTTAATATAGTTAATTAATCTGGACCGTTGGATTTGAAAAATATTCAAATCCAAAAGCCAAGGAGCTGCCACGTGGCCAACGGTAATAAATCTTACCGTTGGCCCTTTTTTTAATTTTTTATTTATTTTTGGGGGAAAAAACGTGGACCGTTGATCTGTGATCGGACGGTCCAGTTTAAAAGTAAAATTTAATTTTTTTTTACCGTTGGAAATCCAACGGCTATGAGCATGCCACATCGCTGATGGGCTCCGGAGCACAAGTGGGCTGACAACCCTCTGCAGCCTTGTCGGCTACTCGCGCCCACGCGCAATTGTCTTGCACGCGCCAGCCAAATAGACCAGCTCTTGGGTCTGTCAAAATTGGGCTGGTCTGTTGCCTGGCATGGGCTGGGTGCCAGGCAACTTTGTGGGCTGGAGCAAATTGACTGAGGGCCAGTTTGTTTTTTGGACCGAGGGCTGGGACATTTTGTTCCCGGTGGACTTGCTCTTAGGTTTTGCGTTACGGGTTGAACCAATTGTTGGGCTTTTGGGCTTTTGCTTTTGAGCCCAGAAAATGTTGGTGACTCGGTCCAAGAGAATTCATGGGTTTCAATTTTTGAAAGCTAATGCACCCAACAATTTGATCATTAGTTCATTACCATACCCAAAAACTAGGGTTTCAGACAAGACTTTATCAAAGAATCAAGATCACAGACACCAATTTGTGAGATATGAAGATGAACAATATCATCGTCCTGATGCAAAAAGATGAACAATCGCAGCTGAAAAACAGCTATGAAACGAAGAATCCCAAAAAAAATTAGGGTTCGCGACGAGAACCGACAAACATCAACGAAGTTCAATCGCCGACAATAGCAACAATCTTCAACACCAACAACGACGACAACAATCAGTATAGAGACGAATGAGTAGAAGCAAATGATCGTCAACCAAAGGTGTTACCCGTGATTGTTAGGATATTCATTTACGAGAATATTCACTCCTTATTTATCACAACCACCTCTGGTTTCTCAAGTCGTAGCCACACTATGGTTGGTGATAGAGATTGAAACCCAATATTTTTGTTTTGACCGATCGTAACTCTGATTCAGGAGATATTGATGCTCTTTTCATCCGACCAATGGGATCAGTAAGAGCCAACAGACATAACCATAACTTGTACTATTGGTCAATGTAATTTTAGTTTCTTCCAACATCTTAGTTAAGACTTGATTCCCGAAAAAAAGAGGAAAAAAACTTATTCCAAATATAAATAATGTGTACATAAAAATGATAAAATGCTAAAAATTTCTTGAGAATTGATGGCTTATTATCATGCGAAAGCATGCATGTTCCCATCAAATTGAATCTAAAAGAAATGAGGATACGCGCTCAAAACATGAAAATTAGTAGTTTTGGAAGTTTGTCATGCATATTCTATGGATTGTTATTTATGTCATTTCTTTAAAATGAATCGGAACCTTTCTATTTTTTTGTATATGAAAATGATAACCTTGCGGGTCATACATTTTAACACGTACTTCTGTGCTTCTCAAATATTTTAATTAACACCATTGATCACAGTATCCTATTTCTTTCCGTTCATTAAAAGAAAAAAGAATCTGAATTTCCAATTACTTCTATTCAGAAGGTTAGCTGAGAGATTTGTTGCATATATATAAAGGCTTTGGCATAGGAGAAGGATTTACTGTCACGCTCCGTGATGCGGGAGGAAGACTTGGAGAAAACAATTTGAAATCATTAATATGTTTTGGAATAATAAAGGCTTTGTATTTTAATTACTTAGAAATTTGTTAAGTTATTTTAGGAGTTGAAAGGGTGTCATGGAAACTTGGGGTCTATTAATTTGTAAATGCTTATAAATATTGTACTAGAAAGCCTTGAATGGCAGACTTGAATGAATGAAAATTTATATTTGCCTTGTGCATTTGAAGAGAGTGATTTCTCCTTCTAAAATCAAGCATTTGGCTTGGTCGTGTAAGCGCATCCACGATTAGCGACGTTGAGTGAGCTCCGTTTACCCCTGGTTGAGTGAATCTCAGGTAATATATCCCTATCTCCTCGAGACCTTTGGTTCTGTCTTTTGCATCACTCTGACCCGTGAATAAAGATTATCATGAGTTAGGGTGTGAGCCATATTTTAGCTATAGAAATAAATTTTACAACCAAGATATGGTGGAAAAATTAAAATAAAATTATTTGGAGTTGATTACATAATACATCCTATAACACTAGTTAACAACTTTTACATACTAAACGCTTGAGTTTACTACATAAAATTTATTGAGTACACAACGAAATAACTATAGTGCACAAATTAATTCACAACAAAAACTACTATAATTAAATTGTATCAATTCTTTCAAATGCATAAAATATATGCAAGTGAGATGCATGAATGGACTCACTCGCTTCTAATCCCGTCAACCCATACCTAAGGCACCCAAGACTGCACATCCCATACCATGCTTATACCACTTGGCTCTAAATATCTTAGAATATGAGTTAACTCCTGTTCATTCCTTAAACCCAACTTTTGTAATTAAATTCTCAGTTTCCACTTTATTATACAGACACTTTCCCCGACGTCTAATTGTATATTCAAGCCCTTCCCCCGACGCCTAACATATACAAGATTTCATTATTTTATAACCAACCGGTTGTATACTCAAGCCCTTCCCCCAACGCCTGACGTATATAAGGTTCATTAATTTATATTCAAGGCAAACTCCAGCCCTTGAATATCCTCACAACTCAAACACAACTTAACTCTTTTCTTACTTTACAAGAATGCTTATGTATATGCCATGTAACAAGGATATCAATAATCATATGCTCTAAAACATCTGCAACACTAATCAAACTGTTAGCAGCCAAAATCGTATTATATTATCAATAATATGTAGTGTGGAAAACACAGAACAATCTAATTGAGAAATATTACTTTACCATTTTACTCCATCTCTCTCTAGGTGATATGCATGACTCCATTTGAGTTCCATAGAGCAATTCTATTGGGTAAGCTCTCATGCATTTTATGGGATTTGTCCCCCTTATTTTATAGCATTCTCAAGGGAAGTAAGTGGATATTTTTGATGGTTTAGTGGGAGTGCTCTCATAACAATGATCTCAAAATGTAAATGTATAAACAACACAAGATTTAAGTGGTTCGCCAAATCGAATACATCCACTGGGGTTTGCTTTCATTGTATTTCACTATATATGAAAAACTAACAAATGCAATGAAAGATGGCTTAAAGCCTTAACAATATGTAAAAGAAAGATAAAGAGGTAATATGAAAGGGAGGATGGCTTTTTGTTGGAGTTGTTCTTTTTCGTTTTTTTTTTCTTCTACTTCCTCTTTCTTTTCTCCATGTCCTCCGTTGGTTCTTGCTCCTTCCTTATAAAGATTGCATGACACCTTCCTCTGCAAAAACCTCCACAAGTGTGTCAATAGAAAGAAATCAAGTGTTGTGCCAATCATTAGACATAAAATGTGTTCCAATAACAAAGCAACAATTGTTGTCCTAATCATTAAGAATGAAATGTGATCTATTAGAAAAACAACAAATGTTAAGCTAATCATGAACTAATGAATATCATGCAAGATGTTCCTTGCATCAAAGGCCACGTGAAATGTTCTAACCACAATAAGTTGTCATCTTCCTCTATTTAGAGTGGTGAATATCATCCTAATGATTAAGATTCCTATAGATTGATGAGTAAGCACTTCTAATACCTCAAAGTGTTGCCACCTACATGCAAATAGACTATCATACACATGCTATAGACTCCACCTCTTCACCCTAATTATTAGCTTCTAGACTCCACCTCTATTAATTACCAACTTCCACCTCATTCTTTGGAGAAAAAGTCAAGCTAACTCTACTAGAAAATTCTCACCTCTCGGATCTTAACTCTCCAACCATTTTACACTTCACTAATTAAAGATCAAAAAGGCTAGTAAGGGTAACTTAGTTGCTATTGGCACGAAAAGGGTAAGTAGAAACCCTAACAAATCAAACTAATGCATATATACATATAAGATACACAGTTACTAGACAAAGTTACAAAATTATGATGAGGATGCCAAAAAAATATAGAAACCTCTCTAGTTGGAGACATTTGAGTATAAAAGTATTAGTTAGGCACAAAAAATATATTTTTGTAGTGAAAGAATCCCTACTAACTTACATGCCAAAAATACAAGTTTTTTGTACTCATAGTATATATAAAGAAACTCAATAAAATCATTGCATAAAAATAATTACTTATGCACACACATATATATTGTCATTTTTTATATACGAGGTATTACATTTACGTGACATTGGAATACCGTTACAGAGACATTCCTTGTTAATAAAATAAAGATATGTAAGATTTTGTTCACATAGTCTTTTATCATTGGCATAGAACGCCGCATAACATTATACATGTGCCATATAAGCTATTCTCTGCATAAGACGCCGAGGCTTGTTACTATCACATATTGATCTCACATAAAAACATTGAAGACACTAGTGTAAATGGTGAACCATTGGAAAAAAAGTAGGGGTGGTTTGGTATGGGATCCCAAATCAAAAATGGGATCCCAAATCCCAAACCAAAAATTTTCAAGACAAAAAATTGAAGACCAATTCCAAACCAAAATTTCAGTATTCCCAATTTTCGAGAATCCCGAAATATTTTCGGTATTTCGGGATGGTTTGGTATTCCCAAATTTCATACAAATTGAAACAGCAATCATTCATATCAAGTTAAATTAGCATGCAACCAAAATAAAATAAGTTAAAAACCCAAAAGCAAAAAAATAAGTTGCAAACCTAATATGTTCGAAAACTAACAATACAATTTTTTGATTTTGTGTTGAAGAAATAGACACATTTGTGGGAGGTTCGTACTGGCAAATGTGGCGATAAAGGGCTATGGTTACTACATTAGACCACACCAATTATATTGCTACTAGTAGTTAGCAACAATTCAAATGTATAATAATACATATATAAATAATATATATATATATATATTATTTATTTTCGGTTCGGTATGGGATTACTGAAAGATTAAGTAGACATTACCGAATCCCATATTGAAATTTCGCAATCGGTTTGGTATTTCATCCCGAAAATTTGGTTTGGGATCGGAATTTTTTTTTGTTTGGTTCGGGATGTTCAGGAATTTTTTCCAGCGCTGAAAAAAAGGCATACAAAGTTTTAAAATATAATGTTGTAAAACAAACTATACTTTGCTCTTTACATATAAAGAGTTATTTCTCCTTTAACTCGAAAAACATAATTGCATTGAAAAGTCTCCCATGTTATCATTGGCGTAGCTAGAATTTTTAAATAATGGAATCATAATATCAACAAAAAAGCTTTATTGGACATTTCGTCGAGCACCTAGTAGGCACCTTTCAATTATTGTCAACATATGCCGATGCCAACAAATGTCAACATTAATTTGTAGAGACTTGTCGAAGGTGGATGCAGGATATATGAAGTAATGTTAAAGACTGCCAAGACTTTGTACCTGAAGTATTTCATACATGAAGAAAGAAAATGAAGACAAATGTGATACAAGAAAATAGAAATAGGAGGAGGAGGTTGTAATTTAGTTTGTCTTAACTGTTTATAGGGGGTCAAATACAATATACAAACAAATATACATAGACTTTTTGAAGTTGTTAGGGTTAAGAACAACCAATGACCTATACTAGCTCCACCACGGCACGTTATCATATTTACAATTTCTCCTTTTTTTGGTGATAATAAGTTTGGTATGTCAATTAATATCAGTGTATCAATCGTATGTGGAAAATTCATTTGAACCTGAAATTTGAGAATTCTTTGTTCGTCTTTTTCATCTATATGGAATATAATTTATGCATAATATCGTTTCATCCACGTAATGAGCCATAGCTGGCCCCAAAACTAAAACACGTGCAATATAATATCAAAACCTAATTACGTTGGAACCGTTACCATGCATGTCAGCTATACTGTGAGCTTTTCCTTTGTCTTCGTCAATGTAATTAGTAGTTTATATTATCATGAATATATCTAACACGAGGTTATGTAACGTATATATATAATGAAAATATAACGTTGGAACCCCATATATATAACTGAGTGCCACGACTCCAATAACAAACCAACACACAAAAAATAAGGATAACAAAATTATGTTGTGTCATATAATTTGTAAATGAACAAGACTATAAGATTGCAAGAGTTTTATGCACTCGAGAGCGAGATTCACAATTTTCAATTATAACATTGTGATGGCCTACAAGAGTACATTTATAATCATCATAAGTTTGATGTGAAATAGTTTCGTGTCATGTTGTCAAAATACAAATAACGTACATTGTTGATTACGCGTTAGTATTGTTGAATGTGTGGTCATAAATCACATGTTGATGACACTATTAATTGTCCTTAAATCTTTTTGTCAGTTTGGCCATTCGTCATACGACCTTAATCACCACCTATGTCCCATGTATTGGAATCAACATAGGGACTGGGGTGGTCTTGGGACGCTCCAGAGATCTGGAAAAGAGTGCTAGTGAAGGTCTCCTAGCGACCCCTGAATGTATGGCATGAAAGCATTTTATGCCCACTAATTGTTCAATGAAATGTCTTGTTCGGCATATCTTGATAACTTCTGGTAGGATGCATAGACACCACACAATAAGATGCATTGTTATCACTCTGCAAATGTTGACATTTGCTTGGCAAGTAGAGGACGACATGCACGCCAAGTGCTCAATAAAATGCCCAATTGAAAAGGCTAATAAAATAATTTTGCCAAACTCCGTGCTATTCCATTAAAAAAAAAAGAATAATCTTCTGCACTAGGACTCCCCGAAATTAGAGTTTTGGATCCACCACAATGTGTAAAGCAACAATTAACAACATGGACATATACTAGATATCATGATGAGTTTGTAGCTGTTAGTGTTAAAATTATTTACCCCATGCACGGCTGTACCAGAGGTCACAAGTTCAATTTTCTCTCTCATCTCCCAACAGGATCATTTTCAGATTCTTTTGGTGAGCATCTAGGAGATTCGTAAATCGTGTTCGTTCATTGTACATTATACGGTCAGTTTTTATCAGGTATTGTTTATATTTAATTTTAAATAAAATTATTTAAAATAATTTCTAATCGCACGATGTATGATGAACGGATATAATTTACGGATTTTCAGAATCCACACAAAGAGAATCCGAATTCCTCAGTCTCACTTAGCATATAACCTAGCTAGTAGCCTGAACATCATGTTCTTTTTCACCCTAAAAATATATTTCCAATCATCTTCTAGAAGGCATTAAAAAACAAAATAAACCAAAACCACTTACTTTCCCGTCAAAAAGGAAAAGTAGTCGGAAAACTTACCAACCACTTACAACGGCCAATCAATCGATGGCTTCAACTAGGCATGGCAAACGGGTCGTGTCAGTCGTGTTCGTGTCGTTTTCGTGTAATACCTGTTATCTTAACGGGTCGTGTCGTGTCACACCCGTTATCTTAACGGGTCCTTAACAGGTCGTGTCACTTTACCCAACGGGTAAAGTGACCCGACCCGTTATGACCCGTTAAGAAAAATATATTTTTTTTCTTAAATTTGCACATACCACACATTGCCACATAAATATTACTTCAAAACATTAAAACACATTTGTCATTTAAGTACTACATCTACACTCGAAAATAAGAGCCTAATAAAAAAATAATACATACACTACTAATCTATTACAAATTTTAAATGTGCAAGGATATGCAAATTGAAACAGTTTTTGTTTTCAAGGTTGTGAAATCATTCTCAAAAGTTTAAACCTCAATTTACAAAATCCTCGATTTACATCGATCATCATGAAATTGCATTGGAACTTTGGCTTGATCTATTGCCTTCAAGAGTTATGTTGATGATGTTTTCAGTAAGGTTTTCCACGTCATAACTATCTTCTGCATAAACTAAGCATAGAAAAACCAAACATTAAAAATCATTCAAATTATGAGAAGTTTACCAAAATAATTATGAAAAAAAATAAAACAATAGTACTATACCATACTTTTATTAAGTATAAACATAAGATTTTGTGGTATCCACTAGTGTAAATATTTTAAATTGAAGATCGAATTCAATCATTGTATTCATATAAGGTCAAGGAGTGTAGTTGTAAAAAATCATCAAAATCGGAGTTAAATTAACCGTTAAATCGTGATTTTTCGTTTATAACCGTCGAAAAGTTTTGTCCCGTTACGTGCTCTCTGAATGTTTGTTTTTTGCAATTTTTGGCGTATGCGATCTCGAAATATATACAAACATGTTTAACGATTGGATCATTGAAACTAGTTTCGTAGAATGAGTATCCCATCAAAACAATAGATTCACTAATACTTAAGAGTTTATTCATACTTTTATTAAGTATAACATAAGATTTTGTGGTTTCCACTAGAGTAAATATTTTAAATTGAAGATCGAATTCAATCATTGTATTCATATAGGGTCAAGGAGTGTAGTTGTAAAAAATCATCAAAATCGGAGTTAAAATGACCGTTAAATCGTGATTTTTCGTTTATAACCGTCGAAAAGTTTTGTCCTGTTACTTGATCTCTGAATGTTTGTTTTTTGCAATTTTTGGCGTATGCAATCTCGAAGTATATACAAACATGTTTGACGGTTGGATCATTGAAACTAGTTTTGTAGAATGAGTATCCCATCAAAACAATAAATTCACTAATACTTAAGAGTTTATTCATACTTTTATTAAGTATAATATAAGATTTTGTGGTATCCACTAGTGTAAATATTTTAAATTGAAGATCGAATTCAATCATTGTATTCATATAGGATCAAGGAGTGTGGTTGTAAAAAAACATCAAACTCGGAGTTAAAATGACCGTTAAATCGTGATTTTTCGTTTATAACCGTCGAAAAGTTTTGTCCCGTTACTTGATCTCTGAATGTTTGTTTTTTGTAATTTTTGATGTATGCGATCTTGAAGTATATACAAACATGTTTGACGGTTGGATCTTTGAAACTAGTTTCATAGAATGAGTATCCCATCAAAACAATAGATTCACTAATACGTAATAGTTTATTCATACTTTTATTAAGTATAATATAAGATTTTGTGGTTTCCACTAGTGTAAATATTTTAAATTGAAGATCGAATTCAATCATTGTATTCATATAAGGTGAAGGACTGTAGCTGCAAAAAATCATCAAAATCAGAGTTAAAATGACCCTTAAATCGTGATTTTTCTTTTTATAACCGTCAAAAAGTTTTGTCCCGTTAATTGATCTCTGAATGTTTGTTTTTTGTAATTTTTGACGTATGCGATCTCGAAGTATATACAAACATGTTTGACGGTTGGATCTTTGAAACTAGTTTCGTAGAATGAGTATCCCATCAAAACAATAGATTCACTAATACTTAATAGTTTATTCATACTTTTATTAAGTATAACATAAGATTTTGTGGTATCCACTAGTGTAAATATTTTAAATTGAAGATCGAATTCAATCATTGTATTCATATAAGGTCAAGGAGTGTAGTTGTAAAAAATCATCAAAATCGGAGTTAAATTAACCGTTAAATCGTGATTTTTCGTTTATAACAGTCGAAAAGTTTTGTCCTGTTACTTGATCTCTGAATGTTTGTTTTTTGCAATTTTTGGCTTATGTGATCTCGAAATATATAAAAATATGTTTGACGGTTGGATCATTGAAACTAGTTTCATAGAATGAGTATCACATCAAAACAATAGATTCACTAATACTTAAGAGTTTATTCATACTTTTATTAAGTATAACATAAGATTTTGTGGTATGCACTAGTGTAAATATTTTAAATTGAAGATCGAATTTAATCATTGTATTCATATAGGGTCAAGGAGTGTAGTTGTAAAAAATCATCAAAATTGGAGTTAAAATGACCGTTAAATCGTGATTTTTCGTTTATAACCGTCGAAAAGTTTTGTCCCGTAACTTGATCTCTAAATGTTTTTTTTTTGCAATTTTTGGTGTATGCGATCTCGAAGTATATATAAACATGTTTGACGGTTGGATCATTGAAACTAGTTTCGTAGAATGAGTATCCCATCAAAACAATAGATTCACTAATACTTAATAGTTTATTCATACTTTAATTAAGTATAATATAAGATTTTGTGGTATCCACTAGTGTAAATATTTTAAATTGAATATCGAATTCAATCATATTCATATATGGTCAAGGAGTGTAGCTGCAAAAAATCATCAAAATCAGAGTTAAAATGACCGTTAAATCGTGATTTTTCTTTTTATAACCGTCGAAAAGTTTTGTCCCGTTAATTGATCTCTGAATGTTTGTTTTTTGTAATTTTTGACACATGCGATCTTAAAGTATATACAAACATGTTTGGCGGTTGGATCTTTGAAACTAGTTTCGTAGAATGAGTATCCCATCAAAACAATAGATTCACTAATACTTAATAGTTTATTCATACTTTTATTAAGTATAACATAAGATTTTGTGGTATCCACTAGTGTAAATATTTTAAATTGAAGATCAAATTCATTACTTGTATTCATATAGGGTCAAGGAGTGTAGTTGTAAAAAATCATCAAAATCGGAGTTAAAATAACCGTTAAATCGTGATTTTTTGTTTATAACCGTTGAAAACTTTTGTCCCATTACTTGATCTCTGAATGTTTGTTTTTTGCAATTTTTGGCGTATACGATCTCGAAGTATATACAAACATGTTTGACGGTTGGATCACTGAAACTAGTTTTGTAGAATGAGTATCCCATCAAAACAATAAATTCACTAATACTTAAGAGTTTATTCATACTTTTATTAAGTATAATATAAGATTTTGTGGTATCCACTAGTGTAAATATTTTAAATTGAAGATCGAATTCAATCATTGTATTCATATAGGGTCAAGGAGTGTGGTTGTAAAAAATCATCAAAATCAGAGTTAAAATGACCGTTCAATCGTGATTTTTCGTTTATAACCGTCGAAAAGTTTTGTCCTGTTACTTGCTCTCTGAATGTTTGTTTTTTGTAATTTTTGGCGTATGCGATCTCGAAGTATATACAAACATGTTTGATAGTTGGATCGTTGAAATTAATTTCGTATAATTCGTATCCCATGAAGTTCAATGGTGTGTGTGTGTGTATATATATTTATTTATTAAGTAGATTTAAATCTATTTATTTTGTATGTATAATTATTATAGTTTTTAGGGGTATAAAATTTAATATATATATATATAATTATTATAGTTAATATTTTGGGTATAATTATTATAATAATTATAGTTAATTTAATATATATATATATATATATAATTATTATAGTTTTTAGGGGTATAAAATTGTTAAATTAATATATATATATAATTATTATAGTATTTTTTTAGGGTTATAAATTATTAAATTAATATTCTGCTTATCGTGTATCGTGTTACCCACGTGTATACCCGAACAAACCCGTTATCTTAACATGTGCTTATCGGGTTACCCGATAACGACCCGTTTCGTTATCGTGTCGACCCGAACACCTATTAATTTCGTGTCGTGTCGTGTCGGGTTATCGGGTCGTGTCAGGAATTGCCAGGCCTAGCTTCAACCTTTGTTTTCTATTGACACAACCCTGATCGTGTATATTAAAAAGAAAAGTTTATAACTTTTGTAAATAGATAATATAAAATATAAAAAACCACAACAACTTTGTCACAGTTTGTCAACTTCTCGAATCAGACCTTTTACTTAGTAGTGGCACATCTTTAATACAGGACATAAATATTAGGGTTTAATGGACCACACATATATTGTTGGCAGGTTGCCTGTGTATGGACTTGGAAACTACGACATATTCTACCTTGCTTTCTTCTGGAAGTAATATAATATTGATGATATAAAACGTTAGCATCAATACAAGTAGGAATGCTGGGCATGCAGATATATCTGTGGTGGACCAGTGAAACTACCAAGAAGAAGGGATTAGGTTAGGCTTGCTCACCAAGATATATCTATGGCTTCTATATATGCACATTGATTCTTCTCAGTGTGCATCAATGTGACTGGGATCTTCAATATAAAGAAACATTATTCTATGTCCGAATATAATATATATGTTTTATATATAGAACGAGATGTTGGCCTCGAGAAGGGGAGTCGTACACAAAATTCGAGCACTTGAATAAATATGTTTAACTTACTGAACGTATAAACTCCTTAATCTAGATATTATATGTTTGTAACATATATGAGAACAACTTATATTAAACGGGTTTACTGTCGTGTAGCTTTACAATCTAATATGCATTATCATTTAGAGAAACACTTGCACGTGATTATTGGATAAGGGAAGTCATGTGGTGGTGAACTCATTCTATGTAAGTCCTAAGATCTACCCATAGATTCCTGAAAAATGTGCAAAATTATGCGCGTTTATCAATTTTTACCTTTATCGATTAATTATAGGTTGTGTTATCAACTTCTAATATTATTTTTTGGGAAAAATTAGTATATGGTTCTTAGTTTCTAATGTTCATTGACTAAGATCTTATCAGTTTTTATATTTTAATCAAAGTCTTTAACATTAATATATTAATGAATTACATGTAAGTAACATAATTTTTATAATAAAAATTAGTAATTGATTTAGAGTTTTAATATTCATACCCTTATTAAACTCCTAATTAATTTTCAATTCAAATATTTCCAAAATATAAAAAAACAAAATTAGAATAAGTTTGTACCCATTAAATTTTTAAGAAATTTTTTCAATTTTTTAATCTTATATGTACCCATTTTTAAATAAACAAATTTGTTATATGAAAAATGTACCCTTTTTTTAAATATAAAATGTACCCATTTTTTATATAAAATTCATTCAATCTTTTCTCTAATCTATTTTTTATACTTATATGGATACATTCTATTTCGTTGATTTGAGAATGTATACATGTCAAGTTTAATAGAAGAAATTTAATAATGTTATTAAGCCTAATATCTTTTTGTTTTTGTTTGTTTTTTTCAATGTACCCATGTTTTGGTACAACAATTTTTTGTTTAGTTTTGATCAAGGTATTAAATATCGATGATATCGGAAATATCGGTAGTCCAAAAACATGAAAATATCGATGGAAATATCGGGATATTATCGATATCGATAAAAATAGTATGGAAACCACGGAAATCGTAAGAAAAACTTGGAAATTTTTATTGAAACTTTGCAGGATGTTTATTTAGTCAATTATCTATTAGTTTATCACAAAAAAATTGGAAGGAAATGCATTGCATGATGGATTTAACTTATTTAAGTTGATTATATAGCGAGCTGGCAAACATTGTGAGTGTAGAAAATATGTAGTTATTAATGAAAGAAGTTTAAACACACCATAATCATTTATATATAATGAATTAGTACAATATTTTACACTTTATACATTGCATGGTAAGATACATGAGTGACTTAGTACCACATAGAGTTCCTATGAGGTTCAAAATTTTCACTATCTTCGTCATCTCTATGTGTAGAGTAAGTGTATTTTAGCATATTTTCACAAAAACATAAGTGATATGGTGGTCATGGTGTTGAAGGAGTAAAATGGGAGGGGTTCGAATCCCCTTGGTGTTTTTTTAAATATAGAAAATTTTCCTAGACAATAAATATTAGCTTGCAAGCCTTGCAGACATCTTAAAAATTATATAAATATTACAGGCTGAATATGTAATTACAAACACATCTATAGCGAGTTGGATAAGGTCTAGGTGTGTGGTTGACAAAGGGAGGGATTTGAATCCCCTTGGTGTTTTTTTTTCTTTCTTATTTTCTTTTCCTTTTCCTTTTCCTTTTTTTCTTTTGTTTTCTCCTGCCTTTCAACTAAATAATTCATAATTTATATTTATATAACCTTTATATATATATATATATATATATATATATATAATATATCTCAAACTTTTAAAATTATAAAACACCCACGTAGTGTGGGTGGATCTCAAACTTGGACAACTTTTTAAAATATAAAGAACCCACTACGTGGGTTTTCATAATTAAAACATGACCACAACTTTTTAAAATACAAAGAACCCACTACGTGGGTCTCTCCCCTACCCCGAGACCCCATTTTCTTCTCACTCACTTCGACTCTCTCTCTCTTCTCTGCACTGTCTCTCTCTCTCGAAACCCTCTTACCTCTCTCCCTCTCTTGCCGTGACCACACACACACACGCAGCAACACCATCTGCTCGACTCGAGCAGATCGAGGAACACATCATCAGTCTTCTCTCTCCCGCCTCTGCGAGAATGGCGGAGCCCATAACTTTCCGACGAGCCTTCTTTGATTTTCCAGTTAGGTAAGTCTCAGATCTCTCTCTCCGTGTTAGTGTGAAGTTCAAATTAGTTCGATCTGCTGCACTGCCCTTCGTTCACCACCGCAGAAAGAACAGACAGAGAGCGAGCGAGCGGAGGGGAGACACACCACACCCATCCCACCGTGACCTCCACCACAGTGGCGCACACTCCGGCGAGCACCATCACCACCTGTGAGAGGCGCAGATCTTGGCAGAGAGAGGCACAGATCTTGGCAGCTGCGACGACGGAGCTCGGCTACTGTTCCGATGACGGAGAGAGAGCGATATTATCGATAATAGTGATAATATCGCGATATTATCGATAATACTAATATCGCGATATTATCGATAATAATAATATCGCGATATTATCGATAATAATAATATCGCGATATTTTGATGAAAACTAATTGGATACCTATTAAAATATCGGTACCGCGAAAAACCGATAATATCGGCGATATTATCGGCATTTAAGACCTTAGTTTTGATGAACGTACACAGACATATATATACATACACACACACACATAATATATTGGTGAGTATAATTCATCTTTAATATTTTTAATCTCATAAATTATGGGTTTTATTTAAAATCTCATTAATATAAATAACTACAAATTTCATTTTTAATTAAAAATATAATAACTTACATAAAAATACATTATTACACTAATGTCAGTGACACACCCCGACTGAGATCAAGGCATGCTGGCCATCACATGAGGGTGACGTAGCCATGTACACAGTGCGGAAGCAATAAAGATAAGAAATATGTGAATAATTAAAAACCGAAACTACTAGAGTGCACTAATAAACAGGAAGTGTGAGGAGTAAGCTACAAAAGTAATTACTCCTAATCAAAGCATAGCAAGTCTAGGTGCAGTCCAGTAGGACAAGTACTAGTTATACAGTACCATAAGATGTCCTACAATTATTTTATTATGTCAGAACCGCCGAAGTCTTCAAGGCCACCAACAGCAAGCTTACCTAAACCCTGGAGGGGTGCAAAACAGAAAACGTGAGTGGCCAAAAACAAATGTTTTACAAAACCATTTCAGTTATCAACATTTCTAACCCCTCGCTGTAAAACATGTATAATTTTTCCCAGAATCAAAATATAAGCATATACATAAATATATATGTAAATATATCAATTCAAATCATGCTTCACATAATCATATTCATATGTATGTCATGCCAAGATATAACAGAGTAAGTAATTCAAGTGAGAATAACTTCATAGAAATATATCATATTAGCCGGAACCCCTGTGGTAGTCTGTACGGCTGAATTCATAGCTCAAAAGTCAATCTAGCCAGAGTCACTACAATGACCTATACGACACTATACTGCACAAGAGTCGGAACCAAATGAAAAGGTATGTACGACAATACTGGGTGTACTATAATTATGCTTAATACTACTCTCACATAATAGCTGGGCGATAAATCACTAGTCACCTACGAGTCGGAACCATAGTGAAGGTCTTTACGACAAGATTGTGCACCTAAATTGGATCCAATATAAGCATATGGTGCGGGAAGTGACATTATAAACACGCATGTGCCATATCTCTGGCTAAATCACAATCACCTTAGGTGTAGTTTTATGAGCTCAACGTTATTCAATCACATATCACATCATTCATAATTCACATAACCAAACATAACTCACCTGAGCGTCCATTGCACCATAACTATATATAATGCATCATATACCAATTCATATACGAAATATAAATTCATATGCATGGCATTCAAGGCATAATATCATTTAAACATATTTTCTGGGAAAATATCAAGTATATAAATATATACTGAAAACCAAAAGGCCACTCACTGGTATGTCGAAAGGTCGTAGCCCCCGAGTCGCCCTTGAACATGCTCGTCCTCGGGATAAGTCTCACCTATATGCGAATTAACTATAAAAATGTTATTCAAAGCACATAGACAAAACTAGCTAATAACTTCTCATACAATGCTCAAATGGGGTGTTTGAATATACCAAGTGATCTACACAACTCCATGAACATCCCTATATTTTTAGAAAAATTTTCCAACAACCCACACGTCGGCCAAGGCACGGCTAGACCCTTTGCCCACGCGTGGGCATGTGCCAGGCACATTGACGGTAACCATAACGGCGTTAGGGAATATTCTGTTAAAAAAGTAGCATATACCGTTAATTATTAACGGCGTCATCCAACGCCGTTAGCATATTCCGTCAGTTTTGACGGAATATACCTTCGTCTTCTCCGACAAGTCGCGGGACGCCTGTGACTTCGCCGGTTTCTGGGTTAATTTTTAAAACCTTATATCTTTCTCAATTCTTAACCAAAGTACATGAAACTTGTCTCAAAATGAAGCTTATGAAGAGTAGAACAAATCCTTACCTTCCAAAAGTCCTAAAATCCACAAAATTTCGCCGGAGAGACCTCGACAATCCCGGCCAAATTTCAAACTCTTCGATCTTGACTTCCTAATGTCCAAATTTTTCCAACGAATCACCCCGAGCCTCGTGAGGACCTCCTAAAGCTCCCTATGAGCTCCAAATTTCTTAAAACCTTCAAAATTACGTGTGCATGAACAGTGCACAAAGTCGGGGTTAGGGTTTCTCGGGTTTTCGAAGCTTTCCATTCTCAAAATGGTACCAATGAACTCAGAAGCTTGCAAGGAACAAAAATCTTACCTTTTTGACGTCGATCCGTGAAGTTTGAAAGGGTTTTGGGTGTCGTCTATACGGTTGTACGGAAATAGCTAAAAATAGAGAGGGAGAGGGAAGAAAGAGAGCACAGGAGTGATGTGTGGGTGTGTGTGTGGTCCCAGTTTGGTTTCCAACCAAACAAAAACACTTTAAGTCCTAAGTGTTCCAAAAACTTAGGAAAAATAATGGATAGGTCTAAAAACTTAAACTTAAACCACACAACACAATTTAACGTCCAAGGGTAAAACCATCCTTTCACGTCCTCGAGAATAAAAGAATATATATCTCCGGGACGGGCCGTGACAGTCAGGTAGGGCTGGAAAAAAATCCCAAAAATCCCAAACCAAACCGAAAAAATCCCGATCCCAAACCAAAAAAATCCCAAACCAAAAATCCTGAAATTTTCGGTATGTAATCCCGAACCAAACCGATATTTTCGGTACGGGATTCGGTTTTGAATCTCAAATTTTCGGTATTCCCATACCGAACCGAAAATAAATATTATATAATATATATATATTTTTTTTTCTTTTAATTATAAGAGAATTATTTCAACCGTTCATTGTTTTAGATTTAATCTTTGCCGTTCGTATGTTTTTAGGTCAGAAACCATTTCACAACCATTTCACAAACTTCACTTTCGTTCTAGCCGACCCTAATCTCTTCTCTCGTCTCTGATCTCTCCCTCATCTAGCCGACGAGCCCTCATCTCATCTCTCTCTCTCTGTGACGAATTCCGGCCAGCCACCGGCCCACCACCACACTTGACGAATTGCAGAGTTCACTACTTCACTTCTTCCTCGTCCTTTCCTTCCACAACCCACGGTCCACCTCAGGCATCCTCTTCCTTCTTCTTCTTCCTCCACCTCAGGTAAAAAAGTTCGTAACTTCCGTGTTTCTTACTTGTAAATTTAAGACTGTTTGGATGTATATGTTGTTCTGTTTGAATTAATGTTTGGGATTTAAGACTGCTTGGTTGAACTTTGAACTCGCTGCTTGCATGCCCTTCGTTTCACGGCGGTCGCGGCGCCCTACCCTCGGCCGGTGGGCATCCCTCCGATCTCACCTTCCTTGCCGGCGGTGGTTGCTGCTGAAAACGACAACCGCCTGTGTTTCCCCTTCTGGGTTTTTCGTCATTTTTCAGAACACTTCGTTTTTTATTAAGCTGTAGGAAATGGTTACGGTTAAGCAGTTTCAAGATGGTAACTTTTTATCACAATGCTCTCCATTTTCTGTGCAAGGTTTATGATTTTTCTTGCTTTTGATTTGATGGGTTTGAATATTTGTGGTTGAATTTTATTGAGTAGTATCTGTTTTTTAGTTATTTTCTTGTTATATTTGTATTGATCGTGTTGTTTTCGATCGATTTATACTATCAGAAGGACTTCAAATTTTGTTGCTTTTATCATTCCCATGGATTTTTTTCGAGTATTAATGAAGGAATGTTTACAGGTATAAAAATCCCCTTGTACCGCTTCGGTAGCAATTCGATATTGGATGATGGTTGTGCTGGACGCATTTCGTGCGTGCTAGAAGGAGGAGAAGAAGAGAGTGTATTTTGAGTAGTATTTGTTTTTTAGCTTTTTTTTGTCCAAAAGCCCAAAATTATTTTTGGGATTCCCGATTTGTTCCGAAATCCCGAAACTATTTCGGGATTCCCGAAAATTGGGATTCCCGAAAATTTGGTTTGGGATCGGTATTGAAATTGGGATTCCCGAAAATTTCGGTATGGGAATCGGGACAAGGGTTTCGGTATGGGATCCCATACCGAACCACCCCTACAGTCAGGGACTTCGATCAAAAACTAAAAACCACGAAGGTTTCAATCAAAGAACATTGGTAGTTAGGGAACCGCATCCAAAAGAAGGTTTTGATCTAATAATACATTACCGTGTAGAGAAACAATTGCATGTGATAGTACATTATTAGATAAAAAAAATCACGTAACTGTGAACTCGTTCTATATAAGTCCCGAGATCCACACATAGATTCACGAAAAGTATGCAAAATTATGCGCTTTAATCAATTTTTACCTTTATCGATTAATTGTGGGTAGTGCCATCAGCATCTAATTTTTTTTTTTCTTTCGTTGACTCATTTGTACAAGTTGTAACATCAGTTTCCTTACTATATGAACCCTAATACTAGATTGGTTTTCAAAAGCAACGTTTGAAGCGACTGAAGTGCCAGTAAGAATACCTTCAAGACCACGCAACGGCTGCATTAGTTAACCAGTAAACAAGTTAACCAACAAATAAAGGTTGAACTAATTATTCTTGCTTAACTGCTTCACTGGGATACGATATGCTGCTTAATTATGTTAATTTGATTTCTAAACTTGACTAGTCTTTTTCCTCTCTGACGAGTAATTTTCTAGAAACAGCCACGAATCTGACCCAAATTACATAGTTGATAATTCATGAACGTTGAATACAATTGAGGGTAGTGTTATACATGCTTCTTTTTACTTCTCACACATTTATTAATTTTTGTTCATTAATATTTTTCAATTCATTCGATTTGATAGTTGAAAATTAAAAAAATATATGTTAGAGGTAAAAATGAACATGTGGATAGCAATATCCATAATTAATCGATAAGTACACGTATTATGACATAAATTGTTAATACACACCACATAACGGTCACATAACGTACACAGGAATGAATTCAAAATGTTTTCTTTCCTTCAACAGTTTTAAAATGGCTATGATATTGGACATCGTTTTGACCTTAAGAAACAAATTTTGTTGGAGAAAGTCGAAAACAGTGTTTTGCTAGCTAGATTTTCATTTTCTTCCATAAAATGTGGCATTGATTATGTACGAGGCTTCTTGACTATTGATCACTTTCGGTGCTTCGAAATATACCACAATTCTAGAATTCCAATTTAATCCACCTCCAGTTAAGTCTTTCTTATCTTTGGATGAGAGAAATTGTAATTTTTTTGGTATTTAAAAATGATTTATTTGTTTGTATTTGATTCAGCATAATTTTTTTTATGTAAAATTCCAAAGGCCATAAAATGAGTACCACACTACCATCCAAGTGGGGCCCATAGGTACAAGTTGCTGATAAGAAAAACCCGCTCGATAACGTATAGTAATAAAAAACTATTATTCTCCATTAATTAATGTTATCATTCATGGATACAATATTTTACTATTATTATTACTAGCAGAGAGCACACACTTTGTGTGTGTAAAAAATTTCTCTTAATAAATGCATTTTTTTTAATATTACATAATTACTGTTTTGTCCTTCTTATGTAAATATTGTGTATCAAAAGTGAGGGTAAAATTGAAAAATTAAGTATAAAAAGGGTAAAATAGGAAAAATAGAGATATGATTGTCATTTTGTCAAAACACAAAATTACTATTTTCCCTCATTTTGTCAATAGTGTGTTTCAAAAGTGAGGGCAAAATAGGAAAAAAAAGTGGCAAAAAGTTGACAAGGAGGGTTCTCTTAATAATCGTATAGATTATTATAAACGTAAATATTGTTATAAACTTCTTATTTAGGTGTGATTGTGTAAATTTTAGATTAGATTTTATTCTAGTTATTTTATCCTATTAGGACTTGTATTCCTTGGAGGAGAAGAATTTCTTCTCTCTCATTACTATAAATAAAGACACTGCGTAGAGGAAATAACACATCCTCTACACAACCCTACAAACACATATCTCTCTATTTTCTCTACGCAGCCGATCCCCTCTCTCTGTTAGTTAAATATAGACCACAACAAATATATCCTTTATTTATGTTATAACACGAAAATTAATAATATGCAGTTACCAATTTCTACCTTGAACTTTAATTTTAGCCAATTACCCCCTTGAACTTTTTTAATTAGCCAACTTCCCCCTTGAACTTATTTAATTAGCCAACTTCCCCCCTTGAATTTTAATTTTAGACGATTACCTCCTTAACTTTTATAAATAGCCAATTTCCTCCCATGACGTTATATTTTAAAAACTTTCATTGAATTTTCATCTATCCAATTTTTCATTATTTTTTCCCTCATATAGTTGTCATGTATTGTTTCTGTGATTAAGCTAGATGGAAAATTGGATGAAAACTTATAAAATTCAACACCACGGAAAAATTGGCTATTTGTAAAAGTTCAAAAAGGTAATCGATTAAAATTAAAATTCAAATGAGAAATTGACTAATTATAAAAGTTTAAGAGAGTAATCGACTAAAATTAAAATTTAAAGAAAAAATTTGCCCAAAATACACGATCACACATTTAAATTAGATATCAAAACTCATGAGTAACGAAATCTACGAATGAATAGGTAAGCATGAATTTTTCATTATGTAGTAACCTGGAGAGCGGAACTTTAACAGATAATAACAAAACAAACCACATCATCATCTTGGTATAGCCGTAGCTACATAGCCTCCTCCTCCTCATCTATGTTGACACAAGTAGAATCAACCACGTGGTGACAAGAAAAGCATCCCCTCACAAACATCCAAACGAAGCACCGAAAGAAAAAGGTAATGACTGGAGATTCAATTTGTAATCAAAACTTTACAAGTTAAAGAATATAAAAAATTAATGATTATATTACTTAAGCGTTATAAACATATTTATTTTTACTAATGATATATTTTTAATTTATAAATTATATCTTTAAATTTAATCTCGTTAGTATTACCCGAGAAAAAAATATTATCCCTCCGAACCCATCTAGAAGACTACAGTACAATTCTGCAACTCTCACCCACTATTTTATTTATTTCCCACCCAACTAATTACAAATAATACCTAGCAGCCTGCTCTTTCTAGAAGAGCAAGTAAATTCAAGACGTAGCGTCACACCGTCTTGAAACTTTCATTTATTAATCATTCTATTTTCCTATTTTATTTTGTGACTTTCCATCTAGAAGCCATCCCTGTCAAAAGTTCACAAATACCCCACAAAAGGCTCAAAGAATCTCAATTTTATTTATGAATATGCTGACTTATGAGCCTCTTATATATATATCTGGGTACTTGTTGGTCTCTCTCTCTCCACACAAACCCAGCTCAACAGAAAACTTCCATTTCAATTTTAACCCACCAAAAGATGGTTGCCCTAGAAACCCCGCAAAATGCTGCACCTCTAGAAGAAAAAGTAGAACAATTTCAAGACCAAGATCCCTACGAGGCAGAAGAAACCCTATCTC
The DNA here is from genome assembly GCF_916048215.2 of Malus sylvestris. Taxonomy (NCBI): domain Eukaryota; kingdom Viridiplantae; phylum Streptophyta; class Magnoliopsida; order Rosales; family Rosaceae; genus Malus; species Malus sylvestris. The sequence continues at coordinate 25,645,187 of NC_062266.1, forward strand.
TGTGTGATCTTCCCACACACAGTGACTCCGCTCATTGGGAGGACTTCTCCAAAGATTACCAAAGCTCATCCTTCGACCGCTACGAAGACGATGACAACTTATTCGAGTTCGTCAGCGAGGAGTTCACCTCCTCTACGTACCCAGCAGAGAAGGACGACATAATCTTTTGCGGAAAACTTATACCCTACAACAAAGAAGCACCAAACTTTGCAGCGGAGAAATGTCATCAGAAGACTCAGAAGATCAAGAGACAAGAAACAGGAAACAAAACGAAAAGCTTTAGCTTTTCGAAGAAGAAAGGGTTTTTTTGGTCGTGGAGATCTTGCTCTTTCGGCAAGATAACCAAACCCTCAAACACGGCCAAGACTTCGAAGCCGAAAAATCCCAGATCGGCAAGTTACAGAAAGTGTGAGGTGAATAAAGTGTCTATACTTTCCAGCACGCCGTCGAGGTCCAAGTGGTATCTTTTGATGTTTCAAATGGCGAGGTTTCCAACGGAGATGGAGCTGAGGGACATAAAAAACCGGCAGAGCCGACGGATGCCGTCGACCATGTTTAGGTCATTTGATGAAGGCAGTGATGAGAAGGGTAATAAGGGAAGGAATGATAGTAAAAGTAGGGCAAAGGGGTTGTGGAGGCTGTTGAGGGCGGTGGGGTGTAGCAGTCCACATGCAGACGCCGTCGTAAAGGCAGGGCTTCTTTAGTTGGTGAGCTACAAGTTCCAGTTTCCACACGTGTAAATAAGAAGCTTGATTGGTGCTCAGCTCACGCGTGTGGGAGTTTTTCAGGAAGCCATGCTTGACCTTGCAAACTTAATTTGTGGCAGTGATGTAGGGACATGGTGTTTGGGATGTTCATTGTAATATACATGGGGATGGATAAGATAGTGACTTAAATATTCAATCACATTTTTGCAATATTAGAATCCTACATTTTTGCATATATATATAATATATATATATATATATATTTTTTTTTTTGAAATGGAGGCATGAATATCACTAATTGGAACCCCATAACTAAGAGAACGACTATCATTACATTTACTATAGTTATGTTGTCTAATAATGGCAACTGACTATGAGACGGGGAGCATGTCAGCTGACTAGGGCAGTGTCATCGTCTTCTTACATATTCACCGGTCTCTATAGATTAGAGTAGTTTAGAATATGATATGGACAAGAATTGGTGGTTTAGTACATAATTTGGTTGAAAACTTGATCCAAGGGTCATAAATAATTGGGACACTTTGGATGCGGTCCCTAGCTATCAATATTCTTTGATTGAAACCTTGTTAGTTTTTAGTTTTTGATTGAGGTCCATGACATTAATGTAATAATGTAAGTTACTATATATTTTAAATTAAAAACTAAAAATTGAAATTTTTAATTGTTTATATTAATGAGATTTTAAATAAAACCCATAATTTATGGGATTAAAAATAATAAAATATAAATTATACTCTCTATTATATTGTGTGTGTGTATACATATATGTATGGGTACATTAACAAAATTAACAAAAAAAGTTATTGTACCAAAACATGGATATATTCTCAAATCAACGAAAAAGAATGTACCCATATAAGTTTAAACATGGATTAAAAAATTTGAATGGATTTTATATTAAAAAAGGGTACATTTTACATATAACAAATTGATATATTTGAGAATGGGTACATTTAAGATTAAAAAATTGAAAAATTATATGAATGGATACATTTAAGATTAAAAAATTGAGAATCTTTTTATATATATAAAAAACTAATAGGTACAAACTTAATTTAATTTAATTTTTTATTATTTTGGAAATGTTTGAATTGAAAATTAATTAGAAGTTTAATAGAGGTGTGAGTATTAAACCCTAAATTAATTACTAATTTTTATATTAAAAAATTATATAATAAACATGTAAATTCATTATCACATTAATGCTAGGGACTTGAATCAAAATTTGAGAACTAATAAGGTCTTAGTCAATGAACAGTAAGAACTAGGGATCATATACTAATTTTTCCTAAATAATTTGGTGCAGTATCATGGGTTCTCAAAGAATGAGGATTCTCTCCGGATCCTCTTTGTGAGGATCCGGGGATCCTCCAATCACATCCGTTCATCGTATATTATGCGGTCAATTTTTTGTCATGTACCGTTTATATTTAATTTTAAATTAAAAAAATTACAATGATTTCTGACCGTACGATGTATAATAAACAGATGTGATTGAAGGATCACTGGGATCCTCACAAAGAGGATCCAGAGAGGATCCTCACTCCTCTTCATCGTTCAGAATATGGTATTGACAAAAATTGGTGATTGAGTACATAGTCTGGTTGAAAATTTTGATCCCATGGTCATACATAATTTGGTGCAATATCATGGCTTCGTTCATCTTCTCAAGCAGAAAAATGTAGGGGCTGAAGTACTTGTGATTCGAACAATTCTACAGAGGATCTCGTTGAAACTTATGCCATCTCTAATTGAAAAGAGCTAAACATAACCTCGTTCAGAATTATAGCCCTACAAAAATTATTTTTAAATAAACAGTATCAGGTCATATTTATACATCATTTCTAACCGAATTGGCTAAACATAGCCCGAAGATAATTTATTAGTTTTAACTTTATATTTTAAATTTATAAATTAATTTAATTAAACTATCATTGAATACTTTCAAATCTAGCAATTGAATTTGAATCAATTATTGCAAACGAGGAGCTGGGTCCCAGAAAATGGACTAAGAGGAGGCCTACATTTGGCCCTTTGGCCAAGTAATAACCTGGTGGGCTCCATATAATTATAACTCAATCATTTGTTGGAGATGAGTTTTTTGACAAATCAAATCATTTTTTAGTAGGTGTGGGCATTTGCAACCGAAAATCGAAACCGAAACATGAACCAAATTGGATCGCACCAAACGGTTTGCGGTTTTGAAACCGAACCGCAATGTAAGAAACGATTTGATTTCGATTTTGGCTTTTGAAAACAGCACTGAAACCGAACTGCACCGCAAATATTAATAAACATTTTAGTTAGTTGTTTGTTAGAGTATATACAAACCACACTAAAAATCATCATTCAACCACACTAGAATATCATCATTCATCATTTTCTTTCTTTAGTCTTCGACAGAATATCATTGTCCTACATCAGATATGGGATACTATGCAAACGTAAATTGCAAGGGAAATAATGCATAGCTTTCTCATAGATTTGAGGGTGCAAGTCTGTTTGTTGGGCGATTAATATACATCTGCCTTGACATTGGATCATTGATGTTATCTACTACACAGAGTATGTACGTAGTTGCAAACCGTTCATTCATTTCTTCTTCCTAAGCCTTCAATTTTTGCGTGGCAATTGGCACCTAGCTAGCTAAAAGACTGCTCTATGAGGACTTGTACTGGTTTTTAATGAGGGATTAGTTTCATTTCAAATATGGATTATGACATTTTGTAGCGGTTCGGTTGATATTGTTCCAATTTTAGATGAAAATAAATTATCAAAATATCACTCTATGCACTGATAGACATGCTTCATTAATTAATGTATTGGGTGGAAATCAGAAAATGAGACCATTTTATGCGTAGATAGGTGTCATTTTAAAATGTATGTTTTCTTCTTAAAAACCGAATTGAAACCGCACCGAATTTCGGTTTTGGCTTCAAAACCGCACCGCAAAAAGTGCGGGTTTCACTCCAAACCGCATCAAACCGAGCCATACCCACCCCTATTTTTTTAGCTTTTGGACCTTTAACCCTCTCTATTGGAGATGGCCTTAAGTCCCACCGCGTGCTCTAAGCGCTGAAAACAAGAGGTTTAACCCCAACGAGCGGCTATGAGGATATTCGATAGTCTTACCACTGAACCAACCACTCGTGAGTACCAAAAGCAAAATCTCGATTAATCTTATGCCTCCATACACAGAAAAAGGAGAAAACAATGGATCTTGATAAACTTTTCTCTTGTTCCATAGCTTGATTGAAGGATCTGGCTCCAAGTTAATAATATAAAACAGACTTGAAGCCCCTTAATAAAAAAATTAAAATATAATTGCAGATAACGCGTTATGTGCGCCTAAATACACGTAAATACATGATTTATTATAATAATTTCATCATAATTACGAAAACAGCCCAGATTAGTAGTGGTATTCATGTCAACGGGTATAAATATTAATCAACGTTAAGTAGCTTGCATTACTAACTTGGCCTTTGGTAAAGGCAAATGGGTGCCGAATGCCGGCCCTCTTACCCTTTGTACCTTGCCTTGTCTAGAACGATCGGCTACAAGGCAACACAAATATTAATTAGAAAATATGAACCCTAAAAATATAGCAGACAAAAGTCAACCAGTAAACTTGGCCAACAAGAAAACGAAAAAAAACGAAAGTCAACCATGATCATGCCTCTGAGATTCCCTATATAATGCTTTTTTCTTGATTATTTTTCCAAGTCAACGGGGAAGGGGGATACGAACTTAAGACATCTTCCGGCATTCGGAAGAAAAACACCGTTTTCAAATCACTAGAAAAAAATATATATAAGAAATGCTTTGTCATCAGTAATGGGAGTTCACCTCTGCATGTATGTTAAACAAAACTTTCCTTACAATATTACAAGCAACAGACTAGATGTCTTTGTTTATAAAGAGAACACTGACCTAAGATGTCTGTTCTGCCAAAAGGATCAAAACCGGCTCGGCGAGTCTGAGGAAGGTTCAGAAATTGACGATTTACGATTCAGACTTTTCTTTTCTCCTCATCTTTCCTTGTCTGCCACCGTTAATAGACGCATTGGCTTTTCTTTTCTCCGAATGTTTACCATTGGCACCTTGAGTTACCTTGTCATTTGGAGGCTGCTTTGTTTTCTTTTGTGTTTTCTTGTTGATTTTGTATACTTCAGAGAACTGGATCAAGTACCATCACAAGAGTAGAAATTTAATGAGATTGCTAAAAAAAGGGTTGATTCCAACTACCTGTACACCGGAAATGTCATTGTGCAATAGCTAAACTACCTCCATAGTTAACATTCAAGGTGCCATACCCAGTCAATCGGAAAAAGGTATAAGAACACAAAAAATAAGGTTAAGTATGCTGCACCTTTTCAAATAGAGCCAAATTTCTAGAAGCAGCCTTGTCGATGATGCTTTTATAGTATTGTGCAAACGGAGTATTGCCGCTGTGCTTTTCTAGCTGCATGTTGACCATTTAACATATAAAAAAAACAAGTAATATTCATCGAAGTCCAAAAAATAACGGTCATAATGGCTGCAGACCTGGAGAAATGATTCTACAGATTGTTGATCTTTTGGTGAAAAAGGCACCTCATCTCTCTTCTTCCGCACAAATTCAATGTTTTGCTCCACCTGCAGTGCAAGTAACAGAACCTTTTTGTCACATGACAAGGATTCCTAAACGCATTAACTTGATTGCCAGCCATGGAGGCCAAGGAAGTAGTTTATTAACAATGTTGGGGAGTTTGCAAAAGCCAACAAAGGAACCATTAATGTGTCACTGTCTTAGACATTCTTTGCCATATACTAGTTTTATTTGAATTTGCATAACAAAAACTGAGGACATTATGATTTTTAACTATAGATGCCACAGACGTAAAATAATATAAGTACAGCCTGCATTTAAAGACAGCCCGAATAGTGGGACTCCACAGGTTTCCCGTGTTTATCGAGGTACAACCATCAAGCAAATTTCTACTCAAGAGGATAAAAGAGACCTATGTCTCTGAGTGTCCCTGAATCCAGAAAATAAATTCATTCTCAAGGAGACAGATGCAAGTAAAAGACTAAATCTTCTATGAGACTGTACCTGATCAATAAAGCGCTTCACTATACGCTTGAAACTCTCGATAGTAGTTATCTCGTGGAACTTCCTCAAGCGGACAAGGGGAATAGTCGCCAGATCAGGAAAAGAAATATGATAGATCCACTGAGCAAAATGTGCTGAAAGCAGTTCAATAACAGATACAACACACTGTTCTTGAAAGTTCCTCGATTTTAACCAATTCTTTGGAAACTGCACAAAAAATATGGAATAACAATAATAAATCAAATCAGAGCAGATTGCATAACCCAATTCCAAACACACTTTTCTATCGGTAAAGTTACAAATTCCCAACCTTTACAGAACACATAATATTGGTGTCTTTTCCAGGTTTACCAACATCCTTGCCAATTTTATATTCCAAAACATCCACCACTAAAGAGGCAATAGGAATAAAAATTCCTGAGGAAGACGAGAGCTGATTTAACCATTGAATGCATTTGACTCTTAAAGGCAAATATCTAGGTCCAGAAAACAACACAGCCACTCCGTTTATAATCTGAATTATCATAAAGAGCAACGGCTGAAGATCATAATCAGGTATGTTAGCTGATATAAACGTAACCCATAGATCAATGCAACTAGTGTATTGCCAACCACATATCTTCTTGACAGCTTCCTGGCCATAGAAAATCAGGCAGAACTTCAGTAAATATCATTGGTACATCCGAAATACCATAACTTCTTATAAACTACACTCCCACAAACACATAAGCATATAACTTGAAAGAGGAAAAAGCTCAAGTTTCAGAATTTAATTAAACAAGCGCCAATAGGATTGAGTTAGTGGCAACACCTTCTTCTTTGTCAGCAGACCCTGCTTCAGTATTTTAGAAAGTTGTTTGATGGACACCATTGCTTTACTAGATGCTTTCTGCAGATCCACAGAGCATAGCTCAACAAAGGAGTTCCTTAGAAACTGTACGTGTTGAAATATAACAGGCTCCATAAATTGGCAATGACCAATAAATGATTTATATGTGTTAATAAAGCAGGTGTCAAAACAATCAGAGCGAAACACAGATGCCACATCGCGTATGATGAGAAAGGATAGAGATGATATAGTCCCTTTCCCTGTTGCCCACAGATGAACAGCAATCTGCAGTTTCAATTGGAAGTGTTAAGCATGAGTTGCATGACCTATATAACAAGCACGACAATGTATAAAGCACATGTGTGTGTGTGTGTGTGTTAAGTTTGAACTATTTTTTTCATTCATTTAGATATACCTTGATAAGTCTGCGGAGCAACGAAGGGAAAGCAATAAAAAATATCATAGAAGCTCTGATCCATGATAAGGAGAAGGCCAATATCTCAGAATCATTAACCTCATTCAGTAGTAAAAGGGTACTCCTCAAATACGATTTTATCAGTGGCTTAAGAGTATTCCATTTTGAATTCTTGCTCAAGTCCAAACTCTTCTCTTTCTTGGGATTGGAGCTTGATATGCCCAGTAGCCCCCTAAATACATTATCAGCCTCATTAAGCATGAACATCAATATCTTGCAAAAGGTTTCACTGTTCTGAATTCCATGACAAGAATCAGCATTAAAGACACTGGTTGTTTCAGCTCCATAGTGGCATGCAGCACGGTACCCATTTAATAGACTAGTAAGCGCAGGCACACTTTGATGCTCTTTGACTAGTTGACACAATGAATCAATGGCAGAGCTGGTCAACAACTTGCTAGCGTGAGTGTTAACACCATCAACATTCTCTGGCTGCATATCATCCTCGCTCATCTCATCCTCATCAGCATACTGTAGATGCATAATTGGGAGAAAGAAGGGACATCAAACAGCTGACCCAGATTACAGACGGAAATTAGGTTTGCAATATAAAACTGCAGACAAATGTACTGCTCCAAACAAAACTCAAAAACTGAAGCTAAATGCCACAATAGATATTACTTGCCTTTTTGTTTCTGAACTGTTCAGACCGCTTATGATAGTTTTCGAGAAAGTTAGAAAAATCTGGGTCCTGAAAATTTTCCAAGCAAACATGATCATTAAAAAGAAAAAGAAACGATCGGATGGGAGGTGGAGAAAGATAGTCGGTAGGATGAGCAGAATGGGGTGGTAACTGGTAAAAGAAACAATCTTCTTAAGAACATGTACTTTCAAGTAATAACCATGACCATTACCTTTTCCTTCAATTTGTCTAATTTTTTCATTTTCTTCGCAAGTTCAAGTTGAATTTCCCTGTTCTGCACAGATAAATCACTACCACTATTGCCAAAATTTCCTGCATATAAAGGTCATAAAAATGTAAAGGGGAGAGGAGAAGAGAAGCAAAATTAATATCGGAATGATACAAAATAAACAGATGGAATTATGACCTCACCTTCTTGAGAATTCTCAGTTTCAAAATGCAGATCACTTGAGTCCTAATCAAACATTGAAAGAAAATAAAAATTCAATCCAAAAGTTCCCAGCAAAGTGACTGAAGTTAAGAAGAGTTCCCAGAAAAAAAATGTAATTTCAATACCTCAGAAAGATACCCATCACTGTCTGAATCATCTCCAAACACATCATTCTCATCTTCACTGAATATCGCATCAAGAGGAGTGTCTTCTATGTAGATTCCTTCAGTATTTCTGAAAACAATTTTTTGAAATTAGTGCGTCCGTAATGATGGTATAACATTATTATGCAGTTAAAGTAAACTACAAAATGAAAGTACATAGTGAAACTTAAAAACGCATTGGCTCCATTTGTGTCAATGGAAAACAGTTCAACAGGAAAGTTTTCTGGATGCAAAATATCATGAAGCTTTTTTGACATGTAAAACGTTACATGGGAGACATTTCCTTAGTTTTTCTTCTTCTTCAGGAAATGCTATCTTAAAGGAAAAAAACTTTTCTGACACTTGGGTTAGAATGTTAGATTGAAGCCTTCATCAAAACATAAAATCAATATCTGACATATATTATTCTTCTGGAAAACTTAGTCTCCAAAACTCTATCCTCCATTAACGGAAACTACTAAATGGTGGAAATTTAAAACCAAAAAAAAGAGTAAAAGATACAAGTACTATCTAAATGGCATTCGAAAATTATATGTTCAAGATCACGAAATGCGAAAAAATGTCCTTCTTTGTACCTTGCATTAGACAACTCCACTGCGTCCTTTTTCTGTTCTTTACCACTATCTTCTTTCCCACCTTCTGCAACAATTGAATTAACATTTTTCCCCAACAGAAATCAGAGAAGCAAGAAACAATCTCCAAATAAAGCGAAAACACATAATATAACTAAAACCCACCAAATTCAACAAAACCAAAACTCCATGCATTCAAAAACCAAAGCTTTCACATTTACACAGACCATATCCCACGTAAAAATACAGAAATTCTAAACAAAATGTAACAACCCAAGTAAGACCACACCAAAAGATGCAAGTTCTAATGCTTTTCTACTCAACCCAAGTTTCAAACTTTCAATCCGTAAGCCGACCGGGTTTGCAGAACAGAGAGAGAGAGAGAGAGAGAGAGAGAGCATACTCTTGGAAGTTCTCCTTTTGTTGAACTTGGAATTCAACTTGCGGTTTTTTCTGAGAACGGACTGAAGATTCTTCTTCGAGAACTTCCTCGCCTTCTTCCCCAGCTTTCCCATGGCTGCTCACTTCTCTTCTGCAATGGAGGAAGGAAGCTGCTTTGTATTATTTGCTTAGGCGCCTCAAGCCTCAAACAGTCGCAGGGTACGAGCTTCCCTTCGTTTGACCTGATTTCGGCTTCCCCCCTCAACCGCAAACGACAGCGTTGTGTTGGGCTGAAAGTCTGAGACCGGCCCGTTAAAAAGGTTTACACTTTGGACTCAGGCCTGCTTTAAACTCGCCCAACAAAATATGGGCCCAGCTTAAGATTGTTTCCCTTTGGGTGGATTGACATATTATTTTATTTATTCTAAACTGTTATCAGTACTTCAAAAATCTCATTTTATACTCCTTAATGTATCTTTATTTCTAAATGAAGAAAGTTTAGTGAAAAATGAAATTTTTTTAGTGTCAATAATAATTCTCTATTATGAAATGTATTTTTAATCCACACCAGCATATTTGACAGTTTTTTATAGAAATAGCAAAACATGGAAATGTAAAACGGATTTTGAGTTTCAAATAGTAGAATGTTGACTTTTGAGTTTTAGGGAACAAAGTGGGATCAAAATCGAGTTTTAAGAAGCGTAGCTAAAAATAAGCCTTAAAAATATTCTGATTTTAGTTTTCCTTCATTTAAAAAACTCGAGTGTTGGAATTTTTTTTATTCTTGATTTTTCGTGTACTAACACATGTGAAATAAAAAATAGTATAAGTTCTGTGTAAATTTTGGAATCGAATCTCTAAAAATTGCAGGAATTAAATAAACTAGATGGCATATAGTGTCATCATAATTTTAAGGGCATATACTGGTTAGTAAAAGACAATTTCTACCTGTCTAAAATACCTCCCTCATAAATGGACTTCACAAAGCACTCCAAAAGTAACGATGAAAATTGTGGAGTGACGTCTGATCTTCTCAATTAATTAATATAATTAATTAACCAACCCCATCGAGGCATCTCCCTTTTCTTTGAATAAGATCCGCCGGATCTTTTTTTGTAAAGATTGGGGAAATCCTCAAATTATATATGTTCATCTTATATCATGTAGTAAAAAATAATTATAAATTTTTTAATTTAAAGTTGAATATAAATAATATCTGATGAAAACTGGTCGCACGATATATGATGAACAAAAGGATTCCTAGGATCCTCACAAAGAGAATATGACGAGGATCCTCTCTCCCTTTTCTTCACTTCTTGGGAGTTGATTACTAGTAGCTGTTGGGGATGTTGGCTAGCGGTGGTTGGGAGGCACTGTTCTGGCGGCGTCGGTGGTAGCAGGTGGTTAGGTTTTTTGTTTTCGTGTATTTTTTGCTTTTGGCCTTCAAAGGATGTTTAGGGTCCATATATTTCACTTTGTGCTTATCATGTAATTGAATTTTTGTGTATATTTGCTTTGGTGGTGTACTTTGTTGGCTTTTGCCTTGAAATGCTATTTCCAGTGTACCCCAAAAAGAATATAAAAAAAATAAAAATAATTTGCAACGACAAGGAGCTGAATTGGATTATGGAATTAACCACTTTCCAACATATGAGTGAACAATAGATGTTCTTTTTGTTTCAAATATTTAACTTGTCGTATACGCGTAGAAAATGCTACTCAAGTTAAGAATCAGATATCTTGAGTTTGACTATTGTATATTGTAAGAATCAAATTCACCAATTCAATAATTTACCAGTCATCGTTAGAATTTGATGCTATATAATTGAACACAAACTCAATTTTCCAACCTTTACTGGCATATGATTTGCACACCACGTCATTGCACTAAGAAATTAAAAAAAGTTGTGAGTTGATCAAGAATTTGACTAGGATATTTGACAAATGTGGTAGTTAGTTATCAACTTGAAAGCTCCAACTAAATCCATCAATTAAATTAAAGTATCACAAAGTCATAAGTGATTAGCATGACTTCATGTCCAGCACTCGAGCGGAGTGAAGAACACTCAACGTGCACTCCAAATTCAGACTTCGATAATTGACAAGGATAAAGATTAAACTCATTACTCAAACATGTTTTTCAACATTTATTCCCAACTTTTTAATACAAATTGATATTAAGGAAGATGAAGCGAAACTAACTACAAAATTTTGATGCGGCTACAACAAAACACAAAATATCTATGCATGTCTAAATGCTTTTAGTCGCTTAAATAAAAAATCTTAATACATAAATAAACGCTCTTAATCACACATAAACAAAAACTCGGAACCTAGAATGGATCAAGAATCAATTTTTATAGGATAGTATTATTTACACACTTATTTTTATCTTCCACACACTATTGGTAACTTTTGGCCATTAATATTCTTCAATTCTTTTGATCCAATGACCAAAAATTAAAAGAAGTATGTGAAGTTAAAATAGGTGTGTAGATAACACTACCTTTTTTATATACAAGCTGGATACTGTTCGTGTGACCCACAAGGAGAAGAATATGTGAAGGCATTATATACAATTTCTATAGGCTAGCATTCCTTTTTCCTATGTAGTAAAACAATTTGCATGGTACGAGTACATCGTCACGCATTATTCAGTGTTATGAAACACTATAACGTGCCATTTAGCGTCATTGAATCAAATACATGTAAACAAAAACTTACACATATCCTTATTAAATGTTATTGTAACAATATACATGTATCATACAAGTTGTTCTCCCTCATCCGAGCTACAACTTACAAGGCTGTAAATAATTTAATAAGGCTCACGTGCAAATGAGGCAATTGGCATGTGACACCATCAATGTTGCCACCAAATGATGCACTCATCTCTTAAAATTCTGTGCAGTGGTGGCCTCACCTCACCAAGTCACAAGTTGCAGGGACATTTTTCTATACTAATTAGTTGTTGGCATTTGCATATTTTATTGGCTAATGGGACCAACTCTTTGTACAAAAACTATAACCTAAAACGGATATTGTAGGGCACAACTGCTAGGGTTTTTCCGGCACTGTTATATGCAGCTATTTTTTGTTTTTATTTCTTTGTTTCTTGTTTTTTGTATAAACTATCATACATATGTAAGTTTCAGAAAGTGACCTTCCTTTGTTATAAGAAGAAGTCATTAATGTTAATTACTTAGATTAAAAAAAATCTTTAAACTGACCTCGTAATTTTTTAGACAAGTCAATTTTCAGAGTTTGGACAATCAAAAAGCTGAGTATATTGAATTAGTTGAGAGTCGAGATTTATGATTAAAGACAAAGGCTGTATAACCATGAGATTATATCGTTTTAGAGTTTGAACGATCAAAAAGTTGACGTCGATCTATTTTCTCATTACCTTTACATATCGGTGAGGCAAGAATTGTTAATAGAGGAAGTAAATTGATGACAGTGACCATTCTGTAGCTCCGCAACAACGTTTAAATATGGAAATGATCATCGGAACACAAGAATTTGGAAGAAATGATTTGGATTTGGAAAGAGGAATAAACTTGAAAATATTAAGTTTAATGTATTTGGAATAACTAGAAGTAGTAATTTTAATTGGATTTAAAATGACTATATGCAAAGAATAATTTGAATCCATTTGCTTTCTTAATTTGTTTATTGTCCAAATCTTAGCATACATGGATTTGAATCTTTTAAATAAACAATTTTACCTTCTAATGTCAACCTGATTCTTGAATATGAAATCACTGCATCCAACCAAATTAACATTTAAGCTTATTTGGAAGTACTTTTAAAATGAGTATAAGCGCTTTTGAAGAAAATATTTTTTTAACTAATCGTTAGTAAAAATACAAGTAAACCTGGGTAAATCACTTAGTATTTCTCGGAAGAAGCTATAATTGATGCTTCTTGCAAGAAGCACTTCAAGTGACGTTCAAATCTAAAAACACTTTTACCAAAAATACTTTCAGTCATTTTAAAAACATTTTCAAACGAACCTTTACATTTTGCACAATCGAAGAAAATTTTAAACTTGATATGCAAGATACACAAATCTTATACCAAATTGCTATCATTACCTCCCACTAACTTGCATATCAGCTCAAAAATTGTGATTAATTTGTGTCCTTTTTTGGGTCGAATCGTATCGTTTGCTTGTAAAAAGAGCAACCCTTCATCTTTTATCTACGAAATTAACAAATAATCACAATTTAGTTAAATCTGTGAGGCATGCCGTGTTTGGAGGAAGCAGAGGAAGTCGCTGTGGTTCATGTTGCAGCAGATAAGAACGAAGGTTGTATCCAGAAAAAATCCTCAAAAATTAGCTGCTAAGGGGTGCAGTTTGAAAAAGTAAAACAAGGGAAGAAGGGACAAAAGACAGCGAGGTTGTTGTTTGTTGTCTAATGTTGCTTTTTGTTTCTTACTAAAATAGAAACCCCAATATCTGTAGGCCCCTCCGAATTAACCCCTCCTCCATTCCCTCTGCTCCTCTGCAACTTGTTCTGTTTTTCCGAACGTTGAAGCTTTCCTCACCAAATTATCTGGTCCCCCCTCTCTCTCCTCCCCCTTCTCTCTCTCTCTCTCTCTCTCTCTCTCTCTCTCTCTCTCCCACTCCACATTCATATACTCCTTTGGGTATTTTCTGTTTTTTTTCTTTTTTCAGGGGAGAGGGAGTTCCCGAAATTCACAGAGATCTGGGAATTTTCGAGCAGAGGTACTGAAAGTGTGTCCTTTTTGTTTTGGTTTTTGCCTGTGTTTTTCTCATGCATTTGTCCTAAAATTAACTTGTGGGCTCTGTCATTTTGTCACACACACTCTCTCTCTCATCTTTCTCTCTCTAAGTTGCTGCTAGTAGGATTTTTTATCTGGGTTCTGTGGAAGTTTTGAAAATCTTGCAGTTTTGCAATCTGGGTTTTGGACCATTTATTGTTTGCATTAATGGATAACCGAAAGTTTGCACCTTTCTTTGTTGGGTTGGCAGCTTTTTTGTTTTTTATTGTCCGTTGTTTGCTCTTTGTAATTAGGTTTAGGAAGTTATCAATTGTGTTTAGTGCGTGTTTAATTAGATCTCTGCGCATTAAGACATAGATTTCCTACCAAAAAGTCAGAATCTTGAGGGTTGAACTTTGACTTTCAAGTTCCAACTTTCCTTGTCCACTGTTCCTTTGAATTTATGCATTTGAGAAATTTCATAACTTTTCGACCTTTTCGTGTTCATTGTATTGTATGTCTCTAAAATTTCATAAATCTGTTTGTTTGCTTTTGGCAGCATGCTTTGCTAGAAAATGGGGAGGAAAGGGAGTTGGTTTTCTGCATTGAAGAAAGCCCTCACCCCTGATCCAAAGGAAAAGAAAGACCAGGTTTGTTTAATTGGTTTACTTTGATCTTACATCGTGGTTGTATCGAAAATTAATACGAGTTTCTAATCGAAACGATTGTTCTTTCATGCCAGAAGACTCACAAGTCAAAGAAGAGATGGTTTGGGAAGTACAAGAATGAGGATGCGGTATCTTCCTGGGCAGAAACCGCATTTATTATCCCTGCCTCCGCCCCCACCCCCGCCCCTCCTCCTCCTCCTCCCCCGCCTCCCAAAGAAGATGTCAAATTAGCTGAGGCTGAGAATGCACAGAACAAACATGTTTACTCTGTGGCACTTGCCACTGCCGCGGCTGCAGAGGCAGCTGTGGCTGCTGCTCAGGCTGCCGCGGAGGTTGTTCGCCTCACAGCTGTGCCCATGCCCCGTTACCCTGGAAAGTCGATGCAGGAGGTTGCAGCTATCAAGATTCAGACTGCATTCCGAGGGCACATGGTATGTTTTATTTGGCTATATTGTTCTCTAGTCCTATTTGGTTTATGTACTTATGGAAATAAGATGTATGATTTGTGATAATATGTAAAAGAAGTACTAGAGGATGGTATGCCTAGTTATATCGAATCAGTTGAACTTTCGGTTGGTTGTTCAACTTGAACAAGACGAGGGATTTGGCATTCTATTGAATAGGCCTCGTGTTAACTGACTTGCCTCTTGTGAGAAAGATCTGATTTTTTTGAATTAATGCCTGCATTGATCAAGGTCAGCAGCCATCTTATAAGGGGACGTTGAATGTGATTTTCAGGCCAGAAGGGCGTTACGAGCTTTGAGGGGGTTGGTGAGGTTGAAATCATTGCTACAAGGCCTATCTGTTAAACGGCAAGCAACTACAACGTTAAGATGCATGCAGACTCTTGCTCGTGTGCAGTCTGAGATTCGTGCAAGGAGGATTAGAATGTCCGAGGAGAATCAGGCTTTTCAGAGACAGCTCCAACAGAAACAAGAGAAGGAGCTTGAGAAAATCAAAAAAGATTCTGTAAGTTCCCCCAATATTTTATGTTTGTATGAGTTGTCTATGAGCACTCCTGTACAATCATGCCCGTTCATGTTTTGCTTCCATCTTCTGTTCCTTGAGTTCATCAATTTGTTTCGGCCTCTAGTTTTATATTTATTTCAGGCGTCTTTGATTTTGTGATATGCTAAACTTATTGTGATAGATGGGAGAAGATTGGGATGATAGCATTCAATCCAAGGAACAGGTCGAGGCAAAGCTACAAATGAAACAAGAGGCTGCTATGAGACGAGAAAGGGCGTTGGCTTATTCATTCTCTCACCAGGTAGCATACTTTTCCGTTTTGATTATTTTTACAGGATTACAGGAAGCCTATCGATGGTGATTTTTGAATTCTGATTTGAGATTCTGCTGTGATGAACCTCCTTATTCTTTTTAATATATTGAATTAAACATCTACCTTAAACTGACCCAATAAATCTCTTCGACAGAAGATGAACTCTTCGAAATCTGCACACCCGACCTTTATGGATCCCAGCAATCCCCGCTGGGGTTGGAGTTGGTTAGAGAGATGGATGGCTGCAAGGCCGTGGGAGAGCCGAAGTACAGCAGACTTCAATGACCGGGCCTCCATGAGGAGTGCAGCAAGCCGTGCCTCCATGCCAGTGGGGGAAATCACCAAAGCTTATGCTCTTCGCGATAAGCCTTCTCCTAGGACCCCTACTGCCCTAAGATCAAGCAGGCCTGCCAGTCGCCAATCCCCTTCAACTCCTTTCTCCAGGGCACCATCGTCAGCATCAGTAACCGGGAGAACCCCAAGAGGAAATGGCTGGGGTGGAGACGAGGACTCCAGGAGCACACTCAGCATCCAGTCAGAGCGCTTCAATAGGAGGCATAGCATCGCAGGATCCTCTGTCAGAGATGATGAGAGCCTTGCAAGCTCGCCTTCAGTTCCAAGTTACATGACACCCACGAAATCAACAAAGGCCAGGTCGAGGTTGGCAACCCCAAGCTCAAACCAGTCAGAGAAGAACGGGACACCATCAGAGATGGGATCAGTGACGTCTGCAAAGAAGCGGCTGTCATTCTCTGCATCACCGGCTGGACCAAGGAGGCACTCCGGTCCTCCTAGGGTTGATTCTAGCTCCATTAAAGGCCCTCCAGTGCACGAGAGGAAAGGCAGCAGGTAGCTAGTGATCAGTCTTGTGTGAGAGAGTGCATGTAAAATAAAAGCAAGCTTAAGCATGTAACTTAGGTAGATGTCGTTGACGTGAAGAAGATTGAATAAAAGATTGGCCAGGGCTTTGTTAGAGGGTGGAGGAGGAAGAGAAGAGAGGAAAAATCTGACGGGTTTGTGATTTTCGTGTCTGTTTCAGTTGTCTTCACGATTAATGTCAACATTTTTTTTTCTTCTTCTCAAACCTTTGTGTTGTTGTGTTTCCGGATTGTTATTTATAATGTTGTAGCATAGGAGGATTGGTTTGTGGGGGTTGAATGTTTGTTCATGGTAACAGAAATATGGTTTCTTTTGTTGTGTGCAGATTGCTGTAGTTTGTTGATATCTTTTGACTCATCACTGGCTTGATTTTTCAGTGGTATGGATAGTGTTTTCTTTGCTCTTTTCTTTTTGTTACTCCTCTAAGATTCATCAACACAACCATCAATCTCATCGGTTTGGAGCTTTTACCTCCTCAAGGCTTCTTTTTCGGAGAAAAACTTCGGTAAGAACTGTTGTGTAGCATGGCGGGTTTGAAGTACACACTTTAGAATCAACGACGGTGAATGGCCCATCCCGTTGAGCCCTCAACCTTTTTCATTAGAGAGAGGTGGGTTTCCAAATTTCAGTTATTATCCATGCAAGGAATTTATTCTCCTTGCTTGTCTTTTGTGGAAGCATGCCCCATGTTTTTTATTTGTTAAAAAACGCATTCAACTCTTCCACAATCATTCTAGCACTTTTTGCTAATCGAATCCTAAACTTGCATTTTTCCATATGGAGCGCTCTACTGTAGTAACGGAAAGTAATTATGTTATGCATTCTGAGGTTCGATCCTCACTACTTTCCCTCTCCTCAAACATCTAACAATCCCATTACCGTAAAAAAACTCCTAGACTTATTTTTACCATTGGAAAGCATTACTAATATGTGATTTTAATACCCAATCAAGGAGTCATGTTTTGATGACCAAGAGAATATTTCTGTCCATTCAAGATTTTATACCTTGAAATGTAGGGGATGTATTCAATTGGGAATTTAAGAGATTTTAATGGATTTTTGTAGAGTTTAATTGATTTGTAGAGATTCCAATAAAATTTTAATTCAATTGTGGATGCTTAAAATACATTACAAAAAAAATTCTAATTGAATACACCCTGATTCCTAAGCATTTTAATACTCTGTTCAAAATTCCTAATTTAATACATGTTGAATTTTAGAGAATCACTGAAAATTTTAATTGAATACCCCTAAATTTATTAAAAGAATTAAAATTCCTCAAATTTCCAATTGAATAAACTCATGTAGTATGTGGGTAATTATTTCAAAGTTGCGTGTTTGTTGAAAACTTATTTCGAAGTTATATGTGTAGTGATTATAAGCATATTTGGGATTTCTCGAGGAAAAGTGTTTTATAATAGTCAAAAGTGCTTCTAATTAGAAATTTTTAGGGGTGCATTCAATTGGAATTTTGAGAGATTTTAATTCTTTTAATGAATTTAGGGGTATTCAATCAGGGTTTTAAACGATTCTCTGAAATTCAAGGTGTATTCAATTAGAATTTTAGGATAGTTTATTAAAAAGGAAAACTAACCAAAAGGGCTTGAAAAGTTTAATTTTTAACCAAAAACCATATTGAAAGTTTATTTAATGGTTAGTACAAAGCCCATTATTATATCAGCCCAAATACAATAGTCTAGACTAAATAATATTATAGTTTGTCAATTTTACCCCTAACGGATGTGGTTAACCTAATTTAACTATTCTGTTAGATTACTCGGTTTGGGGTCAGCCGAACGTATAAACTAATTGAATTTAAATTTTTGCCGATCAGTTTCAGTGGGATTTTCAACTTTTTATGAATCTGGTTGAGTGGTTTGAGTAATGCTTGCCGACGAATGTTGAGAGCATTTTGAAATCGTGATCGCCGTTGTTCAATTTTTCCGAAATAAACATTTGTTTCAGAACAGATTCGCAGTGGTTGCATATTTTGAGATTCTCTTGAATCGTTGTCATCGTCTTTCATATTTGGATAGATTTTCGTTTGGAGGTAATCGACATTTGTTCCGGAATAAACATCGGTGTTGTTCGTTGTGCTTGAATATTTTAACTGGAGTGATCGTCTTTCATATTTGGATAGATTTTCGTTTGGAGGTAATCGACATTGTTTTTTGCAGTTTTGTATTCGATTTTGAATTCGATTTTTTGTTTAATTCGAATTCGATTTTGAATTTGTTTTTGTATGTAATATGCTTCGCTTTTATTTGACTTTATATATTGTTGTTGATTTATTTTCAGATTATCAGATTGATTCGGTTTGTGAACTTTTCAGTTAGGAGTTTCGAAGAATCTCAGGTAAGTTTTGATTTGTTTGTTTTTTTTTTTTTTTTTTTTTTTTTTTTGAATTGGAATTCGATTTTGAATTCTTTTTTGCATGAATTATGCTTAGCTTTTTATTTGACTTATATATTGTTGTTGATTTGTTTTCAGATTAGCAGATTGATTCCGGTTTGTGAAATTTTCAGTTAGGAGTTTCTTATTTCGAAGAATATCAGGTAAGTTTTTATTTTTTTTTTGTTTTGTTTATATTGTATGTTGGTCATCTTGATTTTGTTTTCTTTTTCAGAAATTTATTATGAATTAATTCGTGTTATGCACATTTGATGTTGTTAACATTTTTTCAGAAATAGTGTTCTTTTTTTATGAAACAGTGTGTATTTCAGTTTATTTTTTGTTTTTGTGATTCTTGTGTTTTATAACTAGTGTAATTTCGTTCACTTTATATGTATATTGTTTAACTAATAGGTGTTCATTAAACTGAACTATTTATCAAAGTGAACTAGAAAACCACACTTTTTTACCAAAGCAAACTGAACTATTTATCAAACTGAACCATTTAGCAAACTGAACTACAAAACCACACTATTTTACCAAAATAAACTGAACTATTTATCAAAGTGACTAGAAAACCACACCTTTTTACCAAAGCAAACTGAACTATTTATCAAACTGAACTATTTATCAAACTGAACCATGTAGCAAACTGAACTATTTATCAAACTGAACCATTTAGCAAACTGAACTATTTATCATATTGAAGTAGAAAACCACACCTTTTTACCAAAACAAACTGAACTATTTATCAAAGTGAACTAGAAAACCACACTTTTTTACCAAATCAAACTGAACTATTTATCAAACTGAACTAGAAAACCACACTTTTTTACCAAAGCAAAATGAACTAACTGAACTATTTATCAAACTGAAGTAGAAAACCGCACTTTTTTACCAAAACAAACTGAACTACTTATCAAAGTTAACTAGAAAACCACAGTTTGTTTATATTGTATGTTGGTCATCTTGATTTTCTTTTTCTTTTTCATAAATTTATTATGAATTAATTCGTGTTATGCACATTTGATGTTGTTAACATTTTTTCAGAAATAGTGTTCTTTTTTTATGAAACAGTGTGTATTTCAGTTTATTTTTTGTTTTTGTGATTCTTGTGTTTTATAACTAGTGTAATTTTGTTCACTTTATATGTATATTGTTTAACTAATAGGTGTTCATCACATTTTATGTTTTTAACATTTTTCAGAAATAGTGTTCTTTTTTACGAAACAGTGGATATTTCAGTTTACTTTTTGTTTTTTTTGTTGTTTTGTGATTGTTGTGTTTTATGAATAGTGTTATTTTTTTCATTTTATATGCATATTGTTTAATTATTAGGAACTGATTTGTTTTACAAAGATTTGAATTTAGATTTGCAATCGATTAATAAACAGTTGTTGTTTATTAATAAACAGTTATGGAGAATGGTAAACTAGCTCGGTTTACATATGGTGGTTTATGCGTCGTTAGTTCTATTTCATCATCTTCTACCTTCAATTAGATTTGCATTGATCTTTGTTCTAGGTTTAAGGGTTTGAGAGCTGGTTGTTTTGAGTTGCGATATGGTTTGAATGAAAATCCTAATTGCGTGTTAGATTGTGATGCCGATGTTCTAAACATGCTGATGGTTCTTGATGTTGTTGGGAAATCGATTGTAGAAATATTGGTTATAGACAAATGTGATGGTTCCATAGTTCAACTACCTTCGGAAAGCACATCTTCTTCTTGCCGTACATTAGACTCTATGATTGTTTCTAGTGAAAATGATCATTTAGGAAAGTATGGTTCATACGGTGTGCACAATTATATGTCATGTGAATGGGACAATTACATAGAATCTGAGGGGCAAGTCTTTAGGGGAGGTTGTGTTGATTTCCGAGATAAGTTGAAGAAGTTTTCTGTTGAATGTGGTTTTGATTTGAAGTATTTGAAGAATGATAAGAATCGCATTAGTGCGGAGTGTTCTAGGAAGGAATCTGATGGCTGTCTTTGGCGTGTGTATGCATCCAAGTGTGATATTAATAACTTTTTTGTTATTCGGAAGTTGCATAATCTGCATACATGCAAGGGTATGATTCGAAAGAAGAAAAACAAAGTTGTTGGCCGACAGTTTGTTGCTTCTCTCATCAAAGATAAGGTTCAATCAAATCCTCTTATTAAACCGAAGGAGATCATTTCAAATTTAAAACAGTTTTATGGATTAGATATCGATTATTCTACTGCCTATTTTGGCAAACAGAGGGCAGTTTTTGAGTTAAATGGTGATGATGTTGATGCTTACAAGTTCTTGCCTTGGTATGTTGAATCTGCTCGTTCAAGCAATCCTGGATCTGTTTTTGAGCTTGAAGTTGTACCGGAGAGCAATAGATTTCTTCGTTTGTTTATTGCTTATGATGCATGGATAAAAGGTTTCATGTTTTGTCGCCCGATGTTATTCATTGATGGTACTTTTATCAAGAGCAAATACAAGGGAACACTTCTGTCTTGCTGTGCAAAAAATGGTAACGATGGTGAGTTAATAATTTTAGACTTTTATATTGGATATTATTTGTTTCTGTTTTCTTACTGTGCAAAAGAAACATATCCAGAACTAGTTGAAGAACAGTTTAAGAAATAGTTCAATCAGTCTCATAAATAGGTGATACTTTGACTGTATCTGTTTTTATTTTTTTTTTATTTTTTTGGTGCATTGGTCTTTGATTTTATGTTCAAATAAAGTAAAAAGGTTGCAGAAGTAGTTCAAACAAAGTATACTAAATAGTTCAATTACAGTTTCAGAAGTAGTTGACATTTGACAGTGCATTTTCACTTTTGCTGTGCAGAGATTTTTGAGGTTGCTTATGCTATTGTTGATTCAGAAACGATAGCAAATTGGAGATGGTTCTTGGCAATATTATCTGGTATATTGAGGCCTCAAGGGAGGGTGATTACATTTATGTCGGATAGACATGATGGTATTTTGAAGAGCATTCGAGAATTCTTTCCCGAGTGCCCACATTCATTTTGTATTGTTCATTTGAAACAGAATGTGAGTACTTTATTTCCAAAGGCTGCTGGTGAAGGACTAAAGAAGAAAATGATGAATCTGTTGGCAAATTGTGCGTACGCATGTACGCCATCTGATTTTGATGATTGCATGGCTGAATTCAAGGATAATGGGCAAGGGCATGTGAAGAATTTTTTGTGTGATTTGCCAAAAGAGAACTATGCTATTGCCCATTTTCCTGGTAAGAGATGGGGATCGATGAGCAATGCACTTTCAGAATCTTTTAACGCCATGGTGTCGAATAGTCGTTGTATGCCACTTATGGATCTTCTTGAAGACATTAGAGTTCGGTTGATGGGTAGTATGGCTGAGAAAAGAATATTTGGTCAGAATATTCATACGATTTCGTGTCCAAAGAAAGAAAATGAGATGAAGTTGATGTTGAAGGAGGGCATGCATTGGAGGATTAGTCGTTCTGATGCGGATGTTTTTGAAGTTAGGACAGAGTGGAATCGGTTTGTTGTTTGTCTGGATGATAGGACATGTTCTTGTGTGCAATGGCAGCATAATTGTTTCCCATGTTCTCATGCTTTACAGGTGTTGCAACATGATAATCGTGATGTTTTTGATTACGTTGATGATTACTGGAAAGCAAGCTTTTATCGGAAAACATATCAATTTGTCATGCATCCATTTTTAGATTTGGAAAAGCCGAATGTTGATACTATCATAAATGGTGTGAGGCCTCCAATTACAAAGATTCCGTCTGGAAGACCAAAGAAAACTATGATCAAATCTGCTGGGGAAATCAGTGGGAGTAAGAAGACTGTCACTTGTAGTAGGTGTGGTTGTTCGGGACATAACAAGGTTTCATGTAAAGTTGTTATACAAGAGGGTTGATTTTTTTTCTTTTTTTGTTTTGAGAGATGGGAGTTTTTAGTGATATGTACCAGATTTTCATTTTGGATATTTTTTTTATTTTGTTTCAATTGGTGTTTGGGAATATGTAATTGTTGATTTGGAATTATGTTCGAGTAATAAATATGAATTCAATGTTTTAGTATTTCCAGTTTTACGAAACAGTAGGTTGAGTTTGATAAATAGTTCAGTTTGATAAACAATGAATACATGTCTATGTTTATGGCTTTGTGGTTTCAATATCTGTTTTGTAGGTTGTATGTAAGTTTGTGTATTGCATTTTTGTAGGAGGCAAGTATGTTGGTTTTCATTATTGATCTAGTTAATATTCCATTTTAGGTAAGAGGAAATGAAAAAAAACCACACTACTTATGAAAACTAGGATCAAATCTGCTGGGGAAATCAGTGGGAGTAAGAAGACTGTCACTTGTAGTAGGTGTGGTTGTTCGGGACATAACAAGGTTTCATGTAAAGTTGTTATACAAGAGGGTTGATTTTTTTTCTTTTTTTGTTTTGAGAGATGGGAGTTTTTAGTGATATGTACCAGATTTTCATTTTGGATATTTTTTTTTATTTTGTTTCAATTGTTGTTTGGGAGTATGTAATTGTTGATTTGGAATTATGTTCGAGTAATAAATATGAATTCAATGTTTTAGTATTTCCAGTTTTACGAAACAGTAGGTTGAGTTTGATAAATAGTTGAGTTTGATAAACAGTGAATACATGTCCATGTTTATGGCTTTGTGGTTTCAATATCTGTTTTGTAGGTTGTATGTAAGTTTATGTATTGCATTTTTGTAGGAGGCAAGTATGTTGGTTTTCATTCTTGATCTAGTTAATATTCCTTTTTAGGTAAGAGAAAATGAAAAAAAACCACACTTCTTATGAAAGTGAAGTAGAAAACCACACTTTGTTACCAAAGCAAACTGAACTATATATCAAAATGAATTATTGATGATAGTGAACTAGAAAACCACACTTTTGTATGAAAGCAAACTGAACTATTTATCTAAGTGAACTAGAAAACCACATTTTTTTAGGAAAGCAAACTGAACTATTTATCAAAGTGAACTAGAAAACCACACTTTTTTACCAAAGCAAACTGAAATATTTATCAAACTGAACCATTTAGCAAACTGAACTATTTATCAAACTGAACTATTTAGCAAACTGAACTATTTATCAAACTGAACCATTTAGCAAACTCAACTATTTATCAACATTAAAGTAGAAAACCACACTTTTTTACCAAAGCAAACTGAACTATTTAGCAAACTGAACTATTTATCAAACTGAACCATTTAGCAAACTGAACTATTTAGCAAACTGAACTACAAAACCACACTATTTTACCAAAATAAACGGAACTATTTATCAAAGTGAACTAGAAAACCACACTTTTTTACCAAAGCAAAGTGAACTATTTATCAAACTGAACTATTTTACTAAAACAAACTGAACTATTTATCAAAGTGAACTAGGAAAACAGAGGGCAGTTTTGGGTTAAATGGTGATGATGTTGATGCTTACAAGTTTTTGGGTTAATATTCCATTTTAGGTAAGAGAAAATGAAAAAAAACCACACTACTTATGAAAGTGAAGTAGAAAACCACACTTTGTTACCAAAGCAAACTGAACTATATATCAAAATGAATTATTTATGATAGTGAACTAGAAAACCACTTTTTTTTCAAAGCTAACTGAACTATTTATCAAACTGAACTAGAAACCCACACATTTTAACTAAGCAAACTGAACTATTTATGAAAATAGATTAAAATTTAGATTAAGTCATAAAACATATATATATATAGAGAGAGAGAGAGAGAGAGAGAGAGAGAGAGTTGTGTCAAACATGTTTGACAATGACATTTGTAAATCATAGCAAAAGTAAGCTTGAACATGTAAGTATTGATTCAGTTTAGACCAATACTTTCCACCATCTCTCAGATTTTCATCTTGAACCTTAAAAAGTACATCCGAATCAAAATTACATATAATGCGTATTTTTTATTTTTTATTCTAATGTCCAATGCTTGTGAGTTGTTGTGAGATTTCGATATATGCTTCTTGTTTCTTGTCCAGCTGAAATCATGGTTCATCAAATCCACGAGGATATGTTTCCTTGCTTTCATTACTTGATGATCTTTGATACATCTTTGAACCTTCTGGTTAGTTGATAGTTGGTCAATGAAGCTCATCATGTATAAGCCGCAATCTAATCTGATTTACAAAGAAATTCATGGAATGATTATGAGTATTAAAATGAAATGAAATGTGTGGTACAAACTATTTCTATAACTGTATCAAATTATTCATATTGTTTCTGAAACTGCAGTAAGCACAAGCTATACATATATATAACTAAAATGCTTTTAATTTTATAACGTACGATGTTGGTTTCTGTTGTGCACAGGTTCTGTCTTCTTTGACTTGGAATTCAAAGTCACTTTTGATGGAATTAATTTTCTTCGTTGTGGCTTGAGTTGAATCCATAGCATTTGAATTGCTTGTTGATTTTTTTGCTTTATCCAGCCAATATTGAACAAAGTGGCCCTGCAAAAATTTATAATGTAATAATAAGATGATTGTTTTTCTATAAATATGACAGAGTTTTTGGTTGTGCGTTTTTGCTTACCACAATTTCTGCATTTTCCCAGTAGCAATCAAAGTCCAGATCTTCATCTGTTGTGCTTTGTCGAAGAGAATTGTAGTGAATCATTTCTGCATTTTT
Organism: Malus sylvestris; assembly: GCF_916048215.2. Taxonomy (NCBI): domain Eukaryota; kingdom Viridiplantae; phylum Streptophyta; class Magnoliopsida; order Rosales; family Rosaceae; genus Malus; species Malus sylvestris. The sequence goes on from NC_062266.1 coordinate 25,671,090, forward strand.
TGTGTCCAAAACTACCAAGGAGAAATGGTTGTAATGAAATAATGGGAAGAAAATCTTTGATACTATTCCATATTGGTCCATCAATTGGTTGTAGAGCCTTTCCTTGTTTTGCAGAGTTGTTTCAATGCTTTGTTCATTGATGTTGTGCTGTTGAAAATGAAAATCATCAAACATCATAATTACAGATTAATTGTTCTAATTTTTATATGTATATGTAAATTATTTTTTTCAGAATATTAGTTGTTTTGTTTGCTCACAAAGATTGTTGTGGAGACATAGAAGTTCTTTTGTTTCGTGATGTTCTCTTTTTCTCTTTTCATGTAGCAGAAAGAATCAACAATCTGAGTTGATGTAGGTCCATTTGCAATCAAACTGTGCAGGTCATCTTTCAACACCATTATTCTGTAATAGTTGAAATCTGTAGTTTCAGCCGTCCAGTATTCATCACTGCAGGACAGTGCAAAAGTATTAGTTATACAATAATTCGTCAGTGCTTATAAAGTTATGGGAGTGTGTAAAAACTTCAGTTAAGAGTTTTGTTTTGTATTACTTACCTGCTGTCTATTGACCAGAATTGAGTTATTCTTCTTCTATCATCTGGTTTCAGCATCTTGTACACTTGAAGTTGTGTCCAATTCACACTGCTGTCTATGTGATTTGTTGCTGGAAGGTCATCCGGTTGTGAAGAAGGCTCATCTTTTAAATCCAGGTTGAATGATGGAATTTCACCCAAGAGTTTCTTTCTGTTTTTTGTCTTTGGCTTTGCTGCTTTTTGGCTGAATGTTTGCTTTTTGACTTGTAGATCATTCTTGTTGAGAGCATTGTTGCTTTTTAGAGCTTCAATATCTGTTTCTTCAATTTGTTGCTTGTTTGATTCTGAAACTGGTTTGGCATTTTCCTTTTTCTTTCTCTTGATTGCTGTTGGTGGTTGGAGTGTTTGGCATCTTTTCTTCTGCATCCTTGATTCACAATTGTTCTGTTCTTTAGGTTGTGTCTTCCTCTTCCTCTGCCTTTGTAGTGGTTGTTTTTTTTTCACCTTTTTCTTTGCAATTTGCATTGGTTCTCCAACTTCTTCTTCAGTAGTGGTGTCAATCTGTAGATGAATTGTCTCCTTCTTCGTACGTGATCTGTTTTCTATTTTTCCAAGCATTTTCCTTTGTTCTGTCCTCTTTGTTGTTTTGGATATCATTTTGACATTGGCTTTGGTTGAGTTTGACATTTGTACAGTTATTCTAACTGAAACCATCTGTCAATATAGTTTTTATTAGAATCCAACTTGATCGTAAACAAAAACAAATCAGTACAAGTACACAATTATATTTGAAACATACCAAGGTGAATTACTATTTATGGAATTGGAAAACATTTTTATAAGTGCATAAATCTTTATAAGATTCATATAACTAAATAAATTAGAAATAAAAATGTACAATAGCAGGTGCTTTATGTGTAAGATCTGGAAAAATTGCAATTCTATTTATAAATGAAGCAATTGTAAACTGTTTCGTAAACACTGTTTATTAAACTTTAAAAAACACAAACTATTTACTGAATGTAATAATTATTAACAGACAATCACACTAGTTCGTGAATGCATCCCAGATTTTACTATTTCCGTACATTTCAATTCTATTTACAAATGAAAGCAAATTGTAAACTATTTCGTAAACAGTGTTTATTAAACTTAAAAATCGTGAACTATTGTACTCAAATATAAAAATTACAAACAGAGAATCACAATAGTTCGTGTAATAGCATAATGTATGTTTATATATTGAACGATTAGCTAGTAAATAGTCTTTTCTTGGGTGGATCTGTGATGGATTCGTACTGATAGTAAATAACAAAATAAATTTAAGCAAATAGTATAATCTGGGTTTTGTTTAAGTTGATGCATGTTATTCTATATGCTTGATTCCAGTAGATGTTTGTTATATAAACAATGAACCGTATGATTTTGCGAAATATGTTGAGAAAAATTGTAAGATTGTTACCTTCTGTTTATTTTCTGGGTATTTATGCGACCAAGTTGCTCAGCGAAGTTGAAATTTGCGTGAATTCGTCCGTTTCAGAACTAGAATGATGTACGAAATCGGGAAATGAGGATTGATGATTTGAGCTGGGGGCTGGGGGCTGGGTTTC